>NC_136934.1:26936183-27261843 GCF_949987615.1 Pollachius pollachius | reverse complement strand
CCTCTGATTCGTCAGACCAGCATCGACTTGTGCGCGTGATTGGTGGAGACGTTTTCAGCCTGTGCTTGTAGGCGGGCACAAGGAGGATGGAAGAGTGGTCTAATTTGCTGAACGGTGGGCAGAGTAGGAGTTTGTATGCATTGTGGAATTGAGTGTAGGCGTGATCCAAGCGTCTTTCGCCTCTCGTGTTTGATAGAATTTTGGCAAAACTTTCTTCAGCGACGCTCGGTTAAAGTCTCCAACCACTATTAGGTGGTCCTCTGGGTGTCTGTTTTCTGTATTGCTGATGGTTCCGTATAGTGGGGCAGATAAGCAGAAGGATGGTGCATTTTATGATCCACATCTAAAAAAAAATTAGATGGGGAGGCACGACAAATCTTCAATATGGTGGCCATTTTTCAAAATGGCCACAGTGATGACTGTTTATAGAGCGATAATATTTAATAGATTTCACATAAACAATGGATAATATGTAATATAAGCATCAATTTTGGTACCGTTATGGCCAAAATACACAAAACAAATACAGATATGGACCCTCATAAATGATCAATATGGCGGTCATTTTTCAAATTGGTTGCCAGAGACAACTGCTTTCAGATCAATTTTCATAATAATGAGGGATATAATGTGATGTTGATTATATATCAACGATATATGTTGGATTTGTCTGAATTGCACTTGGGAACTATCATTTAGATTATACTTTTTTTCAAGATGGTGACCAAGATGGCAGCCAACAAGCAAAAAATGGTAGTTGCAATAAAGTTGCATAGATTTCTCTGATTTGGATGATTCTTGTGTTATATTTTTCTGGATCTGAAATAAAGTAAAAGAAAATCAGAATCGCTCAGAAGCTGCAATTCAAGACTCAAGATATGTGATAGTCTAAGTAGGTCCAGCGCGGGAAAGTCTATTTAGCACTCCCCTACACAGTAACAGAGAGAGAGCTGTGCATTCTAAGGCAGCTTTTTTGCACATGGACTGCCTAACACAACCCTTCTTACATTGACGGGGGACAAGTTCATAGCTGCACTGGCTTGCATCCCGCAGGCATGTCCAGAAGGGTGCATAATAACCCTCAGATGTCTTTGACCAGCCCCATATACATGGTGATGGTAGTTCTGGGGTAGGAACCATCATCTGACCCCACACATGTCATCCTTGGTAAACTGCTTTCTTGATATGTTCTTCTAGGGCAGTCTTTGCCAGTGGGATAGACAGCTCATTATTTTTCGTCACAACTAACTTCCTCCTTGCAGTGTCTATTTCTGTGCATTGGCTGGTTCGGTCATATAGCAGTATAACAAACCTCTCGATTGTAGCTGTAACATCTTGCGGTATGTTATCTGGGGCAGAAGATACTTTTAACAGGGCATTTGTAAGTTCGGGAAAGACAGTCCATAGAGCCCATGCAGTCTTCTTCCCATGGCCAGGAAAGCTGGATACAGTGTCACAGCCGGTCTGTGCATGGAACACTGGAAGTGCTTGTGATTTCTCAGGCCCCTGTCCTAGGGACGCACCGATTGTGAAATTCTGGGCCGATACCGATGTTTAAAATAACGATTGTGAAATTCTTAGCTGATGCCGATGTTTTTTTGTTGTTATTTATTCCCCCTTTTGTGCCAGGGAAACAAACCCTAATCCCCCACTCACGCACACAGATATGCACCTCATATACTCACACACACAATGGCCCATGGAGAGGCTTTTATGATTTGTATGAAATCAATCTGTTTATTTCAACAACTGCGCCATCAACATTCGACATCAAAATTATTTCAACGTGGGCTTATGCGCCGAAAACAGATCACTATTTATTCTACTGAACACAGCCTGCATGACGTTGAAACTAGACACGTCTTTAGCATATGTAAACTATGGCGAAATTTTTTATTTTATTTTTTTACAATTTATTTGTTACCAGCATTCGTAGTGTTGATCAGCTGAGAAATAGTCCACCAAAGACGTTGACGTTGCTTAGCCGTTACCGATGTTCGTCCGATACATCGGTGCATCCCTATCGAAAACCATGTCCAGTTCTAAATGCCAACCATAGCTCAGCTTGTGGCTGGAGACCCTGAGCAACTGCCACAGCCAGTACCACAACATCAGTATCAAGAGTTTGTATCATGATTTTCTGATGGCCATTTCTTGCTGCATGGGCCACATGTAAGAACATTCTACTATCATTGTACTATCATCATGTGCACATGGAGTAATTTAAGACAGATTATGAAGTGGTGACTTACTGAGGACATCTACGTCATTTGTGACAACAAGCTGTTTGTCTTCCAGCAAAAATTCCCTGAGCAGAGCCTCTGAGAGTAAGGTGAAGAACTCTGTCTTATTAGGGTCAACCAGTAGCGGTCCCACACCAGATCAACCCTCATCTAACCGTCCAAGTGCGAACATTGAAGGGAGCTGTCCAAGTTCATTGAACTTTGTCAAATGCTCTGCAAGTGAAGTGTACCCACTCCCCTTGTCTACTCGCGTATTTTGCAATGGGCATGTCAATGCTTCTTCTGCTTTAACTTCCTGACATATTGCACAGAGATTCCATTCAGGCTTAGATGTAGACCTTTGATCAACATGATTCACAACTTTAAAGTTCTTCGCCATTTTCTTAAGTGAAGGCAGAGGGACAATCCTTTTACCAATGTGCTTTATTAAAGCACATTAGCTTATGGGAAACAACTAGGTTCAGATGTGATAACCTAGCCCGATCGTTGATCCAGGGACATTTAATTCCTGTGCGATCTGTACACCTTCCGGGTAACTAAATGAAAGTAATTTAAAGCCCTGTTACCCTTGGTTCGGCTCTCCCATGCTGGCACTACCTGTCTATTCAGGTGCGGCTATCTAACTACATTATGTCATTGTAACGGGTTCCACAGAAAGGTGAGCAGGCAGAGGTGTCGTCCCTCAGCGGGAGATCGTTTTTATTGTTTTTATAGAAGAACACAAAAACTCGAAAACAAAAGGGGTCCGTTCCAAAAACGTCTCGTAGGCTCCTGGGTGTGTTTCCCTTGTTCGGCATCTCGGGGGTCCGTGCTCCGGGTTTTTCCTTCCTCACTACAACACAAAGCAGGCACATAAGTACACCATCCCTGATTGGCCTGAGTGCAGACACCTGCTCGCAATCAGGTCCAATCCCCCCAGCCAATCCCATGTGTAGCGTGGCACAGAATGCAAACCCAAAGGCTCAGTCTGGTGCTACACATTTATTATTTTGGTTTCTGCAAAATGCAAGAAAATGAACTTGTCAGCGACAATGACTACACAGTACTTCAGTTGTACTCATCTGCAGGGAATCTCATTGTCTGACGTAATCAAAATAACAAAAATAACAATGCATAAAAATAAATCCATAATATTATACTATTGCCCACAAAATCAATACAATAGGACACAACGTTGAAATGCAGTTTAGAACCCTTCGTATATACAGACAGATATTATAACAGTAAAACACCAGTTTCTTAATGAACCTTCATAAACGGCCATAACAGTTCCCAGAATCATAACATGAGCAGCGGGCTCCCTCGTAAGGGCTCATTGTCAAGGCATCCGCCACGTGCCCGTACCACCATCCTAACATGGCGGCCGCAACACCACATTAGCTGCTAACTGGCTAATCAAGACGGTGATGCGGTGAGCCCAGTGTGCGAAATACGGGGGGGTCCGGGGGGGCTCGACCCCCCCGATTGACCCATGAGCCCCCCTGAAAGCCTCAAAAGCAAATTTGAGGTGGGCAAGAACAGAGGATCCTCTCCCACCCGGCTTCCCAGAAGAAGAACAACGTGAAGTTGAGGCTAAGTGCTCCGAAGATGCAGCAGGTGCTGCGGTAACTTTACCTACTACTGCTGCTAGCACAAGTGACTTGCTGGCTGGTTGGACACTGAAGCAGGTGGGCGAATGGAAAGATCGCAACGCTTGGCTTGACATTAAGGCAGGAAAATTGGGGTGTTTAGTCTGTAGAATTGCAAAAACGTTGCTACTGTCAGAAAAGGGACCGGGTGTACACCTCGCAGAAGAGTGGATCAACGGTGATGTTACGAGCTCTGAAGCAAAGAGGCTACGGAAGAAAGTATACAAACACAGGGACAGCCAGGCCCACACAAGGTCAGTAGAAATAGAGCAGATGAAAGGGAAAGACACCCTCCCGAACACGTTCATTGACATACAATCCGAGTTACTCAAGACAACCACAGTCTCGTTCAGAACAGCTTACACCGTGGCAAAAGAAAGGCTATCCTACAAAAAGCTCAACCCACTAATGACAATGCAGGAGCTAAATGGAGCCGAAGTTGGTAATATCCACAAATCTGACCATGCATGCGCAGAAATAATCAGTCACGTTGCCAAGGAAATGCGTCGCAAATTTGTCTGCAGTGTGAAAGAAATGGATTCACGGGTGTCAATCACAATTGACGAAAGCACCATTCATGGCAGGGCCTATCTAATACTCTACGTAAGATGTGATGTCAGCGGCAAGGGGAATGTAGAGAATGTTTTCCTGGATCTAGTGGAACTTACAGATGGGGTCGATGCTAAATCCATTTTTAACTCGATGATGGCGAGTCTACTTAAAGCGGGAATGGATGATGAATTTTTGAAGACGCACCTGATAAGCATTGCCACCGATGGAGCTGCGGTGCTGACAGGAAAAGCCAGTGGGCTTGTCGTTAGACTCAAGGAAAAGTTTTCGAACGTGCAGTCTGTTCACTGCCTGGAGCATAGATTAGAACTGGCTGTCAAAGATGCTTTTAAAGAAGTGGCTGGCACTAATCAGTTTGAGTTCTTTATTTCAAAGTTATACTCCCTTTACAATCAGTCAACCGGGAACGCCAGATTGCTTAGAGAAGCAGCGGCCGAGCTCGACATGGAAATACTGAAAATAGGTCAAATATTCTCCATCAGATGGGTTGCCAGTAGCTTTAAAACAGTTAAGGCAGTATGGAAAGATTTCCCCGCACTAGCACACCATTTCAAAACAGCCAGTGAGGACACATCACGCAATGATCTTGAAAGGCAAAAATATAAGGGACTTCTGAAGCACCTTGCTAACTCAGGATTTGTGGAAGATTTGGCTGCCATGAAAGACATCCTGCGTGAACTCCAGGGCCTGTCTCTCAAGCTGCAGAAAAGAGAAATGTCACTTGTGGATTCAAGTCTCGCCATCGAACAAACTATTAATGTTTTGGCGACCATGAAGACATCTGGTGGGGGGAAATCAACCAAGAAGGCCGAACAGTCCGTCTCATCTGGCCTTTTTAAGGGCGCAGAGCTGAGTGAAGGCAGGGCGAAAATAAACAGGTCTCGGTTTTATGAATCAGTGATTGCGTCTCTAACTAAGCGATTACCGGAGTCAAATTTGGTCATGATGCTCAAAGCTCTTGACAAGCGTTTTTGGCCAAGAGAGCAGGAGGACCTGCTTTTGCATGGCGAACCAGAAGTACACAGCCTGGCGAAAGCACTTGGATTACCAACCAGGGAGGCCGTGGAGCAGTTTCGAGACTGGAAATTACAGGGCACTGCACCGGGGAAAACGTTGGAAAGTATACGCATAGCAAGTCGCACGTATCTCCCCACGTCAGCTGAGTGCAAACAAGGCTTTTCCGCAGTTAATAACACGGACCACCAGACGCGCAACAGGTTGCGCGAAGACAGCCTGTCTTCACTCCTGTTTGTGGACCTCAACGGACCTCCTCTGGACAAATTCGACCCAGTTCCGTTTATCAGAAGCTGGATTAAAGCAGGACATCGCCTGTCTTCTTCTTGGAAACCTGGACGGCAACCACAAGAAGTTGAGCCAAGGTATCTTTGGTCTATTTTAACTTAAGGTAAGAGAGAGAGAGAGAGAGAGAGAGAGAGAGAGAGAGAGAGAGAGAGAGAGAGAGAGAGAGAGAGAGCACCCGCCGTGGTGCTTTTTGTGGGCTGTCTGTCAGCATCCGCCGTGGTGCTTTTTTCAATTTGAGCGATGGGCCTGTTTGCACGGTTAGACGAATGTGCTTTGTGTAGGCCTACGTATGTGTTCAATGACGTATCTGTCTGATCATATTTGCTGTAGATGGATGGTTAAATAATGTCACACTATCGGTCATACACTGCAGGCTCTCATTTGCAAGTGCACGGATTGCGTGCCAGTCTCCGATTTATTCAGCGGCATTTATTCAGTTGATTGCTCTGTAAGTGCGCCAGATTGGTGCCAAATATTGTTGTCTGCATTTTAATGCACTACTTTGCCTCTTGTTATAAAACAACGTGTATCCAAACAACTTTAGCCAATGCAACCTCCTATGTCAGTGTTGCTATGAATACTATGTCGGATTATCAAAAAGTGTTAGTGTGTGATGTCATGTAGGCTATAGACTGATTGTCTTGTCTCACATTCATACAATATTGTAATGATAGGCCTACTGCATACTGACAACATTTAGATCGGTATTGGGACCCCCCCGAATATGGACGGGTATTTCGCACACTGGACTGGACGAAGACGTCGAGGCGTATCTCGAGGTATTTGAGCGGACTGCGGACCACGAACAGTGGCCAGCAGACCAGTGGGGACACATCATAGCGCCTTTCCTGACCAGAGAAGCACAGCGCGCCTAACGGGATCTCACCCCCCACCAGGCGGGGCATTACTTGACGGTCAAACGGGCCATCCTCGCCCATTATGGACACAGCCTCCCCGCCCAGGCGCAACGCTACCATGATTGGACCTACGACCTGCTCGGCTCAGTGAGGAGCCAGATTTCCCACCTCATCCGGCTGGCCGAGCGGTGGCTCGTAGAAGGCGATGGTCCCCCTCTGCTGGACCGGCTCGTCATAGACCGCTGCAGCCGATCTCTACCCCCCGGCGCCAAACGCTGGGCCTCCAGGAACCAACCCCGAACGGTGAACAACCTCATAGAACTCCTGGAGAACCATCAAGTCACCCAGAGATTGTGCGGAGAAACAGTCCTGCCTCCCGGAGGGGCGGAGTCGCAGGCCGAGTGCCACGGACGGACGTTGGAGACCCCGCGCTCCCAGACACCGCCCATCCGAGGCCCCATCTACCGGGCTCAAACCACCGTGGCCCGCAGAGGCTCCGCCCCCCTCTGAGAGAGGAATGGAGATGCTACACCTGTGGCCAGAAGGGCCACCTGGTGTGCCAGTGTCCTGGAGCGGGGGATGTGTCTATGCCCATGGCCAGTCCGTCCGACCAGAGGGGAGGAGCCTGCCTCCGTACCACCTGCTGATCACACGAATGAACCGTCTCCCCGAGCCTGCAGGTACCACCACGCTCCTCGACTCAGGGAGCGTGGTCACCTTGATCCGGCCAGACTTAGCTGACAGAACGCCCAGACATAACGTCGTGGTGGGCTGCATCCATGGATAAACGGAGACATACCCCATGAACCGCATCACAGTACAAACCCCGAAGGGGACCTTCACGGTCCAGGCAGGGGTAGTGCCTAACCTACCCATGCCACTTTTAATTGGATGGGACTGTCCCATTTTTAAAAGACTGTTGGGGCCGGAGCTTCACCCACCAAGACCCCGACATCCAAGGACGAGACCGCGCCGGCTACGAAGCCGCACCGTCAATATGGCAGACCATCCCCCGCCACCCCCGTCCGACTCCGACGGCGACGAGCCTCATCCGGCTGGCCGATGAGACCTGCGAGAGAGGTAGTGCGCCGGCCCCACGCCTCGTCCACGGAATCCCTTCCCCCGGGGCACGATGACCGCCTCCGTGCAGACACCCCCACCAGAGGAGAGGGAGAGCCCCCCCCCCCCCCCCCATCGACTTCTCTGACTTCCCCCTTGCCGTCGAGGGGCGAGTGGACAGGGACGGACAGTTCGCCACCGCCCAGCTGGAGGACGATGCCTGGGGACACATGCAAACCCAAGATGGACTCTCACGAGACTCGATGAGTGGCCGACAGTACTCACACTTCAGTACCCGGGGGGGGGGTCTTATCCATCTGGGGATGGATAAGACCAGGGACCGGGTGTTGGATAGGTTTTACTGGCCCGGGGTAAAGAAGGACATAAAGGACTACTGCCGAGCCTGCCCCGAGTGCCAGCTTACCGCCCCGAGAACTTTGGTGCAGAACCCCCTCATACCCATGCCCCTGATAGAGGTCCCATTCAACCGGCTACCGTTAGACATCGTAGCCCCCCTTCCCAGAACTAGCCGAGGACACCGCTACATACTAGTCATGGTGGATTACGCAACCCGCTACCCAGAGGCTGTTCCTCTCCCCGCCGCAACAGCCAAGGCGGTGGCGAGAGAGTTGATGATTTTATTTAGCAGGGTAGGGATAGTCAGGGAGATATTGGCTCCTGTTTTATGTCCCGGTTTTTAAAAGACCTATTAAGTCTGTTACAGATCCGCCACCTCCGGACCTCCGTCTACCACCCCCAGACTGACGGACTGGTCGAGAGGTTTAATCAGACATTGAAAAGCATGTTGAAGAAGGTCATGGACGTCGACGGAAAGAACTGGGACCAGCTACTCCCTCACGTCCTGTTCGCCATCAGGGAAGTGTCCCAGGCCTCCACCGGCTTCTCCCTGTTCAAGCTGCTGTACGGCAGACGGCCGAGAGGGTTCCTCAACATCGCCTGGGACGCCTGGGAGAGCCAACCCTCCCCACACCGCACCATCATTGAGCACGTAGAGCAGGTGTGGGACTGAATGGCGCAGATTTGGCCCGTGGTCTGGGAGCACCTCGGATGAGCCCAACAAGCTCAAGCTCGGATGTATAACCAGGGGGCCCAGCTGGGCACCTTCGACCCGGGCGACCAGGTCCTCGTCCTCATCCCGACATCCGAGTGCAAGTTCCTGGACAAATGGCAGGGACCTTACGAAATCACAGACCGGGTCGGCGACGTCAATTACCGGGTACGGCAACCGAGGAGACGCAAGACCACCCAGCTATATCACGTCAATATGCTGAAGCAGTGGCAACCGCCGACCGCTCCGCGGGATCCAACACTCCTGACCCTGGCCGCTCGACTACCCCTTCCCGTAGTCCCAGTGGGGGAGCTGCTGAGCCCGAGCCAGACCCAGGACAGGGTTGAACCGGATGTCAGAATCCGCCTCTGACCCTACCGCATCCCGGAAGCACGGCGCGCCGTCATCAGGACAGAGGTCGCCAGCATGCTGCAGATGGGGGTCATCGAGGAGTCCCATAGCGCCTGATCCAGCCCCGTAGTTCTGGTTCCCAAACCAGGCGGGTTCTGCATTGACTTTCGTAAACTGAACGAAGTGTCTGCCTTCGATGCCTACCCCATGACCCAGGTAGATGAGCTGATAGAGCGACTGGGCCCAGCCCGGTTCATATCCACCCTAGACCTCACAAAGGGATACTGGCAGGTCCCCCTCACCAAGCGGTCCCGGGAGAAGACGGCGTTCGCCACACCAGACGGGCTATACCAATACACCGTCCTCCCGTTCGGGGTGCATGGCGCGCCCGCGACCTTCCAGCAGATGATGGACCGAGTCCTACAGGCCCACTAGATAGAACAGCTCCTACAGGAGCTGTTCTATCCCAGGTTCGGTCAGGAGAGGAGCACCCGGTGACCTTCATCAGCCGGAAGCTCCTGGCCAGCCAGAGGGCATAGTCGGAGAAGGAGGCACTGGCGATCAAGTGGACCCTGGAAAAGCTCCAATACTATCTCCTCGGGCGAAACTTTAGCCTTGCAACAGACCACGCCCCCCTGAAATGGATGGCTACGGCCAAAGACACCAACGCCAGGGTGACGCGCTGGTTCCTGGCTCTGCAGGACACGCTTCCAGGTGGTCCATCGGCCTGGACGGGCTCACGGCAATGCGGACGCACTATCCCGAAGGGACGCCTGCCTAGGGCTAGCCGGAGGAATCCCCGGCTTGCTGCTGAGGATGGGGGTGTGTGGCAACCCCACGCCGTCGGCCATGGACAAGCCGCCCCAGCACCCTGAACAGCGCCCTCTCCGTGGACAGGTAGTCAATGGGAGATTCCTACCGTTCAGCGCAGCTGCGCTGGATCGCTCATCAAGCGGACACGGGCAATCACGGGCATTGGGAACACCGGGGGGACAGACGCAGAGAGGAGCCTTAAGGGCTGGGCACGAGGGAGACGGGGGAAGAACGGGTCGGAGAAGGACGTTAACGAGCGAGACTAACCACAAACGTTTCCCTACAGGAGTGAGCCGGAGGCGTCAGGAGTGGATTCCCCACCGACCCCGAAAATGGCGTGAGCATCTCTGTGTGAGCATCCCTGTGTGAGCATCTCATTGAGAAATCCCATCCAATGACGAGGGGGTTGCCACACTTTATATTATTCAAGTTGATTTGCATTTGAACTATTTTGAGAACTTGGTGACTGTGATGCAGTCATTTTCTGACTGATAACATACAAATAAGTTAACCACTGGTCCAACTTGGTTATCTTGGCAACCATTTATAACTGCAATCATTGACCTCCAATTTGGATATATTTATCCCTGCGGAGGCATGGGGCACAATAGTTGCACTCTAAGTCACTAGGTGGCTCTAAAACTACACATATGCAAGAGAAACATTTGTTTGTAGAAATTCAAACCATTTCCACTTGACACCCGACTGGGTGAGTGAAAGTAGAGAGCAGCTTAAATGTGAGTATTAAGTTTGACATCACTTCTCTTCTTATTGAGCTGGCAGCAATATAGCCTCTTAAGTATTTTGAGCGCTCTTCGTAAGCTACGCCATTAGTATAGTATTTGGGGCGACCACAACTAAACGTGACATTGGTCACGCACATCGACGCGCCTCCTTTGTATTTGTCCTCCAAAGTCATGTATGTTTTGCAGCCAATGCCATATGCAAATCACTGTCAACGTCTCATTAGATCGCAGTTACCTCTGGTGTTTTTCCTTGCAAGTTCCATTGTAGATTGCCATTCAACAAGTTCCCTTGTTGATTGCCTGAATACCGGCTGTCCGCCATACTGAACTGCTATACGACAATTAACCATGACGTCACTATACGTTCTTCCGGGTGGCAAAAGCCAAAGCGTCAGTGGAGGCTTCTCCATTGAGGAGAGGGAGGAAGATCCTCCCTAACATTGTTGATAATAAAAAATGTAGATTGCCCAGACTACTGTAATGAATTAATGCCCTTAAATATGACTACTTTAATGCCTTTGAATATATAATGTTTGATTCCCTGGGTAAAGGGACATTAGCACCCCCCTTTTGACAATTACTTCAGGGAGGAAGGTCCTCCCTCAGCCTCCGTTGACTCCCATTAATTTCCCCGAAGTACTGGCGGCCGGTTAATAACATGGGTTTCAATGGGAGAGAGGAGGAAAGTTCTCCTCTAAGTGGGTGTGACCTTAAGGCGTCTGATTTGCGCAAAAATCTATTTGCGCTGCGCTATGAACCAATAAGCAGGATCCCTGGCTGGTGAGCAGTGTTGCCAGATTGGGCAGATTTCCCACCCAATTGGGATACTTTTAACCATGTTAGGCTGGAAAAATTATCATTGGGCGGGAAATCTGCCCAATTTGGCGACGCTGTCGATAACAAACCCGCTCTGCCTGCATTGCCGGTCAGTCTAAGAGACGCAAAGCAGGTGAAAACATCTGAAGGATAACGAGATTCTAACATTTGCGACTAAAGTGTACAATGGAAACATTTGAAACGAAGGACATTGTTCATGTTTAATTACAAAGCATTTCATTGATTGAGTAACAGTGCTAAGTTAGCGACCAAAGAAAAAGGTAGACCACTTCGCAAAATCGAGATCACCAAAAGTAATGGCAACGTCAGTGTTGTTGGTGCTATATGGTTTGCTAGGTACTCATGGCTTACTGGTAGCATTACTAGCGATCGACTGTATTGCTGGCCCTGTTTGCTAAGGAATAATGGCAAATCTCCAATGTGGGCTGTTCATGGTTTCACTGATTTGAAAAATCTTGATGGGGCAACCAAACGCCACGACAAGTGTCAAGTTCACGTCGGTGCTGCTATGCGACTTTCCTTGCTAGGCACCATGCCTATAGATCAGGTTGTTTGAAATAATGTTCTCGTTCTTTTACTAGTTTGTTACACTGACCGTTCTGTTTGATATTGTGGAAAGGGTGTGGAAAGGGTGAATGATGGTGAGCATGATGCATTTTAATGGCATCACTTTTGGTCTTGAGTCTTTTCTTAAAACAATTGTAGCTGAAAATAAACATAGCTAAATTACAACGAATAACTTCAGTCATTGAGGGAAAAAATAGGACCAGATTTCTTTATTTACTTTTACAAATCAAGAGCAGGCCTGATTTGACTAATGGGCTTTGCATCCTTTCCTTCTGCCCTTGTAGTCCATTTCAAAGACATGCTGCCCACCAGGTTTCAAATTACAGTGATGCCACTGGTGGCTGTGTATCAATTTTATTCACATAACTATCCCTCCCTACTATTTTGCAGTTCACCACAACACCTTGAAACAACTTGAGTCTCACATTCTTATGCCACCATACACCAACAGTGCAAGCAGGCCAATGGCAACCAAGCGCGCAGTCCTTGCTCCCTCACTTTAAAAACCACCAGCCCCCACTAATATATATATATATATATATATATATATATATATATATATATGATATTATCTTATATCGTTTTCATCATTGTTTCTGCTTTAGCTCAACAACAATGTTTTTAACTATGTAACTCTGTTACACTAGCCAACTGTGTCGCTTCAGGTCAGTGGAAGCCACTCACCGCTCGGATAACTTATTGGTGTTAATCTCATAACTACCAAATATATACCAAATTGTATACTACCAAATTGGTGGAATATGTTAAGGATGTGCAGGAGGGATTCTGGAACTCTATCTAAGTATAATATATATCGTCACAATAAAGGGAGAGCTGATGGGTTGTGCCTTTTAATGTTATCTGCCGATCTACGGATCGGCAGATCTTTTGAGCCAATGGCTTGAGAGAGAGATGGAGAACAATAGAGGTGGCTGGACAACCTTGCCGAGAACCACGCTCGATGTTAAGGTGGGAGGAACATTGGGTGCCTGTCAGTACAATGGCTGATTGAATAAAAAAACTAAAAAATTAACTATGAAGCGTCTTCAACATTCCCATGATTTCCAAACCAAAGCCCATGCATGACAGTTCACCAAAGATCGGACCACTCCAGCCGATCAAAAGCCTTCTCGGCGTCATTTGATAAAACAGCGCACGGGGTTGTCATCCCTGAGGATTTGTGTATGATATGGAGGAGACGTCTCAAATTATCTGAAGTTAATCTATTTTTAACAAATCCTGTTTGGTCAAAGTGAATTATTTTAGGCGAAACTCTATATAATGGTTTTGCTAAGATCTTAGCGTAAAGCTTGATATCAATATTAATAAGTGATAGAGGTCTATAACTTGAGCACAGGGTCTCTACTCCCTTTTTTATGGAGTAGAGATAAGATTGCAGTATTAACATCCCTATTTAAACTGCAATTTCGGATAGCTGTATGAATCATTACCAATAAGAGGGGTCCCATCTCAGGGTCCCAGGTTTAGCAGTTATACAACTCCCGCGCCCCTTAAACCGCACGACTACAAGAGTTGCCTTTATTTGACCCACCAACAACGTATAAGGAAAGCAGCACACCCAACGAACAAACATGTCATAGTCAGTGTCGTATCGGCTACAATGCACACATATGTTAACATTCAACAACACACCACTACACACAACCAAATAACACCCCGAACCCATTAACCCCATTTAACCTAACAACAAAACAAGGACGACAAAAGCCCCTTTTGTCAACTGACAACACCAATTCCCAGGATCCCCTGCGCGACCCCGGAGGAGTCGCCACACAGCTCCCACCTTAGGGGTCAGACGTCCCGACGACCCCAACACCAAGCGCATAGTTCAGGGGGCCGGCGCCGCCGCCTTAGCCCCTGCTAGTGGCGGCCCCGTTGCGGCGCAGCCTTCCTCCCTGGTTGGGACGCCTATCTCCAACAGTCCCACGAAGCCTTGGGGGTGTGGTCGGGGACCACCTCCATCGGGGCCCCCACCAGGTTCTGCTGTAGGGGGACTCTGGAGCGCCGTTCAGGCACCCCATCCTCTGCCGCCCTCCGACGTCCGGCCCTTCGACGGCGACGCCAGCGGCTGGGATGAGGATGGGTGGAGCGCTGCCCCGTCCACTCGCAGTCCTCGAACAGCCCCAGCTGCCGACAGTGCCGTGGCTCAAGGTCAGCCCTGTCGTGCAGCCACAGCGCATGGGAAGCCTCAGCGGTCTCGGTGGCGAGAAGGGTGGGCGTCCGGACCCGGGCCTTCCGCTGCCTGGACTTGACCCCCACGTTCTTTGTGCCGGGGGGAGGGCTGCCCCAGCTGCGTCCACGGATGCACCACCGGGACGGCGGCAGAGCTCCACCTCAGCCCGTTTGGCCTGGTCCAGAGCTGCAGCAAGGGTCTGGGGCTCGCCGAGGCAGACAGGCTGCCCCAGACACTCCGGCATCAGTGCCCGCAGGAAGGTGTGGAGTGCCAGGGCCTCCTGTGCAGCCGCGGGGGATTCCGGGTAGTCGCGTCGGGTCAAGAGCTGGACATCAGCAGCGTTAACCCCCAGGCTCTCCTCATCCTTGCGGCGGTAAGAAGCCAGCAACTGCCGGCTCTGGTCACCGAAGACCCGCTCACCGAACCGCCTCTCAGTGCTCTGATCAGGGCCTGAAGGTCCGCTTGGTCCAGGTTGAGCAGCACCCTTGCTTCTGTCCCCTCCAAGGCCAGCGCAAGGTGGACGACAGCCTCCTCGGCACCCTAGCCGTTGTGCCACTCTGCAAGTCGAAACTGGGCCAGGCATGGCTCCAGTGTCGTTGCCCCGGAGAACTTCGGCAGCCTGACCGCTGTCCTTGTCACTAGGGGGCGTTGGACAGCTGCAAGGTCTCCGGCCATTCTGGTCCTGGCCACAGGGGGCCCTGCACTCCCATAACGCAGGGTATGTCGTTCTCCATGGGCTTGAACGTCGTTCTCGAGTCCCTGACCGTGTGCGCAGGCCAATCCCACTTCTGACACCAATGTGCCGAGCAGCACGAGAAGGACGAGATGGGAGCCCAGGTTCAGCAGTTATACAACTCTCTCGCCCCTTACACCGCACGACTACGAGAGTCTCATTCATCGAGTGGACTCATTGGTTGGCAAATGACCAAAAAGATGCTCCCCTAGGTAGATTGCTGCATGACATTCGCCACTTATTCAAATTGTACAGGTTGAAACAGTCTGCATTTTGGTCACTTGCCATAACACTGTCATGTATTTTATCAAAACACCATCAGTTTCATTTAAACTGAGTTGTCAGTTCTTTAGTCTGTCAGGTTTTTTCAGTGTTCAGTGCCTGTTTGTGAGAAATGCATTGTTTGAAATTTAAGCCTTTCTTTTTGTTTCATTTTAATATGCCTTTCATCCACAGTGGTTTGGAGTTTTATAACTAAAATTAAAGTGCTGAACTACTGGTGAACAAATTATTCAAAAAGCTTAACTACTGGTAAACGGCGTTACAGAACATATATGGTACAAGTTTGTGTTGATTGCATGGAAAAGGGAATAATGTATTACAAGAGCCTGGTAATACTATGGAAACAAACAAGGCTTCCTTTTACAGTACAGTTTCAGCTTACTTACTGAGTAAATTGTCATGTTTTACTTAGTAACATTGCAGAACATATATGGTACAAGTTTGTGTTGATTGAATGGAAAAGGGAATAAACAGTTACAAATTATATGGTAAGAGCCTGGTAATACCATGGAAACAAACAAGGATTCCTTTTACAGTACAGTTTCAGCTTACTTACTGAGTAAATTGTCATGTTTTGCTTATTAACATTGCAGAACATATAAGGGATGTGAATAACTCAAAACTTTCTGTTTCTCTTGACACAGGGCTAATGCCAGGTTCAGGGACATGGGTCACATAGTTTCCTTACTCACCCTGTTTGACAATGGATCTTAGTTCACCCAGATGGCAAAACATTCCCTGAAGGTCTTCTCCCCTTTATCAGTCTTTCCCCTGCTGAATATATATAAGAGTAGATTTGCATGTTAGAACATAACCAATGTGACAAAATTAACAACTAAATAATTACAATAGCATACTCAACCTCATAAAACATTGAAGGTCCCATGGCATGAAAACCTCACTTTATGAGGTTTTCTAACATTAATATGAGTTCCCCTAGCCTGCCTATCGTCCCCCAGTGGCTAAAACTTGCGTTCGGTGTAAAACGAGCACTAGGTATCCCGTTCGCCTTTGAAAAAATGGTAGCTCAGGTGCGCTGATTTGGAATGTGGCCCATATGTCGTCATAAGGGGCCAAGCTACCTCCCCTTTTTCTGCCTTGTCCGCCCAGAGAATTTGGCCCGCAAATGAGACATGAGGTATGATGATGAGATGAGCTATGACTATGCGAGTGCCACGTGTGTGTGTTTGATTACACACACTGTAACACAAGTGTTGTACACTTCTGTTATTTGGATGACCGTTCTGCTGTTGGTGTTATGGCGCTTAACACGTTGGTTCTTTAACGTCTCTGGTATTTCCACAACGAGACTGTAGTCGGGGTTATCTCAGCCATGGTTGAGAAGGAATTGGGGGAAAGGAACTTTGACTTTGACTCCCTGAAGTACATGAACTGCGACATGCTGCCCGCTGCCGCGAGGCACTACCGGCTGGCAACGGGCAGCCAGCAACGGGCAGCCGGCAAAGGGCTGCCGGCAGCGGGCCGCCGGAAGCTGGCAGCGCGCTGTTCAGTTTACTTGAGATTGATGTGGAAGTGGAAGAACCAGAGCAGTCGGAGAACCCGACGCAGCCGTTTGTGATTCATAATATCGTCTGGAGGCGCACACAGCATTTGGTCGTGAAAATATGTATTATATGATATAGATATCTTTGTATTATATGATACTATTTAGATTTAGAGCTCCAGGACTGTAACCGTTCTGCTGTTGGTGTTATGGCGCATAACACGTCGGGCTCTCGTCTCTGGTATTTCCACAACGAGACTCGTAGTGGGGGTTATCTCAGCCATGGTTGAGAAGGAATTGGGGAAAATAAACTTTGACTTTGACTCCCAGAAGTACATGAACCACGACATGGAGGAGAAAGGGATTGTTGCCCGCGATTGTCTCCGGCTTGAGCCCCGCTTCCCGCTGCTTGCTGCCAAGGGACCACCGCCTAAGCGCAGAACGCTGCAGAGGCGGTGGTCCCTCAGCAGCGAGGCTCCGGCGGGAGGCAATTGCGGTCAACAATCGCGGGCAACAATCCCTTTCTCCTCCATGTCGTGGTTCAATCTACTTCAGACTGATGTGGACGTGGAAGAACCAGAGACGTTGGAGAACCCGACGAAGTCATTTGAGAATCATAATATCATCTGGAGGCGCACACAGGTTTTGGCCGTGATAATATATATTATACGATATAGATATCTATGTATAATATGATATTATTTAGATGTAGAGCTCCAGGACTCCCGCCGGAGTACCCGGAGTGTGAATATTTACAGAACACGGCCAAAGGCTGTGTGCGCCTAGCCATTGCGATACATCCATTTTAAACAGAGCGCATGGTACCGTGGCCGCAAGATGTTCAGGGCCACAACCCCACCCTCCTCCTTGACCCGCCTCTCTCCTCCTCATTTGCATTAAAGCTACAGACACCAAAACGGCAAGTTTGGGGAAAGCTCATTGTGCGACTGGCTCGTAGTGGCTGTAATTCTGCACCACGGCCGAATTTCGGGAATGTCTTCAAATACTTAGGGGCCCACTAATATCTATATTAAAGCATCCATAAAGTAGCATGCCATCGGACCTTTAAGGTTCGATCAAACTATTCACTAACTTCGTCCTATCAAAGAATTTGTGGATGGACGCTAGCGTTTCATTCATCAGTAACGTGAGTAAGAAGTTGCAGGCATACATCAGAGTTACCAACCAGGCAGCTAGAAATATTGTCCTGTTAAAATTAGGCTACTGTATTACTATTGAATTTCCTACATTGTTGGTAGAGGAAGATTACCAAATGACTCTTACCATATATAAATGAGATGGATCTCATCAACCACAACCCCAATAAAACTTTGTCCCGGTAGACCTTGTTCGATAACATGTCTCGCCACTTCTTGTTTAGCAGCCAGGACTCGGGACTGCCAAATGCTATCTGGCATTGCCCGCTTGGGGTCTGCCCTACGTTCCCACAGCTCAATGGTCCCACAGCCTGTGTGTTCCCAGATTTCGCCAAAAATTAGGCCATATGTTCACACACCCCTTTGGTCCAACATTTTTAAGAATGTTTTTTTCACTAAACATTTTGAAAATTAGGTCATACGTTCCCACAGTCCTATGTTCCCACATTTCTAAGATGTTTCCTATTTGTAAGAATTTCTCAAATAAAACCCTATGGTCTAACATTTCTAGGACATTTTAGGTCTTGTGTTCCTTATATTTCCCTTCAATTTATGCCCTATCCTCCCACAAGATTTTTTGGAAGCACTTTATATTAATTTAATGAGTATTTTTTTTCCACAGACAATCTTAAGAGACACTGTCCCCACCGCATACTTGATCCCTAGCCTTTTTTGCGCACAGACATTTTTATATTTTCCTGATTTTCGGGACTGCTCATACAGCTGGGGACATTTATTTTTTGGGGGCATTTCGTAATCATTCGCTTGCTGGACTTTACTCTTTTTTTTGCGAATGTATCAACTGGTTTCATCTGATGGATTTGGATGGATTTTCTCCCCGCAGAACGCACAGGGAAGTTGTTCATCTTTCTTTAAACCATTCATCAAGTCAGCCACCTGTTTTATTCGCTGTGTCCTCTCCTCTCGATATGCTGAGATACACATTCACTCAATTTATGCTCGTTAGAGAAGCTGCGCCTGTAGGACTCAATGAGATGGCTTTGCAACAATGTTGCGAGGCTGGTATTTTTTACTGGAGACCTCACGCTTTACCTCACGCTCACAGACGCATACATAGAAGCTCGCACTGGTGCCTCTGTGCTACAGATCACAAGGACATTTTCTCTATCTGCACAAAGCGGTGTGACAGTAGAAGGCATTCACGCAAACACAGTGTGGCAAAACACCAGCCTTTCTGCGTTCCTGTCCAGGTATCACCCGCTCCCCAACTGCAATGAAACTGAAATTGGGCCTTTTTAATGCCAGATCCATTAATAATAAATCATTCCTACTTGCAAAACCATTTCTGAGAAGAATTTGGATTTCTCTGCCGCACTGAAACTTACCAGAAACCAAATGAATACCTAGCTCTTAACCAGTGTGCTCCCTCTGGTTATAGCTACCTTGCCTGCCCTTTCACTACTGGAACAGGAGGAGGAATTGCCGTGGGCAATTTGCCAGGGTCTCACGATGAAGTAGAGCCCTCACACATGTCTGTAAGACCAATACTTCCTTGTAAACAAGCCTTACAAGCCAATGAGGCGATTACTATCAAAACGGGGCACGTATACTTTGATTGACAGCTACACCAGCAGACAACAAGGGTCGGGCACGGGCCGTAGATATCCTAATAGCCAATGAAAATACCTTTCTGACAATATCCAGCATGTCAAACACCGTCTCACGTGTGGGTGAGAAAACAAATGCGCAAGGGGTGAGTAGCAGGCTCCTCGCCAGAGTGCGAGTGTGGAGCAGGTGGTTGATTTGCTCGCTCGTTTGTGGTTTTATTTTTATTTATTTCTGTGAGTTTGGTTTTATGAACATTTTGAAAGATGGCTAAATGCCCGGAGAAGAAAGGAGGGGGAGGGAGGGAGGGAATCATGTAAATGGTTATTTTTGTTTATTTGTACATTGTTATTGCAATTTTTGTTATTTTTGTTTATTTGTACATAGTTATTTATAGTATTTTTACTATTTCAGTTTTGGTGTTTATACCATTGCAGTTTTCACTTTTTAAGTGAAAATAATAGCCAAAACACTTTGTTTGAGCTTTTTTTGGTCAAAATTGCATAGGCGGTATAGCTAAAAATTTGATTTTTGTGTGATTATTCTTGTCTCATTACATATCATAACATCTGGTATGCTATCTAAATGGTTCACAAGAAAGCCCAGAGGGTAACCTTTCATTTGAGACCAAGATTATGCTTCTACATGTTTCGGTTCACTTTTGTTTACAGTATGCATTTTGGGTAGCCAAAGGTCTTTTTTGGAGTCTCCAAAAGGACCCTGACCAAAACGAATGGACATATCAATACATAAAAGGAGCTGGAGACTTTATCTTTTATGCTTTGTTGATCTGCTTTTACACACAGCATCAAAAGACCTAGGGCTATGGCTCAGTAGTGTTTCCAAGGGATATGGAGTTACCCAGGGTACTACAATCAGCTTGGTTTTAGAGGTGTGTGTAACCGGCTGGAAGGAAAAACAATATTGTAGCCTTCCCAGCACTGTGTCAGTACATGATACAATTATTCTGATAATGTCATACAATTCTACAGGTTCTCAGCTTTCCAAAGAGACCAAGCATGTGATTAGAGGTCATACGAACATAGGGCTAGAGTAGGCGCAGTGCAAAAAATAAAAAATGGCCAGAAATGGCCCGAAGACTAAGTGGTTAAAGGAACGCACAGTGTCCTTCTTCAAATCCTCTCCCTGCTATAATGAAGAGCTCTGCTCACTTAAGGGGAAAGGCAGAAAACTCCAAACACCAGTACAAGGAAAACCGGTCTAACAGTCCATGTCCAGATGTTTGAGCAGCATCAAAAGGATTAGAAAACAGCTTCAATCGCTGCTCATTCGTCCTACTACTTAACTCTCATCAATAGTAGTAGGATTCACGAGTCCTGTTTTCTACATCAGTGGTTCCCAACCTTTTTTGACCAGTGTACCCCTTGAGCTGGTTTCCATGTTAAAAGTACCCCCTCTCTCATGTAGATTATTCGCCTTATTATTATTATTATTATTATTATTATTATTATTATTATTATTGTTATTGTTCTTATTATTATCAACATAGTGCTGTGGGAACATGAGGCCTCATTTTGAAAAAAAATCTTAAAAATGTGGGAACATAGGGCTGTGGGAACATAGAGCTGAGGGAATATAGGGCTGTGGGAACATAGGGCTGTTGGACTTTAGGGCTGTGGGAACATAGGCACGCTCCCGCCCACTTCGGATCTCTTCCTCTTCGGGGTCAGCAAGTTGCATGGCCTCTTTGACCTGGTCCTCCAAAAGGGAGATCGAGGGAGAGACCACAACCACCATCGGGTTTTCGCTAAGACCCATACTCTTAGCTACCAGCGGAGCTGATAAATGTGTTGAAGAGCCTTGATGATGATTTCTCAGCCTTAAAGGTGTCATTCCCTGAGAGAAGAGTGAATCAGAAATACATTACCATCTGACGTCATTTGGTAAATTAGTATTCACATCCTCGCCCACCTTGGCTTGCGATGGCCCATGGGAAAAAAGTATTGATTTTGCGGCCAGGTGACACAGAGCTCTTCTCAGCAGGTAGGAGGTAACAGCAAGGTGCGAATATTTTCAGAACAAATTGGTGCCTGTGCTATTTGTGGCATCAACAAAGCAACATTGCCTTTTTTGGCAATGCTGACTAAATACGAGGCACGACCGGCGGCGGTGCCTCGAAGTGCCTCTTCTTTCTGTTCTCAATCAACCAGAAACCCCCAAGGAGCCTCTCTCTCTCTCTCTCTCTCTCTCTCTCTCTCTCTCTCTCTCTCTCTCTTTCTCTCTCTGTCTCTCTCTCTCTCTCTCTCTCTCTCTCTCTTTCTCTCTCTGTCTCTCTCTCTCTCTCTCTCTCTCTCTCTCTCTCTCTCTCTCTCTCTCTCTCTATGCAAAACATTTGCATGAGTAAGAGCCAAAATCATGTCATTTCTCGCCGCCCACCTCCTCCACCAGGAGTGTCGCTAGCAATTGAAAACATTCGGGGCTGTAGCCCAGAAGTTAAAGTCCTTTTAAAACGGGGTTTCTCCCCTGAGAAAATATGAAAATTGGGGTGTTGAACATGCAATTGTCAAGCAGTTTGAGAAGGAAAGGAAACACCAATCGTCATGTCTGACTCACGTCGGGGCAGGCCTACTGAGTGGGTTAATGTTTATGTTAAGGATAGGAAAGTGCACCACATACACCAGAAGCCAAAATGAGACATTAGAAAAGCCTGTATTCAAATAAACACTGTCATGCGCCTACCCAATGTCAAGTGGACCGGTTTGAATTCACTGCGGGTCTCCTGAATCTGTGCAAACTAGAGCATCACGAAACAGCAATATCGACGTGATGCGCTATGCATAGAGAATACAATTTGGAACATTTTGCAACAAATTATTCTAAATCTGCCCATAAATGTACACGTCAGAATTTTGCGGTTTTCACTGGATAAAATATATTGCCTCTGTCAGTTGTCAAATTTGCTGATCAAATTGTTAAACTTCAATAAATGTTCATAGTCAATTTATATAGTCCATTTATTTAAGCTCTCAACAGCTTAACAATACAGCATCGCCAGATCGGCCGGAAAACACACGCAAAGTACATCCATGGAATCAGCCGTTCTAAGACAGTCTGCATGAATCGTATGACCACTGGTTGGCAGGGGATGTGGATACGGAGCGGGTGAAAAACTCCTTAAAAGTATGTGTGTGTGTGTGTGTGTGTGTGTGTGTATGTGTGTGTGTGTGTGTGTGTGTGTGTGTGTGTGTGTGTGTGTGTGTGTGTGTGTGTGTGTCAGTCACTCTGTTAGAGCCTGCACAAGAATTCAATGTTGTCATAGCTGTTAGGTCTTTCTGACCAATCGCAGTTCAAGGCCCACCAGGGCTGTACCACTTCTGGAGGGGCCGAAATATTGTTATCCCGCAGTAATCAGCCCGGCAGCCCTGAAACGTTAGCGGCCCATGTCATAGTGCAAGCCGTATGTTTTAACAGGAAGTGGTATTATTCAGAAGAACAGTCCAGAGGTACGAGCATACATTGAATTCCTTCATATCATTGACAATCAGCAGATTCAGTTTGAATTGTCGCACAGACTGGACTTCATAAAGCACTCAGTGAGTGTCAGTTGAGACTGAGAGTATGTTGGACGGCTGCTGCCCCTTCTACGCATCTCGGGCCACAGTCAAAAACTAATAGAATAATACATTACCCTATCCGACCACTAGAGGGAACCATTCAACAAGATATCGTTTCGGAAAGTGGCAGTTCAATCAATCGCAGTTTTTGGGCTGTATGCAGGTTTGCTGTAGTGCTTTAAAAATTCACAACCACAACATGCTTAGTCATTTATCCATCAATGTATTATTTTGGATCTCTTTTTACGTTGGGACAATCACTGTGCTTCTTTTTCATTTTGCAATGTAGGCTTCACCAAAATGCTAAGTCTGCTGTACAGACTAAAATGGAGTAAAAACCAATTAGAGTTATGCCGTATGTTTATTGGTAGGATTAAAATCACACATACTGCAAACATTCCAAATGCTCATTCAAGTTAAAGTGAACGCTCATCTTTTAGAAATCTAGGGCTTGTTATCTCTAATTGAGCTCTGGACAATAAGTTAGAGGACAAATAATGTTGTTTTTAGAATTGGCATTACATATTAGTAATAGCAAGAAACATGGCACCTTTGGCTATTTAAATATATTTGTTAAAAAATAAAAGTATTAAAAAAGGGTGTAGCAGTAGGTCAGTATATTGGTATTATCTAATCCACTATTTTGCTTTAAATTAAGTTTATCCCTCAAGTTAGTTCCTTCTATGTGCCTTGTAAGCGGTTGGAGAGATGATGTACTGTATTTTGTTCAATATTCATGTTAGCATGTTAGTAATATTCACTTTCCCTATAATTATGTACAAATGGCAGATATCCTTAAGCAAAACATTTGCCTTTTTCTTTCGGTTGGATAAATGTCTGCAGGCAGGCTAACAGAGTTTACGAAGCACACAATTTTTGGTCACAGGTAGTCACAGGTGCAGATTTTGCAAATGTTCCCAACTGTTTTTTTTCAATACATTTAAACATTAACCTTGTCTCAGTCGTGGAGGTGTTTCCATGCCGTGCCCTCAGTGACTGTCTTGGCCTTTAACATGACTATCTGTGGCGTGACCCCTGCTGTGCAGGACCCATACCCTGCTATTTCCTCACCAACGCTATGAGCACTGTATCATTTGGCTGTCAGCAATTTACTGGCTAGCTGTTGTTGTGTGATGCCAATGAGAGGGAAGGGAGGGCAGATGAGGTGAAAAACTACTGGACGAACAAATCACTTCCTCCCCTTGCTTGTCGTTATACAATGCAGCATCAATCTACTATCTGCCACACAACCACAGTGTATTGGTGCAATGGCAACGAGGACGCACTACAGTCTTGCAGACTATGATCTCTCCAAACTATGGCTGCAAATGATGATGGGAATATGTTTCTTCTTTTTTTCTCCTTCCTTATTTCTTTCATTTAATCTAGAAGTGATGTAGCAACTCATACTGTTTGGATAGGGCTAACACAAATGGGGTTAAACCTCCAGAAGTAGGCCTGTTATATATTATTGTTATTATTTATTCAAAAGGTTAATGGAGTTCTCCCGACACCTTTAAAGTTGGTAACTTCTGGGAAAATGTCTCTATATCTGATATTCATCTATGTGCAGATCATTTTCATGATTGCATCACATATAAATGATGTTCGCCTAGCTTGTCTGTGTAGATTAAAAAAGTAATCTACACACCCTAGCACAATCTCCACCTTGACCCTGGAGTGCTTGCAGTATTTTATCACAGTTTTGACAAACATGAGGCGTTAAGGGATATCCATCATGCTAAGCACTACACCAGGGAAGTATCTGCCTAATGGGAGTCAATCTACCAACGTCTTTAGCATAACCCTCATCTGAGTCTCTGGGGAGGGGGGGCAGGTTCACAAAATGAACCTACCACATAAATTAGGTCAATGTGCCAATTGAACCGCGTTAGATAAGACTGTTGCTACAGACCAAGTAAACAGGCTCTTCCTGTGGTCAATATGGAGTTAATTACATCCCAGCACTGCAGAGTGAAGATAGATAAAGAGCCCAATAATCTCATAGAAGGCTATCAGACAGGGAAGACTGTGAATACGCTTCTTCAGCGAGGCCTGGTCTGTTAGCATGCTGTTTCCACCGTACAGAAGGTCAATGTCAAATATACCTCATTTAAAAGTCAATAGCGACGGTGCACATCATCTCCTGGGAATTCTGTCCAAGGACTCTTCCAGATGGCATTGTGTCCTATTCTGTTAGTAGAGGGTAGCCAGAGAGCTTTTTTAATTTTGACCTTCCATTAAAATCTGCTTCAAATCACAAATTACTGGTCTAAAATGAAGACATAAGCTCCCCAACAAATCATAGGCCAGACAGTCTCCAGGGAGGTGTTTTTGATGCTGTTGGACATACACACAAACACAAACACATCTAAGAATGCGATATGATCACAGTATCATGATGTGATTCCCTCAATAATATAATTTCAATACATTAAAATACAGACATGCAGTCCTGCCATTAATGCAACTATGTTTTAGTTATTTAGTTGATTTTTAGTTATATTATAGGTTGATTGCCACAGATCTCTGGGTGCACTGTTCACACTCAAGGCATACTCAAAATGAAATAATAAAAGAAAATAGATAAGTAAAAGAAAGCAAAGGCATGACGTTTGTGGAATGAAGTTTCTAAGACCTTCCTTTCCGGAGTAACAGCCATTGAATGAACTGAATGAAAATTAGACCAAGTGTTTTTCCAAAAATTGTCTCCCTAGAATGTTGTAGGAGCACATTTCAAGCCATTTAGGCCATTAATAGTAGATGCATGTATGGTTCTGCCAACTGAGCTGGTAATTACGGGGACATAAACAAAACCTTTAAAAAAACGTATTTGAATTATTTCAAAGTTGAGGCAGCTTTTATTAAATACATATTTCCAATAACTATTTATAAAGTAATAATGTCGGTCGGACGACAAATGTATGTTTTTCAGAAGTCTCCCAACCCATGATTACACATTCTTCTGTCGCAGTCATCTGTGATGGGACCCCCAAACATGATTTCCCAAATAGATAATACACGTCCTTTAAAGGCACCTGGACATGAAAACACATACAGTTGACTCGATGCTTACTTATACCACTGTTGAACCGTGAATTAACAGAGTTATGGCTGAAATGAACATGAAAGCACTGAGGGGATCAAGCCTTATAATATATAGCGCACATAGGAATAATTAGAAAAATAATGTATTATCAAACAACATTACTTAAAGTTGGAGACATTACAATTGTTCAAAACAACTAATGCTTATCCCATAACAATATGATTGCCTCCCAATTAAGTTCTTCCATGGCAGATAGCTGTGGAATATTGTGTTTCTTTGCACACATTGATATAATGTATGACAGAGGACCCTGTTTCACAGCGGGAGACTATGATCTGTATGGGTGAAGGAGGAAGGAGATGGAGAAAAAGGGAACGTTTGATTCATAACAAATTACAAAAGATGGAGGCTCACAATCATTTGTACTTGTATTGTTTCGCAAATTGCTTCCTTCATCAGCTTTAATTGCAGTGATCACTTATGCAGCATTCCTAACTGTCACATCGGCTGCATGTAATTACTTTCAGGGGAACGCTTCATTGCCCTCCTAATGAATTCCCTGTATACACGCATACAGGTTACTGTTTGGTTAACATAATGAAGGACATTCGTTTTTCGTTTTTTTTGTATGGCAGAAAATCTGGGAGACATAATTGCTAAAAAACACACATTAGGTAGAACATAGATTTTTTTCTTCTGATAAAACTAAATGATTGCTTGTATCTTAGTCGTTGGGTTGAATGATGACAAACGATAGGAATAAAGATATCTCTGAATAATTGTAGACAAAGACGATTATTTTTAAAAACAAAATATTATCTATTCCCAAAATCTCATTTCACTTTATTAAGTGAATGAAGTAGATGACATTAATTGCTTCAGAGTATTAAATAAAAAAAAAGTAAACCAAGTAGAAACTATACAATTCTTTATGGAGTTGAACAAGTTAGTACTTCAACATTTACACAATCTACAACACAAAATACACTCCCAAAACATAAACAAGAACCACATTTTATAAGATGACATTTGATTACATTATAAGTGAAAATGTACTTAAATCCCATATGGCGAATGAGGGAATGAATGAAGCACTAACAATGTTTTCTATTAGGATTTTTATAATTCCTGTGTGAATAAATCATGTTGAATTAATGTTTGAATAATATATCTTAAATATTTTTGACTGCAACTTACTGCAGGATATTCCCGATGTGGCGGGTATTTTCACAGGTGATTTGGCCAATAACACTTTTGATTAAACAGAATTGAGTTCATTTCCCGAGCTCAGGCGCTACTATAATTAGATTACATGGTTAAATGGTTGCCGGGAACAGGTGCCTGAGATGGGTTCTGCGTCTTGATGCTGCTGAGACATGCTTGACTGTACCTTCAGGGAGACCCAGTAACAGCGGGTAAGATCCTCTCGGCCTGCTGTTCCTGATCCAGGGACACATAATGCAGTGTGCCCAGCTTCAACCTTGCAACAGCACAGCATCAAAGTTATAATATCTAATGTAATCAAATATAGAGGCATAAAATAAGATTTAAATGTATAATTTGTAATTTCTTCCGCTAGGGCTCACTCAATCTAAACAATAACAAAATACGTTGTTTGAGGATATTGTGAAGTAATGTGGGTTCATGGAGTTTTTGTCTTCACCAAAATTGCTGGTGGAAATCTGTCTGACATGATGCATGCAGAATTCATGTTCACGGACGGATTTCCGCAAGTAACCTAATGTTAAATTGCCAACTTGCCTTTATAAGAGTCAGCTACCCTAATTACTGTATATAATGGGCTGTGGTTAATTTAATCGTGGGGTAGTGCGGAAAATAATTCCAGATAATGAGTATAATCCTCATAATTGAAGAAGGCTACCCCATCAAAGGGGTATGTCTTAGCTGGAACTTCGGTGGGTTGTGAGTGCAGGGCACCCAGGCCAATGGGAGGAGCTTGTTGACCCCCTGATAGCGCAAATCAAAACACCCTAGCCATCGAAAGAACCAACCCTAGAAGGGGCAGGTCTGGTTCCCAAGTCCTGGATTCAGAAATAACTTCTATGTGTATTGATTAAAGGTACAGGGGTTGGAACAGGGATTTGAAGGGCAAAATTCCAATTAATAACAAAAAATGGGGTCGTTTAAAGAATGTATTTTTTCTACCACATTGAGTTGGCAAGCAAGCCAAGAAAGGAGCGGGGGCAGAGGCTTGAACAGATTACCCAAAGTTCCAGTCCAACGCGTCATTAGTAAATGTGAAGTGTATGCGAGATATATATGTGTATATACAGTATATGATAATTCAACGATGAACTAAGTTTAACCAAACCTAGTTACTACTCCCTTATGGAGTCGATGAACTAAGCAACTAAATGTGGTTACTACACTCTTATGGAGTCGATGAACTAAGAAACTAAATGTGGATACTACTCCCTTATGGAGTCGATGAAGTAAGTATATCTAATCGTGGACAGTGGCGTCACTACGCTGTTTTATTCAGAGCTAAAGCCCCGGTTATTATTTAATTAGCCCAGAATATAATTTTTGAAAAATTTAATAAAATAATAATAATATTCGGTAACACTTTATTTGAAGGTGTATACATAAGACTGTCATAAGACTGTCATTACACTGTCATAACAATGATATGACACCTGTAATGAACATTATGAATAGTTATGACTGTTATACCTGTCATAAAGTGTCATTCGGTCAATTATGTAACGTTTAATGCAACATTGACGTTGTATGAGATGTCTTTGTTATGACAACCTGACACAAGATGAGACAAAATAACTTGTCGATGTCTGTTATGACAACCTGACATAAGCTGAGACAAAATAACTTGTCGATGTCTTTGTTATTACAACCTGACATTAACAAAGACAAAACATCTTATTGATGTCTTGGTTATGTCGACTTGACATTAACCAATAACATGACCTGTCATAAACATGTCATAGTAGGCTTAATAACCAAATGTAAAGAAACTATTTCGATTTATGTAAGATTACATTAAACTGTCATATGCGGAAGGTTTTGACATTGACTGTCATGAGACCTTTATTATACTGTCATGAATGATTCTGTTTGCCTCAAGTAAACTGAAACAATTTGGAAATTTCAATAACATGTCATGAAGCATTATTACACTGTCTAATGCCTTTAAAACAGGCTCATGAATGATTCTGTTGGCATCAAGTAAAGTGATACAATTTGGACATTTCAATAATATGTCATAAAAAGTTACTACACTGGCTAATTTTGACATTGACTGTCATGAGACCTTTATTATACTGTCATGAATTATTCCCTTTACCTCAAAGTGAAACAATTTGGACTTTTCAGTAAATGTTATTACACTTAATTACACACACAACAGTGTGCAGTAGTCACAACTTCATAAATGTAACATGAAGCATGTGGGTATGACATGAGGAAATACCTAAACAAAAGCAATATAAGTCAAGAAAGTCTCTTTTATTTACATTAAGACACAAAACAAAAAATGTATACAGTGGTGGCCAAAATGATCATGTGTTTACCGAATCCGAATATTAAATCAATGCTCTGCTGTCGTAGAAAACACTACCGCTTCAGTCAAAAGGTGCTGCTCGAATCAAAAGAAACTTCCTCTGAGCTACTTCAACCTAACAACCCTTACACTTTGACCTAAGCTGTTTTTTCACATCATGAAAAAGTCTGCCCAAGACACCATCGTAATGGCGGACACCTAACCAGTTGTGACACTCAATCATTTTGAGGTGAATCTTCAGGGACTCAGGAGTCCGATTACCTCTAGGACGCCATATTTCTAGTTTGTATTTCTGCCATGCACGCTCAATATGTTGGGTATGAGCACCACTGACTGGGTCGACAAAGTTCCTTTTATGGCAGACAGAATACTGTTCAAAACCATAGTTAGAAAGCTGCCCTTTGTAAGCACGCCATTCATCAGTCAGGATGGATGTTCTTGGTCTATAAGGGTTTTCCGTGTGCGGTCCCTGACGAGCCTCAGAATGGGTCTTCTGGAGGTCCCATCTATCTCGACCCGAAGACCCACTGGCGTTTCCTTCTACCATGGTACTGCAAAGTAAACAAAAAAAGGAACAAAAAAATATACTTCAATAAGGGTTGGGCTATTTCATTTTTAACACATTGGTATCCATTCCACTTACACTATGGTATACAGTATTTTCATGCTATTTAAAAAATATATTATAATTATAATAAAAACAACATTTCGGACCAAAGTGTAATCAGCACTGTGGAAAAACCACATACTTCTTATTTAACACATAAACTGCACACACAGTATGTTACATGGCCAAAAGTTCTGCACAGTCAAGAAGCAAAATATAGTCACAATAACAGAGCAACACAATATTTATAAAATAAATAAATAGAGGAATAAGAATATACTAAAAACACAGGTAATGATACACACAGAAAGAAACAATAGACAAAAATAAAAACCTCTCATGCTGGGTTAAAGCCAATGAGCCAATCAAAAATTAGTCGTAAGATGTGATTAAAAAACAGGCAGTGTGGGGGGCCGTCCTCAAATGGAGGGGCAGCTTGTTCCACAGTTTAGATGCTAAAATACGAAAGCTCAGTCCCCCCTGGTCTCAAGTGTTGTCTTTGAGACTGAGACTGGTCAAACGACCTCAAAGACCTGGAGAGGACATACTTGTAAAAGGTCTGTAATGTAGTGTGGTGCCAGGGTATTTAAAGATTTAAAAGCATATAATAAAATATTAAAATTTATTCTAAAATGCACAGGGAAACAATGGATGGAGGCCAGGATTGGCGAAATGTGTTCTCGCTTTTAAATGCCAGTTAGAAGCCAAGCGTCAACTTTCTTCACTTCATTAGAGCCTCAATTGATAACAATCTTGATTTGACAGAGTTCACTTTTTTAACTATTATGTTTTTATTTATGTTAATTAAAGCCGGAAAAAGTGTGCACACAAGGAAACAGTGGACATCTGAATTATTCTCCTCAAATTAGTAAGAATTATAAATGTGAACTTAAGTAAAGATATGGTACAGCTGCATACATTGACAGCCTACCTTTCGTCTGTAGTCTTATGTATACACCTTCAAATAAAGTGTTACCTAATATTCTTTAATATTTATTGGTATATTTACTGCTAATTATGGAATGCATTAATTCAATTCAGTCACTAATGTTAGTTAGTTATTTAGAAAGAAACATGGGGGTTCCAGGGACATCTCAAAATAAAGTAGCCTAGTCCTTCTAGATAGTCCTTCTGGCAAGAGAATAAACTGTTTAAAAACATAACCAGACTGTTTACCACCTCAAGTGAATTAATCTATGCTATCCCCAGTAAGATCCATGTATATATATATACATGTAAGGTCTGTCTCACTTGTATTAATTTTACTCTGAAATAACTTGATTGGAACTTTTGATGTTTGGTGATAAGCAGCACAGCAGTCAGGTATTTATTTAAAGCCAAAATAAACTGCGTATTTTGTTTATTAAGGTAGAGCTTTATGAAAAATGTTGCATGCACAATAAAGCATACAAAAAAAATGTGTATGCTTTAAAAAAAAAATGTGTATGCCCGGATGTTTCATAAACATCCGGGCTAAGCCCCGGATGTTTATGAAACCTAGAAACGCCCCTGAACGTGGATACTACTCCCATATGGAGTCGACGAACTAAGCGTAACTTAACAGGAGTAACTTAAGGAATTGATGAAAAAAGCGCAATAGTAGACGGATATTAATCCTAAAAAGTGTTGAAGAACTAATCACGGCTGAAGCAGTTGTTCAAAGTTACAATTTATCGTTACGATTGCTAGTTCAGATAAAAATGATAAATGATAGATGTGTAAATCTACAACTAATATTCAACTAAGACTAGACTGAATAGCAAACTAAAAACTGGAAAATGAATTTCCTACAGAAAATGATGGCAGTGCTGTAGTGCAAAGGGAGGGGGAAAATATGTTTTAATAAACCCACATATTTAAAGATGTAAAGAAATGTTGAAAAGATTCTAACAGAGTTCAAAGGTCTAAATGGAGTAAACAATGTAAACATCTCGCTGAAAGCAGCGAGATAGAGAGAGACTCCATAAGGGGTGTGCGCAGACAGTCAAATACACCCTCTAGTTATGTATCGTGCTCATAATCACGAAAATTGATACATTGAAACGTGTCCCAGAGCCCGAATGTCCGACTTGTTTCGTGCTACACATAGCGAAATTCAACGCATTTCAATTGGGAGATTTTCTTAGACTTCAGAAGGGGTGTGCGCAGATAGTAGAGTGCACCCTCTAGTTATGTTTACGTCAAAACCACAAATGCAACAAAGGGTAAATGGTATGTAATATGGATACTCCAAATTTTGCAGCAGACCTCCTCAAAAACTGAATCTATTAAATCATGTCCCAGAGCACGATTGTCCGACTTGTAAACCCAAGAAATGTAAACCCATGAATTTTTCGTGGAGCGTTTCTCAGAATATATATATAAATATACTTATTTTTTATATACCGTCTATATATATATATATATATATATATATATATATATATATATATTATTTTTAATTAACTTTCTCTCTGTAAAAACGTATAGCCTAGTTTTTATGTTATAAATATTTTAATATTGTCTGATTTTACCTGAACAACACTCCCCATGGAAAAAGTACACTGTGTTAAGTGGTGTTGCTACTGCTGCAATGACGAATCAACTAGATTAACTTTCGTCCCACAATCAAGTCCAGTCGTGGCATCAGAAAGGGGAGAGAATGAAAGCTCCAGAAAAGGTGCCATGGTTTAAAAAGAAGAAGAAATCAAACTATAACAATTGCGGCAGCAAGCGATAGCAGGCAGTGGCAGCATGAGCAAGCAGGCAGTAGGGGAATGCGTGAGCAGCATTACGAGCACCGAACAAAAAAAACAGCATTCCAAAGTCTGGGAATTTTTCAAACTAAACCTGTCTAGCAATGCAGTAATTTTCAGATGAATGTAATGAATGAGCATTTGGAAATGAAACACCCTGGAGCTCCAAAATAATAATTTGGGACAGCTCTAGTTGCTACCCTCTTTGTTGTTTGGATTGGTGGAAGCGGTCAATGGTCCGATACAGATCTCGTTATAAGGATAATTTAATAAAAGCTACATGGTCCTGGTCTTTTTGTGGCCTATTCTATTCAATGGGCCTTCGTCCACGTTAAGTGACTGTCATGGTTGCTATAGTGGTTGCCATTGACCCCCCCCCCCCCGCACACAGATATCGTATATATCTATATGCACTTGTTTACGACCTATGGCTCTTGTTTCATTTTCTGTAACATGCAAGCCTATGTCCTGTATTTAATACATGAACATGTTATATTACCAGTGGCGTTTCTACATGTAAAAATCAGGTGGGGCTAGGCTAATATTTTTTATTCTTTTAAATGACGAACCAGTGTCCGTGACGTCACCCGTTTGTTTTCAAAGTCGTGGCGATCTTTGTAGACGTTGACTCCGCCCGCTCCCGGCTATCCTGCACAACACAGGACTGTATGTTAAAATCTAGTTCAAGGTCTGACCTGTGAAGGGCAGTCATATGCTAAACAGCGTCTAAACTGCCGAAATCTTTCAACAAAAATGGTAGACCCCTTCACTTTTATTACTGTTGCTACTGGCTTTGCAGGCATACAGATATCCATCCAAACAAATTACGGGGCATTTTTAATTTGGTTTGAAATTCATTTTTGGAAAGAGTTACAGCCCTAATATATTACAAATAAAAATGGTAATTTTCATAAAAAAGCAAAAGTATTTCAAAACAGAGATTGAGCTTCCTTCATTGGTCATACTTACGTGTCAGTGTCCCACCATGCTGTTTGTAGCCCAGGCTTGGTGTTTCCCATTCTCTATTCAGCTCCACCCACAAGGACAACAGGCAGGTCATCACAACCATTACAAATAAAAATATACTTTAACACTATTCAGTATGCTGGGCTTTTTGTTTTTGATCATATATATAAAATAAATAATTAATAAAGTACATTTGTGCAGCTTTTAATCTTTAATTGCTGACAACAAAACATTGCAATAATGAAAGTATAGTTTTTAAACTTTAAACTAAGCTTCCGTAAACCTCAGAATAAAATGATACTACTGCAAACAGCTGTAAGAGCTACTATAAAAACTCAATATCAATTTACCATGGAGTACACCTCCCGTAGGCCTAGGCAGTGTCCTGGAGGAGAAATCAAAGATAATAGCTGTGAAAGAAAAGATTCAGAATGGCCTGTCTTGGTTTAAAGCCCACTCACCACGACAAGGTGCAAGCAAGTAGTGGGAACATATAAGACGAGAAAAACATAAATAGACTGAAAAGCACAAGACATAAGGCGTTTTACCTCTAATTTTTCCTCCAGACTAATGGTCTCAAATCTGTGCTCCAATAGATGATCTACCTCATTCATGTTGTCGACTCGTTTTCATTTGTGTGCCTCCGACATGTTTGTGAGCAAAGTTATCCATCTCCTTCTCTTCTTCACTACCGGACTTCTTGCGTGCGGCACGTGAGGTGGGGTGGGAGGTCGCTCGAGTCATGACTCATCACAACACACACTACAGCCAATGAACGGTGAAAAATGAAATTACACTGTAGTGGAACGAACCATATATGTCCATGGCGGCCCCGACGTGGCTAGCCCCACCAGAAGTAAAATAATCTCTGTCCATTTCAACAGAGAAACACTCGGAGCATGCGCATTTCAATTTTTCAAGTCCAATACACATTACATTGGGCTGTTGGGGCTCGAGCCCCTCTTGCCCCTCCTCAGTCTGAAGAAGCAAGCCAGGGTCGACTAAAAATGAACTAAAAGCGCCAAACTTATTATTTTACAGTACTTTCTGGGGAGATTTTTTTAAAATACTTATATGTATAATTTATTTCATATATAATGTTTTTGATATTTTTATTTTTTCATTTTCTTGTTTTTCCTCTTGTGAGAGTAGGTGGGGCCGAGCCCCACTTGCCCCTAATGACCAGTTGCCACTGTATATAACACAATATTCTGAATAACCCCCGAACATATTGATTCTAGATTCCTGTGATAGGAGCATGGCGCAGTGATGAGGAACATTAATGTACACTGGTCACGTTGCAAACGAGTTAATGAGTTCCGTATAAATTGTCATTTACACAATCCTATGAAGATGTACCACCTTAATAGTGCACTTCAGTAATTTACTAATTTGAAGATAAAGGATTTAGCCAGCTTTCCCTCAAAATGATAGCTCTTCTCCGAACCACAGCTCACCCGTTGTCTTAAACTAGGTTCCGCTGACTAGGAAATAGACAGATATTCCAAGGTGTCCTTCAAAAGGCACCTTGGAATATCTTTATATTTTCCAGAGTTTAGACTTGTAATTAAAGCTAGGGTGGGTAATTCTTTTACTGTAATATTTGGCAAAACTGTCATAATAGCCAGTCAGCTATATGTAGGTGAAGTGTTCTGAGAATATCTGCCCATTACTTTGCTCTCCTCTGCCTCTGTGTGCCTCCCCCAAAAATTGCCACCGCTCATGTACACTTTGACCAAGCGAGGCTCTGATTCTCCGTTCTTATTGGCTGTGGGACTGTCCGTTCAGCTTGGCAACGACGTTGGTGCGTCCCTGGGTGAGCGTTCATGAGCCTAGCAGTCTGACAGTTTTGCACTACTACGGCGACAACAAATGAATAGCAATGTCTTCATCAACGGCCCCTAAATTTCCCATTCCCCGGATACCAACAACTAACACCGCTAAGACAGCGAAAAAAAGAGGAAAGACACTTGTTGAAAGGACAGCTACTAAAAGAGAGGCGGAGAGAGCTCGAAAAAAAACCAGAGTAAACATTGGCGTGGCTTATGAGCGATGGAGAGAGTTACGTGACCTGAGAAATGTAAAATCGGACGCTGAGATGGCTACATTTCTTATAGACAGGTAAGGAATAGTGATATCTCTGCATGGTATATTGTGAAGAATATGTACAGTGTCTGGAGCTGGTATGGTTTTTTACTAGGCAGAGCCACGATAACTGTTACATTACGGTTCTGTAATGTAACCGTTTCAATACGGTTCCGTAGGATGTCTTGCATCGGCCCATGGTTCTTTTCCGGTCCGTTTTATGTGTTAGTTATGGTCACACTAACCTGTTGGAATAACAGAGATTGTGCTCACACGTCGCCTGGGCCTCAATGCAACTGTGGATAATGTCCGAGTCACATTTGTGTAAAAGCTACTTTGACACAACTGCCAAGATAAGCACAGCAAGGGAAGTGTAGCATATGATATTCCATGTATTGTTATAACGTTGTTGAAATGGTGTTTAGTCTTCCTATCAATGTAACTGAATTCATATGAACGTGCATAACTGACGTTCGGAGGGAGGAGCTACAGCAGGTAGAGCGTGGCAGGGAGGGAACAGAGAGAACACAACGGAATCTCAACGGCTGTTTTCTCAAAAATTACCCACCCTAGCTTTAATAGAGGGAGAGAGAAGGAATGTGTGAGAATTACAATACAGTGCATTGCTTGTGTGCATTGGGGAAGTTGCCTCATCCTTTCTTGGTACACAAAGACACAAACCTCATCTCTGATCTGATCTGGTACATAACAAGTTCTTTTTCTAACTTCGTTCAGTGTTTCACTTTGGGAATCGCCTCGGCGTGACCTACTATGGAAGGTCCAATTACACCACGTCTGTCCTTGACAGACAGGTCGGACTGTGCCAAGGGGCCCCGCCCCCTGCACTTATACAGTCGACCATCCCTCCTCACACCATTCTCGCTTTTTTTCCCGTGAGAAAGCTACTCAAGCTCCCTCAGCTCATCTAGGCTAGCTTTAACTGCAATAGTTCGCAGACGTGCCGTCAAGGATTCCGTCGCCAAACGCGGTTACAGGCTTTTAACCTGGATTGGCTGAGTAAGTACTTCGTAAGAAGTTATGTTTGCTACACTGTATTCTCCGGGCAGTGTCCGTGTAAAGGCGAGCTGCTATTCCGGCTACACTGTATTCATTTACCGGTGCCGCTGGTTACGGTGTAGTTTACTTTTTACGGCTAACGTGTCAAGACGAGCCTACCACAGCACAGTTAGCATTAGCTTGTTAACTGAGCCAAAACACCCGGAGTTTAGCTAACGCATCGCGGCAAGCAGACTCCGTCTAGTTCGGCTACTTTTTTAAACTTTTCTCTTCTCTTTGCAGTCGCTATGTCTTCATCCTCCACCCCCGCCAAAGGGTTGGGGCCGAAGGTCAACGAGGCTGTATCCCGCCTGTGCCCCGCGTCATGCGGGGCGTCCATATCGGGCAGGGACCCTCACCCAATGTGCATAGCATGTATGGGCATTAAACACACTCAAACTTCGCTAGCTAACCCGCATTCATGCACTCACTGTGCATCACTGCCGGAGAAGATTCTGGAAAGGAGGCTGAGGGTGACAGTGGCTAACAACCAGGACCCTTCCATGGCAGTTACCACTGCTAAAGCCTCAACGAGCACCCATCAGTCCCAAGCCACAGCTAGCTGGGCGGACATGATGGAGGCAGTATCCCCGCTCGTGCCTCCGCTATTCGAGGAGTTCCTCGAGGCGGGACCGGGCGCTGAGGACGCAGAGGGCGATGCCAACTCTGACCTCCTCAACATGGACGAAATGGAGGAAGAGGATTCCACTTTTCCTGTCCAACAGTCCAGACCCCCTAGTGCCTCTGACACTGTGCCACCAATGGACAGTAACTTGTACGAGGTTTGCAAACGGGCTGCGACAAAATTGGGCATTCAATGGCCTGCAACCCCGGATGCTGAAGGGGAGGAGAGGGACCTATATGACGGCAAAAAGCTCCCACCAGCCCAACCGCCGTCTAAACAGCTCCTACCAGCTGTTCCTGCCTGCATGAAGGAAATGAGCCGTTACTGGTCCAGCCCATTTAAGAGCAAGCTTCCAACCAAGGGCTGCTCTAAGCTGGAGATCCACGGGATGGGTGAGCTGGGGTTGGCCGAACCCCCAGCTGTTGAGCCTTCAGTGGCGTACCACCTCCACCCAAACCGTCGCTCTCTCTCTGCTTTTCGGGCATCTCTCTGCCTGATAAGTTGGACCGCCTCACCGCATCCACTTATCGTAGGGTATATAAGTATGCAGCACAGTCGGTATGCTCACTCAATGCCATGACACTGCTGTCTGCATATCAAGCTGAAACACTGGAGGAAATGGGTCGCCAGCTGGACTCGGGGTCACCTAACCCTGCCCTCTGGGATGACATTTGCATTGTTAATGATCTCGTCCTGCGCTCCTCACGGGGCGCAGTTCAGGGCTGTGGCCGAGTTATGGGACTTGCAGTCTCAGGTGAGAGAGCGTTATGGCTCAATCTCTCCGGACTGGGTGGCACACAAAGAGCTGAGGTCATGGATGCAGCATATGACCCAAACAACGGTCTGTTTGGTCCAGCTCTGGAGAAGATGAGAGAGACCAGCACTCTCAGAAAACAGGAAGGAGAAACCTTCGATCTCTGCCTTCCCAGAAAGCAGGCTCCCCGCCCGCCCCAACCAGCAAGGTCGGGCTTTGCGGCCTCCGCAGCGGCGGCGAAGGGAAAATAGGGGGGAAGTAGGCCTCAGAGGGCCTACAGACCAGCCCACTCAGCTGGCCCACAGACCAACCAACAGCCTAGGTCAGAGAACCCGAGGCCATGGGGCAAACACTCCTTCGCTGCTGCGGCAGCTAGGAACCGCTCTCCCCACCCCGGGGATGGGAAGAAGAAGCGTGCAACCTAACGCTCCCAGCTTCTCTCTCTCCCCCTCCCATGAAGAAGTTGAAGCTCCATGGTTCAGGGACCTGGATAGGTTCAGGTTTTCCAGGTGCCCTTTTTCAGTCTCTCCCGCCTCACGTTCAGGGCGAGGTGAGACAGGGGCAACAGGTTACACGGTGTCACCAAGCACTTTCACTCTGTTCGAATGTGAAAACTATAAACCCGACATTTTCACAGCCAGGCCAAGGGCCAAGGGTGAAATGCACAACCCAAAACAAAATAAATCAAAGTCTTGGTCCCTGCATTCCCATAAGGGGAGCTCACGCTCCTCCTGTGGGAGCAGACTGCTCCCCTCGGTTCCCGAGGGTGACGTCATCAAAGCACAGCCACATGGGCCCTCTCGCCGGCCGAGTGGAGCAGTGGCGCGCATGCGCAGTCACCCGTAGATTCTCTCCACTATATCACAGGGTTACAGACTGCAATTTTCTATGAAACCACCCAGATTCAACAGTGTGTTAGTTTCTATGGCCAATGGAGATGCGGGACGAATCCTAGAGGAGGAAATATCTTCCCTGCTGAAAAAACAAGCGATCAGAGCTGTCCCGGGCGAGCAAGCCCAACAGCGTTTTTACTGCCGTTACTTTCTCATTCCAAAGAGAAGGAGCTCGTCCCTTCACCCCATATTGGATCTCCGTGTGTTAAACGGACACCTGCGCAAATACACGTTCAGGATGTTAACACACAAAGTGCTCTGTCATTCAATCCGTCCAGGCAATTGGTTTGTAACGATCGATCTCTCAGACGCATACTTCCACATCGCCATTCATCCCGCGCATCGGAGATTCCTCTGGTTCGCGTTTCAGAAGACAACCTACGCATACCAAGTAGTCCCGTTCGGGCTTTCATTAGCCCCGAGAGTGTTCAGCAGGTGTGTGGAGGCGGCTCTGTCACCGCTAAGGAACAGCGGCATCAGAATATTGTCTTATTTAGACGATTACCTGATATGTTCCAATTCACGCGAACAGGCACTCAGAGATTCTGCTACAGTGGTAAACCATCTCAGGACTCTGGGATATAGCATCAATTGGGAAAAGAGCCGTGTAGACCCTGCACAATGCGCAGAATATTTGGGTCTCCACATAAACTCTGTCTCCTATCGCGTCACACTAGCGGAGAGAAGACTAACGTCTCTCACGCAGTGTCTCTCCCTCTTCAGGCAGGGAATGGCCGTATCGTTCAGTTTATGCCTACGCCTACTTGGCCTTATGGCTTCGGTGATATCAGTGGTACATTTGGGGCTTCTGATGATGAGAGGTTTCCAGCGCTGGGTCTCAGCACTGCGTCTATGCCCCCGTCGCCACCTGAACCGCAAAGTGAAAGTAACACCAGCGTGTGTTACCGCTCTCCACCCGTGGTCGGTACGCACGTCTCTGAGAGTGGGCGTCCCACTGGAGGCCGTGTCGTCCAGAGTTACCATAACAACGGACGTGTCCCTGTCAGGGTGGGGTGCGACAATGATGGGCAGAGCAGTGCCTGGAGCCACAATCTGTCTCAGGCTCACATAAACCTCCTGGAGCTGTGGGCAGTGTTTTTTGCTCTAAAACACTTCCTGCAATTTATTCAGGGCCGCCATGTCTTAGTGAAAACAGACAATACCACTGTTGTGGCATACATCAACCGGCAGGGCGGCACTCGCTCACTGAAACTACACAAGCTAGCTCGAGAAATTATTATGTGGAGCAGCACCAGGCTCTTGTCCCTTCGGGCAACACATGTAGCAGGCGTTTTGAACAGAGGAGCAGATCTTCTGTCCAGAGGGAACCCCCTTTACGGGGAATGGACTCTGAATCCACAGGTTGTGAGACAAGTTTGGCAGAGATACGGCCTGGCAACCGTAGATCTCTTCGCCTTGCAGGAAAATGCTCAGTGCCCGCTGTTTTTCTCCCTGCCAGACGCAAAGGCTCCTCTAGGGGTAGACGCGCTGGCCCATCCGTGGCCGAATGTGCTGCTATATGCATTCCCCCTCTCTCAGCCTAATCTCCCCCACCCTAGCCAGGGTGAGGGAACAGGGTCTGTCGCTAATCCTGATAGCACCGCGGTGGCCATCCAAACTTTGGGTGGCAGAGAAAATACAACTCCTGGCGGGTGAGCCATGGCCTCTTCCCCTGCGCAGGGATCTTCTCTCCGAAGCACGTGGGGAAATATACCATTCCAGAGGTGGAACTTGAATGCTGCAGGCCTACCTGCACAGGTCATTGACACTATTCAGAATGCAAGGGCCCTTTCCACTCGCCAGCTTTACAGTGGCAAGTGGCAGGTTTTTGAGGACTGGTGTGACTCGAGGCACGCCATTTCGTATCAGTGTTCCTTGGTGGACCTACTGTGTTTCTTACAGGAATTGTTAGAAAAGGGTAAGGCTTTTTCCATGATTAAAGTATACCTAGCTGCCATCTCAGCTTGTCATGTTGGCTTTGGGGATAAGTCTGCAGGGCAGCATCCCTTAGTTTGTCGCTTCATGAAGTGGGCGGGACGCAAGCTCTCAGTTTCCAGGCCCCTGGTCCCTTTATGGGATTTATCAGTGGTGCTGGACGCCCTGTCTCATCACCCATTTGAGCCGTTGGAGGCGGTGGGGATGAAGTTTGTGTCGCTGAAAGCGATTTACAGGCATTGTCTATCCGTCCTTCTTGCTTGCAGTTTGGTCCGGGGACCTCCAAGGTCTGCCTACGGCCCAATCCAGCTTTTGTGCCTAAGGTGGTTGAGTATGCCAATAGGTGTCTCACAGTGGAGCTGTCAGCGTTTCACCCACCTCCTTTCTCCTCTGTGGAGGAGCAGAGACTTAACTCACTATGCCCAGCTCGGGCAATGCATGTGTATGTGAGCCGGTCGGCTGCTTTTAGAAGAGGGGATCAACTGTTCGTGTCTTGGGCCACTCTGCATAAAGGCAAGCCTTTGTCTCGTCAAAGGCTGTCCCACTGGATTGTAGAAGCTATATCTCTTGCTTATGGATGTAGGGGCTTGCAGCCCCCCCATGGCTTGAGGGCCCACTCCACAAGGGGTATGGCTACTTCGTGGGCCTTATTCAGAGGGGTGTCAGTACATGACATTTGTGCTGCGGCGAGCTGGGCTACGCCTCACACTTTTGTAAAGTTTTATAGACTGGATGTCTCAGGGCCTTCGTTGGCACAAGCAGTGCTGGAGACAGTCTCCCCAGGCTCCATGTAATATTACTGCCTGGGGGAATTTGCATGGCTTCGGGAGACATATGCAATACGGGAGTGGTCTATATCTGCCATAGTGAAACACTGAACGAAGTTAGAAAAATAACTTTGGGTTACTTAACGTAATCCCTGGTTCTTTGATAACAGAGTGAGGTGTTTCACCAACACGTCCCTCCTTGCATTTACATGGAAAGAAACCGGTATAGAATGGGGTGAGGAGGGATGGTCGACTATATAAGTGCAGGGGGCGGGGCCCCTTGGCACAGTTCGACCTGTCTGTCAAGGACAGACGTGGTGTAATTGGAGCATCCATAGTAGGTCACGCCGAGGCGATTCCCATAGTGAAACACCTCACACTGTTATCAAAGAACCAGGGATTACTTTAAGTAACCCAAAGTACCTGCAATTATCCGCCTTAAGTATGGTTTCATTTCTTTCCACATTCTCCTCCTCTAAACACTCCGTGGCGATTCAGCTGACTGGGAGGAATTTGCAGGCCATGTAGCCGATATCAGCCAGTGTAACACATTCCTCTGCAAAAATACAATAGCTAGTTAAATTTGGAAAAATGTTGAGAGGAATCTGAATCATACATTTCAATGGCAAATCTGTCTTTTTAAAATTGAAGTATTAAAATGTTTGTCTGCCCCCAGACAAATAATGATTTAGGCCACTCAGCCCTGGGACCAGGAGAATGTTACTTCAGCCCTAGGACCATTAGAGACTAAACTACCCCCAGACAAATAATGATTTAGGCCACTCAGCCCTTAGGGCAGGAGAATGTTACTTCAGCCCTGGGACCAGAAGAGACTAAACTGCCCCCAGACAAATAATGATTAGGGTTAGGGTTAGCCTAGGGTTACCCTAACCCTAAATAGCCATTGTTTTTTAATATAAGTACAGTAAAGCTTAATTGGTTTTACTAGCAGTCTAGCTATCTTAATATGTATCACATATTTAAGCTAGCCAACATGTGCTCAGCTATCTTAACATGTATCACACATTTAAGCTAGCACACGTGTAATCACACATAGCTGCACATACTATGCTCCATTTCACAGAAAATATGCAATCACACATAGCTGCACATACAATGCCCTATTTCACAGAAAATGTGCTCAGCTATCTTAACATGTATCACACATTTAAGCTAGCACACATGTAATTACACAAAGCTGCACATGCTATGCTCCATTTCACAGAAAATGACTCACCTTGCTCAAAACTTAATGACTGAATTCAAATGGTGGCTTGTTCCGTTGTTGAGTTTGAAATTCTGCGGCCCCGCCGCCACAATTCTCTCCTGTCTTGCGATTGGTTGTCAGATTGAACCAATCAAAAACGTTTCTACCCTCACGACAACTTTGACTTAAGAAAATTCCCACGAGCGTTCAGCTCGACGGGTCAGGGACAAGCAGGGTCGAAACCAAGATAGCAATCCGGGAAATAATACTAGAGAGCTTTGCATGCTGCTAAAGACAATCTGGCAGAGACTGAGTGGAAAGAGTGGGTTTGAATCAGGTGAGGGAACACAGGTGAAGGTGGTTGCACTGATGAGATGGGAGTGGCAGGCAGGTGATCAGGAATAGTACTGGCAGAGCTGGCAGTAGGATGGAAAGCCAGGAGCGGATCATGACAGTACAGAGCTGGCAGTAGGATGGAAAGCCAGGAGCGGATCATGACACGAGCGGCTTCCACTGACCTGAAGCGATCCAGCCAGCTATTATAAACATAGTTACATAGTCAAAAACATTGTTGTTGATCTGAAGTTGAAACGATGATGAAAACGATATTTATATAATATAATATATATATATATATATATATATATTAATGAGACATCCCGTAGCACCCCCAAGAAGGAAATCATTAATTCAAGCCATTTACTCTGTTTTCTCGATCGCTCTGCCCTGGTCAAATAACATGGAAGGGTTTGTTTGCTAGTGGTGCCATCTGAGAACACTTTTCCTTTTGCCACCCGGAAGAACGTATATTATTGTTGTGACGTCATAGTGTATTGTCGTATACCAAGGGCCAGTGTGTGTGAAGGAGATGTTTTTTTTTTTTTTTCGCTATGTTCCTGTTGAGACAAGAACATAGCGCGTAGTTGTAGGTGTTGACCAGGTCAATAGGGGAGGCGTTCAGAGTCAGGGCCGAGTCGGAGATAGTGTCGGCCAAGATGGAGAAAAGAGAGGAGGAGTTTGATGGACTTGTAGTTCCGGAAAGTGATGTTTGTGTGTATGTCCATAGTGATAGCAAGATGGTCAGAGATGGTGAGGTCAGTGCTGTTCAGGTTACTGATGGTGATGCCAGAGGTGCAGACCAGGTCCAGTGTGTGGGGTAAAATTGAAATAGTGATAAATGTCCAGGACGTTGGGGCGGTTGAAATCGCCCAGTAGCAAAACAGATGGTGAAATGGCACAGAGTTGAGTTAGATATTCAGACAAATCAGACAAATTTGCTTGGGGGGAGGTAAATGAAAGCAGTGACCAGAGGTTTAGGACCAGAGGGTTTGAAAGCAAGGTGCTCAAATGAGGAGGGGGTGGGAATGGATATTGCACTAGCTTTAATAGTTTGTTGATACAATATCACTATTTCACCACCACAACCGTCCTGGCGTGTTTTTTTTCAAGTAGGTGCATGGCAGTCTGGTTGAGAGAGAAGCATTCCAAGGGTTTTTGCCAGGTTTTGTTTAGGCAGAGAAAGTCAACTTTATTGTTTGTGATGAATTTACTGAGGATGAGGCCCTTGTTATTTAGGAATCGGGTGTTGCAGAGTGCGAATTTGAGATGTGATTGTTTCAGAGTGGTCTGGTTTGCTTTGACCAAGGTTTGTAGGCAGGCAGAGTGCACGTGTTGTTTGTTGTGATGACGTAGTGGAGCTGCAAAAGTGCACCCACTGGACCACATGGAGAAGGAGGGAGTGCTCCGGCCCAGAGTCAAAAAACTTTCTCCGGGAGGCTCTGTGGATGTAGCTTGGTCTACGTAACAGCCCAATGTTTTTGATGGCTGAAAAGCAAAGAGGTGGAGTGGTGTGATTGAGTTTAGGAAGATGCGAGTTAGAGTATTTTAGCATCGTGTAAGCCTGGGAGGACGATTAGCACAATGTAACTGCCCAGCTGCCAACCAACTGAGAGATGGCGGTCCCAGCCAACAAGGGCTGAACACATCGGGACAGCTGAGAGGCTGTCGGGGATAGAACTCTCAGTGACAGGCAGCACTGAGCAGAGACAGAGTAATCCAGAAGTGCAGATTGGGCCATGGGAGAGTCCAGATAGAGCAGTCAGGCTGTGCTTGGATGGGTCGAGTTGGGAGTGGCAGTAAAGTCCAAACACTCTACCACAGTGGGAGCTGTTGTAGCTGCTCCATTAGCTGGTGTAGCAGGATTGTTCATGCAGGTATGTAACCACAAACATTCGTCGAACTAGCGATTGGGAAGAGAACCTGTCTAGGCAGAACAAAACAAAAGACACAGAAAGGTTAAACCTAAGGCTAGTTAAAAAGTCTAATGTTAAATTACCTTGAACGTATCAAACAAATTTAATCTCAGGTGAAGAAGCGGCGGACACAGCAATGCCTGTGTCCTCTGGAAGAGAAGTCCATTACTATGAATGAATTAATAAAATACTATGCAAAATATGCTGCAGAACAAACGAAGAGAATTCAGGGCAATAGAAAGATAAGAAAAATAATAATAATGCTCATAGTGCCACGAAAAACCCTGGGTAAAACCGTCAGCCTCTCTTGTCAATACTATCCTGTGATGCCTCACCCTACGGGTTGGGAGTGGTATTGTCTCACCTTATGCCAGATGGGGCTAAGAAGCCCATAGGGATTGTATCACACACACTCAAATAACTATTCACAACTTACTAAGGAGTGGTTAGGAACTTAAGCTTCAGTTGAGTTCACCGTTTATTCATACCGTTTATATTGTGCCACGTTTTGACATAGACAACCTTGGGTTCAGCAGATTATGCGAATGTATTTACAGCTATACCATTTTTTATCTCAGTAATATTCAGGAAGACTATCAGTGCAGGGGGAGGCCGGGGCGCCCTACGCATTGTTGTTATCAGCCTGTTGCCATGAAGTTGTGAAGGTACTGGTGGGGCGTGGGCTGGGCATCATAGACACAAATGGGTAGTTTCACAATCTATTTGGCCCGTTGTCTAAGGTCATGCCCACTGTGTCAGTGCAACTAAAGATATGTGGGGGATATCTTCAAACTTATATGGGATCAGAATGACTGCATCAGAGTCATTCAGGCATGACCAGAATGAAAGGCTTTTTCAGGAGTTACATGTGGTGGCCTAATATAGATTATGGAGAAAAGCACCTGCTAATGCCACACTCCATCCATGGGAGTGGCCCAGTAAGCCATGGAGAAGGCTACACATAGACTATGCAGGTATTTTCATGGTAAAGATGTTTTTGATAATAGTAGACACTCTCTCAAAACGGATGGACGTATACCCAGTGAGCTCAGCTACGTTGGCTGTTACTGTTGACCGTCTCAGGAACAGCTTCAGTAGTCATGGTTTTTTAGAGATGATCGTTTCAGATAATGCTCAGTGTTCTGTGGGTGATAACACTAAAGAGCTCATGAAAAAAAATGGAATCACACGTCACCTCAGCACCCCACCAACCTTCTTCCAATGGGCTGGCTGAGCGTGCCGTTCAAACTTTTAAAGAGCTAATGAGAAAGAGCTCAGGTGACACATTGGAGTTTTGTTTAGCTATCGTATAACTCCACAGTCTACCACTGGACTTGCACCTACTGAGATGATGATGGTTAAGTAGTTGAATTGCACATTACACCGGATGTAATACTGTTTGTTGCAGGAAGACTGATAGCTCCTTTTTGCTAATATAAATGTCAACTGTTGATAGCTCGAAACTCCCAAAAAAATCATAGGGAAACACAGAAGTAACGGCCAAAGGGAAAAGGAAAGGGACAGGAAGAGCAAGTGGTGCGGCAAGAGGAAGACCGGGGGGTAGAGGAAGAGGGACGGCATCAGCAGGCGGCACGGCAGGATTGAGCAGAATAAGTGACCAATATCAAGACCCAAATGGCCAGCCCACTGGGTTTATGGCAGCGCTGTTATAATTATTGTTAACAACCCCTATTATCGTCTTTAGATACATCTTTTTATAGAACTGAATGGTTTGTCAACATTTTTGTACATCTTATAATTTATTCTTGTTATAAAATATATTATTTGGTTCCATACTGCCTTCTTTATAAGGCATTGATTATTCAAAGCAAGCAATGTTTTTATACACTGTACATGACATTTATAGAAATATGTATCTAAAATATTTATTTAAGTAAAAATGTTGCGTTGTGATGAATGTATTTACATTCAATTAATTAAATTAAATAAATATATAAAGTGCAGCTCGTTCAGTTGACCATTGGCTTTAGTTTAAGTTCAGGTCTTGTAGTGTACCATAATTTAACATTTCAGAAAAATGTAAACCACGACCATACCACTATTCAATTAGAGAGAACAATAGCATATCCAAGTTCTGCTATTACAGTCTGCTGATAAATATATTGACCTTACCAAAACTAATATCTTCACCTTCTGTTAAATGTTAAAGCACTTTAGTGTCTAGCCTATTGTTTATTTACAACAACCTACCACCACATTCTCTTTATATAATGTCAACTTTCATGTAGGACCTGTGATTCTATTTCTGACATGGAAAGGTCTTCAATTCCAGGCTTCAGAAAACAGTGGAAAAGTGAAATTCTAATAATTCAGTATTCCTCACCTTATCTGATGGTAAGTCACTGATGGTGCAACGGTAGAGGCTGCTAGGTAGAAAGGACTTGAACAGGGTTTAGGTCTCTTGATAGGATTTGACATTGATGCTCCTCCTTTTTGGTAACGACAATGTGAAGTAAACAAAAAGGTATTGAGCATGTGCCACGAAGAGAGCATAAATGAAGGCAAGAGATAACAAACTACCGGAAAACGGTTCATAAGATGCCTCTGTGAAATCGCAGTGAGCCACACTATTTCCTACACCAAACATAATCACTGAATATTGTCAGTTTATGAACATAGTGAGCCTCAGTATCTCCTTACACCAAACACACTTAACGCTTAAAATATTCATGGTTTATGAACGTTGTAGATCACTAACGCACTCAATCTAAGATTGGCTAAAGTAGTTACTTTTACCTATTTGCAAAGATAGAATACGTAACTATATGAAACCATTGTATTTTGTTACTTTACCCTGTTTGTGTCACCACCCAACGTTTGTGTCCGGATACATATATAAACGCAGCACAAAAAGTAAGGAAATTTGTGTTTGGTCGATTATTTCTCTGTGGTAACAATGCTTTTTGGCAATAAATCTTATACCGTTGGAAAGCCTGTTTAGTTCCCTTTCAAATGGTGCCCCATATGTAAGGAACCTGCATTTGTGGGATGAGCAGCAGCGCTGAGTATGTGGGTTGTGCCCATGAAAAATTTGCCAAATCTTTTCTGCCATTACCAAACAGGTTATTTTGCTGTTGCTATTGACACTTGTTTTGAGATTCTGGTACCCCAAGGTACCAGAATCCCCACCTCTGAGCATGGGCCCTACTACTGTAAGTACAGCTACAGTCATCAAAGGTCTACCCCAAGAATCGGCATGGCGCGTTTGACTGATCTGGAAAGGGCCCGTGCAATAGGGTAACTTAAAGCTGGTGTTCTGCAAAACCAAGTTGCGGCATTTTTTTGGAGTGAGCCCTAGTACCCTCTCCAAACTGAAGGCCACGTTCTATATAATGGGGGATCTCAAAGACAGAACGCGAAGTGGGCGTCCCAAGAAGACAACACCCCAAGAAGACCATTTCATCATCCTGTCAGCACTTAGGCTGTCTTCTACAGATTTGCAGTCAAGGTTTGCGAGGAGGATATGGCCGACGGCTCTCTGCCCAGACAATCCGGAACAGACTACATGCAGCCAATCTCCGGTCTCAAAGGGCTGCCAGAAGTCCTGCCATGACTGCCCTTCACCGTCAGGCCCGTTCGCGCTGGTGTCGGCAACACGTACTGGAACCTGAACATGTGGTGGAACGTTATGTTCAGTGATGAGTCCAGATTCTGCCTACGGCAGTTGGATCGTAGGGTGAATGTGTGGAGAAGACGCGGCGAATGCTATGCTGATTGCTGCACCGGTAGAATAACATCTTTTGGTGGAGGCAGTGTGATGGTGTGGTGCGGCATCTCCCTCACTGGAAAAACGAGGCTTGTCATCATTGGAGGCAATATCAATGCAGAGATATATAGAGATGAGATTCTGCAACCAGTGGCAATCCCATATCTCCACAGTCTGGGCCCAAACTCTATCCTCCAAGATGACAACGCTCGCCCCCACAGGGCGGGGTTTATCAGAGACTACCTCCAGAATGTGGGAGTGGAGAGGATGGAATGGCCTGCAAGCAGTCCTGACCTCAACCCCATTGAACACTTGTTGGATCAGCTTGGGTGTGCTGTTTGTGCAAGAGTAACCAACACAACCACGTTGGCTGACTTGCGACAAATGCCGGTTGAAGAATGGGATGCCATCCCACAGCAGTGTGTGACCAGGCTGGTGACCAGCATGAGGAGGAGGTGCCAGGTTGTTGTGGCTGTGTATGGTTCTTCCACATGCTACTGAGGCTCCTGTTTGTGAAATGAATGAATTGTTAAATTGCCAATATGTCTTTTTTCTTCAAACTTCAATCATCCAATCCAATAAACACCAAACGAGTCAATGGCAGAATAAGCTGTTTGGCATTGGCAGAGAAGATTTGGCAAATTTTTCATGGGTGCAACCCACATACTCAGCTCTGCTGCTCATCCCACAAGTGCATGTTCCTTACAAATGGGGCACCATTTGAAAGGGAACTATACAGGCTTTTCAACGGTATAAGATTCATTGCCAAAAAGCATTGTTACCACAGAGAAATAATCAACCAAACACAAATTTCCTTACTTTTTGTGCTAACTTTATATATACGGATCATATGAATGACTGAAATCTGCACAGGATCATGAAAAGCTCAAAATGAGTGGTTATTTACTTATTATTTATCGATCACAGTGATTGATAGCCTGCATTAAGGTCACAATGTTATAAAACATAACATTCAGATGATCACACCAACAAGGCTAATTCCTATTATGCGTTAATGGTAGTAAGGTGAAACTCTTGACAAACTGCGATGTCAGAGAAAGACAAACATATGTTGCTCATTCTAATTCATAAACACACAAGTATTATCATTATTATGAATAACTATGGAAGTATATCTGTTTCATCGGATTTTGAAAAAAATGCCATTGAATTTAAGCACCGAATATTTATGCATTGCACTTTTTTGGCTCTGAATATAACTCTTTTAATTTTCAACAAATCATTTTCACCTATATTTTTCAATGTTCACAAATTCAGAATCTAGTATTCAACGTTAAAAAATGCAATATGCAAAATTCAGAGGCAAAATTTAACGTATAAAATTCAACTTAAATATTTTGATAAAGTCCCCAAATTCAACACGCCAAATTCAGCTGCAACATTCAATGTATGAAACTCAGTGTTAAAAGTCACATGACATGCCACCAGGTTTGAGTGTGATTAGTCGTTACAAGCCGTTTTGAAAATCTGCCCCTTATGACAATACAAGTGGGCGTGTCCATCTAGATGTGTGACGGATAGATGAGTAGGCTGGTAGACTGATCTATCCAGCACACATCTAGGTGGACATGCCAACTTGCTATCTCATAAAGGGCAGATTTTCAAAACAGCTTGTCAGGCTAATCACACTCACACCTGGTGGCATGTTATGGGACCTTTATCATCCGAGGACCCAAGGAAGAGCAATCAATCCTAGATGCTAGATCGCGGTCAAGCAAGGAGAGCGAGCGGGAATAAAAGCGTCACTCGTTGGACACCCGACTCTGATGCAGGAAGGCATGTGCAAAGCAGTTTTTGGCCATGTCCAACAGCAACGGCTGTGATGATGGGTCTTTCTTTCTTGATACTAATTAATTCTAAACAGCATTTTACACAGTGGCCTATAATAGGAAATGCTCAAAGGTAAATCAACGTAATTTAACACTGACCAGTCACTGTAGCTTTTTATGGGGAAAGAAGCAATGCTGGTGGACCGTACTAAACGCCCTATCCAGGGCCGGTGCTCCCCACATGCAGAGTACGCAGAGCGCTTAGGGCCCCAAGTACCTGGCATGGGCCCCCAAAGTTAAGGAAGCTGAAAAGAAAATCATGATATTATTACATTACAAAATAAATAAATTTGTTATGAACAGGCCCACCGTTGTTTTTTCTTAAATGTGTACCCTATCACTCAATTCGGGCAAATAACATGTTTTTACCTAATATATAAAAAGAGTCCGTCCCACCGCTTCCCTGAAATAGTACAGCCTTCAAAGCCCTTGTCTTTTTGCATTGGAGGTGGAGCATCCTTTCTAAACGCAGATTTTCTAAACTGAAACTCATTAAAACATATCTACGGTCAACAATGGGACAAGTACGCTTAAGTGGCACATAGGGTGTATTATGATGACTTGAATAGCGATTTTGCTGCCAGGAAAACTTGTCGTGCACCTTTGTAAAGCCTCATGCAGCTGCTGAGAATGCACACGCAATTTAGCATTGTACACTATCCAACAGTTACAGTTCTGCATCGTGAAGGGTAAATATTTTCATTAGGACAATACTGCCCTTTGAGGTAGTTTTTTGGTGTGTGAAAAATAGTTGTGGGATTGTGTGTGTGTTTGTTGGTTTTGATGACTTTATAACTTATTCATCTGCATAATTATTTTCGTTCATCTTTGAAGCCTGCAGTTATTATATTGTAATGCTGGTGTTAAGAAGGTTTAATATTTATGACAAAAATGTATGAAAATGTATGCTTAGGGCCTCCAAAAGCTTAGCAGCGGGCCTGGCCCTATCTATTGAATGGGTCTGTAAAATGCTAATCAAATCAAATGTATTTATCAAGCACATTCAACAAAAATGTGTGTGTTGGGGGGGGGGGGATTTTATGTTTTATGTTATAATGCACACCGTTTTCAAAGCCGTTTATTGAATAAATAATGAGTGTTTGCCTGTATGTAAAGTGTGTGTGTGATTGCAGTGACTTGGGTTGATTTGCATGCAGCATACGGGTAATTGTAGTGGGTTAAGAGCCCCATCCGAGGTCCCTTTGCCTGTGTTTGGTCAACACAGTCTCACTCTGAGTTTGTCAAAAATCGACGATCAGGGGGTTTTCAACTCCCTTTTAAATCCCCCCACGGCGATATCTGACGCCCAGGCGCTTTAGGGTTAGGTTAGTAGTTAGGGTTAGGGTAGTAGTGGTTAGTGTTAGGGTTAGGGTTACGCTACTTGTCACTGTTTGCCGTGGAGGGATTAAATTGTAATGAGTTGAAAGCCCTCTGCGTCAAATGAAGATGCACAAGGACACCCTTTGCGTCAGCAGTTAACGCCAAAAGCCCCTGAACAAGCGTCGATTTTTGACAAACTCGCAGAGCCGACAGAATTTTGCTCACTGAACAGTCTGTAGTTCCAGTGGAAGCATGGCGTGCCTCCGGAAAAAGCGCCTGACAGCCACCGGATTCATTCATGGGCAGTCATCCTCATATCGGTATCATGGCACTAAGTGCCAAATACTGTCGGCTCTGCGTGCTCGGTGCGATGAGTTGGGTATCCAACGACTGAAGCTTGCTTGACTGTGATCTAGCATCGATGGCTCTTCCTTGGGTCCCTGGATGTTAACACCGAATTTCATGAATTGAATTTTGCTGTCAACATTTGGCATGTTGAATTTGGGGACGTAGAAAATATTTAAGTTGAATTTTATACATCGAATTTTGCATCTGAATTTTGCATATTTAATTTTTTAACGTTGAATATATGTTGATTTTGAACATTGAAAAATAACGGTGAAAATGATTTATTGAAAATGGAAAGAATTATATTCAGAGGCAAAAAATTCAGATACGTTATTTCAATGCATAAATATTCAGCTTAAAATTCAATGGCTTTTTCTTTTCAAAATCCGATGAGACAGATATACTTCCATACAAACTGCATTGTGCTATCATATAACACTATTGACATTGAGCATAGTAACCATTTTCCGACATTATAATCAAATTGATATAGAGCATGCTATTATTACTATTGTTAGTACTATTATTACTTTTGTAGTACTATTATTCAGATAAAGCGAGGAGCCAAACAGTGCTCACCTGTCTAGTAGAACACATGCTGTGAGGTCCGTGTCTCTCTGTAGTCCTCTCATCGAAATTCACTCTCTCGGGAATGCTGCACCAATGTTTAATCTTGGATCTCTCCTCTTGTCAGATAATCTTCTTGGGTTGCTTGATTCACCCGTACATTGGCACTTTACATGGACAGCTTCGCGATCTTACATATTCTGCTTTAATGATATGTGTAATCCTGTAATATTGCATTATAAGAACAGTGCGTGTTGAAAATCTGATGACAGCTGGCCCTATGGTGGAAAATAATGGAGGCTTCTCGGATGTCTGGCACACGTCACGGTGAGAGGGGAAGACGGGTAGGGCTTTGACGAGGAGAGGCCCTCCTGTGGTTCCCCCTACTTATGGTTTAGCTATATTCTGTGGGCTGGCTGAGTCCACTCAGAAGTTGGAGTTAGTTAACTAGGCCCCGTCCACACGGAGACGATTTTTTGGTGAAACGGCATAATGCTTGTGCGTTTCAAATTTATCCGGACCTAAGCGGTTTTGTGTAAGGATTCGTGTGGACGCCTGAAACGCAAACAATGACGTCATTAGCCCTCCACCAGCTGGGGGACGTCAGAGTTGCGTTGAATTTTTTATTTATTATTAGGGGTCTGAGCAGCGAAGCTGCTTGGTCCCCTATTGTTTCTGTAACTTTTTTTTTTCCCTCAAATTCTGTAAAAGTCATACTGCAGCCTATACCGTTAGTCGAAAACTCTTTCAGGTATGGCAAAATTTTCAGGTATGGTAACCAATAACCCCCACTACCCAGTAACCTAAAATTGTGGTACTGAACCCAAAGGTGGTGCTATTATAAAAATTCATGAATTAGGCTTATTTCTCCTCACCAGATTGACCTGGACTCAAAATTCTTTCATGATATTAATCTCTAGAATCAGATGCATCTATAAAACCCTGGTCTTATGCTCTATAAATGTTTACTTTTCCAACAATTTCATAGTAAAGCCAAACATCCACAGTCTCAACCCATTTTGCCTATATGACCATTTTGTTTTGTATAACTACCATACGGCTATCATTAGGTGGATACTATTAACAGTGCACATTTTCAGATCTGTACTCTTTTAAGAAAGCCCTTAATTCTCTTGTGAAATGTGTGCTTGGGAGTTTTCTTGACGTTGTGTGCTTATCAATCGACATTTTCACCATGTGAATGAGGCCTCACTTAGTTGAAGAATGTCAGTGGCTGAACGGGATAATGCCGTTCTACTGGTGATCCTTAGGTTGGGAGTTTGATTCCTGATTAGAGCATGCTGAACATGACATTATGTCATTGCCACTCATTTAAGAAACACAACATTGAACAGCACCTGAAATTCATCAGGCAATCAACTTCCGGCTCATTAGTTTCCAAGAATCGGACTGCCAAGACACAGTATGGAATTAAGAGGAACTTCTTCGTTAACCATTTTTCCTTCAAAATTAACTCTGTCATATTTATATTTCTTCAGTTAGTGTTCTTGACTACAAATGTTTAATTGCCCCAGAATTTCAAAGATTTTTCAGGTATACGCTTTGAAGAAAACCCTTAATTCATTTGAGAAATGTGTGCTTTGAGTTTTCTGGATGTTGTGAGATTATCAAAAGACATTTTGACCATGTGAATGAGGCTGCAGTTCAGGTTTATAAGTGGAACATCTTTCCTTAAATATGACAATTATGTTATATTTATATATCTTCCATTAGTGTGTTCTTGACTTTTAATTTTGCTCGGACCCCGTTAATTACCGCTTGCAGTTATATTTTTATTTGTATTCTTTTTGTAGCTTTAAATACAGCCCCTTGATGAATTTAATTACTAACTGTACATTAAAAAGTATTTCTGCTCAATTTAAAACGTTGAATCTCCTCGTGACTGAATGAACAGCGCGCAGGCTGTATGTGCGCAGGCTTGATGCGCTCCACTTCTCTCTGTGGAGAACCAGCGCCTTCAATATTTACTACAGTGTTTCTACAGCTCGATGCGGTTTCGCAATGACTCCGTCTTTACGGAGATAGTCCTGAACCGCATAAAACGATACCGGATCATTTTCGCCCGGTTCGGCTCCGTGTGGACGGGGCCCTTGTCCATACTCCTATTAAAGTCAGACACTACCAGTTTTATGATTATCACTGTATATGCCACAGACAAATAAAGTGGTATTCTTAACTATTACAATGCATATTTTACTGTTAAATGAATATTGGTTTTATAGGGCTCATCTCTTAAACACATCATAGATCAGGTTAATAAACAAGACAATGAATGGATTTTAATTAAAGACCTCACTTCATATAACGTTTAAATCTGTAACTTCATATAACAATACTGTATAGAATGTACTGTGAGAACCGTGGGATGGAAGATAAATGTTAATGGGGAAAGGGGAAGGCCTATAGTTTAGAGCATTGTGATTGGCCTGGGAGGTCACAGATTTTTGGGTTATCTCACAGGGCTCGGGCCGCCCTCAGGAGTTCTTTGCAAACCATCTCAGGTTCTGTTGTTACTCTGTGCAGCTGCAATAAAGCCTTGATCATTCAACCCTAGTCCTTCTCGACCTCTCATATTTATTATGAGAGGTCGAGAAGGACTAGGGTTGAATGATCAAGGCTTATTAGTATTAGAGTATTAGACTGTGGGTTTTATCCATGACAGCCCATCTGAAAATTATCTACCACAGTAGCCCAGCACTTGTATCCGTGTTCAAAACAATCATACTATAAATAACTTTATGAGCAGTTGTTACCGTTCACATTACAGTGACTACCACAAAGTTAGATTCTACTTGTGGTGGTAGCTGATGAGGGGGTTGAAATGGTTTTTAGTATAATATATAAATACAAAGTAACCTTCCCTCAACAATAGCCTAAGTAAGATGCAATTATCAGTTTCGAAAGGTTACCTATTGTAGAATGTATGTGAGTGTTTGCTGGGACCACATTATCCAGGACGGTAACTCCGGTCAGAGAGTAGACGCATACACAGGGAACAGTTCAGGATGTTTATATCTCTTGGAGACAAATGACATCAATGATGGCTTCAATTATTACAATTCAAGTAACCAAAAGAATGACGGAATGGATGAAAATATGTATGAATGAATAAACGATGTTGGAATGTTTTTTCTGTAAGACAGAATAAGAAATAGACAAATAGTTATTACTAGAGTTACCTACTAAAACACCGGGCTCTAGAACTAGCAACATCCCATAAATGCTATATAAACATTACTGGCATAAATAGCTTCCACATGCACACGTTAACACAATGATGCAATAGTGCAATATAACGGCCGAAATGGTGCGGCAGAGTGACGCAAACATGCTACACGAGGTGCAGGCTAATACACTAGCTACCCAATTCGTGAGTGAATCAATTAACAAAGTAGCAGAACCACACAAATCACGGCCACTATAAGGAACCGAATTACGTAATGTATATAACATTTATATTACGTAAATACACGTGGTTCAATAGTACTCACTCTTCACGAACGCATTCTCTGTCGTGGCGTGTTAAACTGTCGCGCGCAACGAGCTCTGGCGCGGCCCCGTACAACTCGTAACTCTATGACCCTACGACGCTACCTGGGCTGCCCAAAGTGCCTGAATAGAAATAACGCTTTATACACAATACGATATTAGAAACTAATAGGGAATTTACAACATTACCAATGGATTAAAAGAGCTGTCCAGAAGTGTATCCTATTCGCTCTACAAAAGTTAAAAGCAATAAAGCGGCCAATGTGTGGCCAATGATGCTAGTCTAGTGTGTTTGTAACTCACATAGCCTATAATACTGTGGCGAGCAGCACGGGAAGGACGAGACGGGAGCCCAGGTTGAACAATTATGCAGTTCCGTGCCCCATACACCGCATAACTACGGACTGCCTTTATTAACCACGTCCGAACGTAACAGAAACACGGGACACCTGACCAACACACACAACACTATCACTAATGGTCCCGATCACACTACACGTCACACAACAATGGAACAACACACAATTAACACACAACATCCCGAACCCATTAGCCCCAACAACAGAACAAATCAACAAAACCCCCTTGTCAACTGACTTCCCCAACTCCCAGAATCCCCCGCGGCTCCGGAACATGGCGCCCACACCCGTGGTCGCCACACAGCCCCCACCTTAGGGGTCAGACGTCCCGTCGACCCCAACACCCAAAACATAGTCCCGAATGTTCAGGGGGTCGGCGCCGCCGCCTTGGCCCCTGCCAGCGGTGGCCCCGTTGCGGCGCAGCCTTCCTCCCTTGTTGGGACGCCCGTCTCCAACAGTCCCTAGAAGTCCTGGGGGTGTGGTCGGGGACCACCGCCATCGGGGCCCCCACCAGTTCCTGCCGTAGGGCGGCGCTGGAGCGCCGTCCGTTCACCCCATCCTCCGCCGCCCTCCGACGCCTGGCCCTCCGACGGCCACGCCGGCGGCTGGGATGGACTGGACGCTGTCCAGTCCGCCCGTAATCCTTGACCCACTGACACTGCTCCGGCTCGAGGTCCGGTGGCCTGGGTTTGCCCAGGGAGGTGCCGTCCCTGGGCATTGTGCCACGGGAGAGGGCTGTCTCAGCTGCGTCCACCCGGGCACCACAGCGGCGGCAGCAGTACTTGGCCGGACCACACTGGTCCTGGCAATCATCCTCCGTGGACGGCTGCAGGCTGGGTTGCTCGCAAAACTCCCGCTCCGCCCGTTCCGCCACCTCAAGAGCCACCTCGAGGTTCGGAGGCCCGGTGAGGCGGACGTGCCGTCCCAGCCGCGGCGGGACAAGTCCTTGGAGGAACGATTGAAGGGCTAGTTCCTCCCTAGCCGCAGCAGGGAAGTCGGGGTAGCCCCGCTGGGCGTACAATTGAATGTCCGCCGCGTAGACCCCCAAGCTTTCCCCCTCCCGGCGGCGGCGGCTGGTTAGCAGCTCCCGGCTATCGTTCACATCCGCCCTCTGCCCGAAACGCCTCTCCAATGCCCGGATCAGGGCCCGGAGGTACCGTTGGTCCTCTGGGGCCAGGTCCAGGACGCCTGCACCGCCGTCCCCTCCAGCGCCAGGGCGAGGTGGACGACCGCCTCCCCGGCACCCCAGCCATTGTGCCACTCAACAAGCCGGAACTGAGCAAGGTACGGCTCAAGCTGCGTTGCCTCGGAGAACTTCGGCAGCTTCACCGCCGTCCTTGCCACCAGAGGGCGGTTGACCGCTGCCATTCCTCCGTCCGTGGGCCGCTGCGCTCCCACAACGCAGGGTGTGTCGGCGTCGGTTGGGGCTTCCATGGGCTCGACCGTCAATCCCAATCCCTTATCCGCGTGCGCAGGCCAATCCCACCTCTGACACCAATGTGGCGAGCAGCACAGAAAGGACGAGACGGGAGCCCAGGTTGAACAATTATGCAGTTCCGTGCCCCATACACCGCATAACTACGGACTGCCTTTATTAACCACGTCCGAACGTAACAGAAACACGGGACACCTGACCAACACACACAACACTCTCACTAATGGTCCCGATCACACTACACGTCACACAACAATGGAACAACACACAATTAACACACAACATCCCGAACCCATTAGCCCCAACAACAGAACAAATCAACAAAACCCCCTTGTCAACTAACTACCCCAACTCCCAGAATCCCCCGCGGCTCCGGAACATGGCGCCCACACCCGTGGTCGCCACAATACAGATTAAACAGATTTAATATAGACTGTAGAATGACTGCAGAATATCTGACATTCCATAATTGTACATGTTTAAACTCCACAAAAAAAAGCGCCTATAAAAGTATTATTGAGATTAGGGTGTGTATTCGATTAAAGTTTTTTTGGTATTTCTGGCATCCAGCATACTGATTTGTGTATTTCAAAATTATATTATCAATTCAATCAGCAAGCCGACTTTTCTGCAGGAAAAGCCCAAAAACAATCCTTTGCACAGTGCATGTTTTTATGAGTTTTGGAGGATGAGAAGAAGGGCTATTTAGACCAGCGGCCTCCAACCTTGGGGTTGTGACCCGGTTCTGGGTCGAGGCTCATTTGGTACCAAGTCGCCAAGAAAGAATAAATAACTTGTCTTATTTTTGTTTCAGTTCTCCCTTGAAAAGTAACTCCTCTTTCAAAACCAAACCAAATCATTGATCAAGCAAGCTTGTTCAGAAAACGGACATTGGTTTAATTAAATCAATAGAACTGGCATTGACCTTGCCGCCTGGTAACAAATCGTATGCCACAACACATATCCACGTCGACACGCGCGATGCACGACCATGCTGTCATCGTAATAATGTGCTTCAGCTTTATATGACTTTTTAGTGAAAAGGCTATGCTTAAAGTAAACAATTCGACCTAATTTGATCCTATAGTGTAGTTACACTGCACTTGCTTTTTGATCACCACAAATACGGTACAACACTTTACTTGGACTCAAACCTCTTTGGACCCGGACTCGACAAGCCCTGGTCTTGACTAAAGCTCTTCAAGAAAGAAAGACCCTTGATGCCACAGCGGCAAATCAACCGCTTTCTTCACTCAATGGACTTTCGGCCGGTATAACAAAACAAATTAACCCATCCCGATTTGTCGCAATGTTTATTAGTTGTGTACTCAGTCTGTGCTTTAAGCAGGGAGAGAGAGAGTGAGATGATGATGAAAATGTGTTGCACGCAGCTCTACAAGGACATTTCATTTGATGGGAAACAGGGAATGCCGAATGGATGAAAAAGGACAAATAAAATGGGTAACCCTTCCTTTTACAGTCCCCTAATTACTAGGTATTTACCTGGTACATATATGGTAAATCATAGTGTATTACTGGGTAATTACCACTGGTAATAGGAAGGTAAATACAAAGGAATTACCCGGTAAATATATGGTAAATCATGGTGTATAACTGGGTAATTACCACTGGTAATAAGAAGCTAAATTCAGAGGCATTACCCGGTAAATATATGGTAAATTATGACCCTCCCTGGCAAGGTCAGTGTGTTAGCTTGGTGGCATAAGCCACTTGTGAAAAGTAACACATTTTAGTATGGTAAATTGATATTGAAGTATACCAATAAATGAGGTCTCTGTTGGCTGGTTTTGCTTGTTTACCCAGAAGTTGCAGGGTAAAGGGCATATGACATTCAACCAAATGTAACGGACTGTTACATTGAATACAACTACTGTAACTAGTGTCACTATGTTACATATCTAAATTAAACCACAATCATAATTAATATTGAATATTTCAAAATTGGAATCTTCCAATTTTATTTAAAGGCCTAATATGTCACATTTCCGCATTAAAAATATCTACAAACAAATAGACCTACATGTCCCCCAATGGGGCAATTTGTTGTGCAGCAGATGTTTACAAATTACACACACAATAAAAAAGACTAAACAATCAATAAAAAGTAGTTAATACATTTTTTTAAAAAAGGTAGCAAGGTGATCTATTTCGACCGCTCTCTGACCGTCACCAAGGTCTTACTACGAATGATGCCATTCAGCTACTTGTTGCGAGACCCTTACATCAAAATTGTCACCTGTGACTGATTGGAGGCAGTTCCTGCCGCATAAAGCGGATGCAAGGACATGGCTCTTCCTCTTTTGCCTTCTCGCTTCGGTTTTTCGTGAGACCCGGTAAGTTTGAAACTTGGGAAATCTACAATCTGTCACGTTAATCGTGCAGGCGCCTTAAGCCCCTGAGGACTGTTTAAAGTTTCCCCGTTAAAGTTTTCGCAATTTTTTCCCTGGTTAACCAACTTTGCTTGTGTGTGCAGGAGAAAAGTACGGCAAGACGAAACGTTTCTACCCTGTTTTGAATGCTTTAAATATTTTGATTATCATAGACTCTGAAGTTAAACACTAAAAACACAAGGCTGAAGTGATAGGCTGACTCCCCTCTGCAGCAACAGTCGGGTTGTGCCGTGAAACCCCCACACACGTCCGCATGAATTGTGCGGGGTTTGTTTGTTAATTAGTTACCCCACCCACGTTCGCGTGAATTGTGCTGGGTTTGTGCGTGACATATTTCATTTGTTTATTAAGATAATTCGAATGAGAATGACTGCCAGCTGTTGTCCTTAATTTTTGTTCCGTCCGTGAAAACCCCCACCCACGATCGCGTGAATTGTGCTGGGCTTGTGCGTGAGATATTTAATTTGTTTATTAAGATAATTCCAATGAGCATGACTGCAAGGTGCAGTCGTTAATTTCTGTTCCGCCCGTGAAAACCCCCACGCACGTTTACGTGAGTTGTGCTGGGTTTGTGAAAATAGTTAGTTTGTTTATTAAGATAACTCCAATGGGCGTGGCTGCCAGGTGCAGTCATTAATTTCTGTTCCACCGTGAAGACCTCCAAGTTCATGTGAATTGTGCTGGGTCTGTGGGTGAAGTTATTACTTTGTTTATGAGGATAAATCCATAAGCGTTGTTATTAGTGTATGCATACAATTAAGTTGGCAGAGCCTAGTTACTTTACTATCGATTGAAAATAAAAAAAATAAAAATAAAACAGCTTTCTCAGTCCGTTGACCACTGCACGCAGCAGGCCGGACAAAAAGTGGTGGATACGCTTACTGTGCGCAGTAAAGCTACATTTAGTATTCCCTTGGCGGCTGTTCGCAGCAGGCTGGGCCAGTACACAAACGGCGTTGGTCAGTGTGGTGTCTGCTCCAACTAGCTCGGCAGCAATTGCCTTGATCCCGTTGGCTATGTCAAGAACCCATGCCCCGCCGCACTCGACTTGCCTCTCGAGGAGAGGGCTCGTAGGGCTGGCCTGCAGGCAGCACTCGTGTCACTGACGGACTCCTCTTCCACTCATGGAGGGCAGTCCTATGAACCAGAGGGTAAGTCCTCGGAAAGGAAGCACAGGTCGTCCCATAAGCCTCCTCATAAGCACAAGAGGAGAAGAACCGCAGACGCTGTCGACTCCCCCATGCTCCCTCCAAGTTCGCCCGTGTGGGATTCTGTAGAGGAGGAGAGCGTGTACAGACAGGGTGAACAGCTTCAAAACCCACCCTCGGCCGTCCCGGCTCAAGGTGTCTCAAATGTTGAGGAAAACCTGGGATGCTCCGAGCAAACCTTGTCAGTTTAACACAGGTTGCAGGACGCTGGCTAGGGCGTCATACCCACCGCAGACCGGGTTGGGGGATATGCCGCCTGTAGAAAGGGAGATGGCTGCTCTGACTTCCGCTGGACCACCGAGGTTGACTGCAGACCCACACTGCCCTCAGAGGGAGTGTGACAGGACTGATCGCCTTGTTTGTAAGGGCTATAATGCGTCTGCTCGTGCTGCTCGGTCCGGAAATGCATTGGCGGTTCTTTTAGCTGCTGTAAGGAAGACTGTTGGTGCAGGTGATCAGGACACCAAGGACCTTATGGATACGGCCTTGTCTGCCCTTGCCCAAATGACGCATGACGTGGGCTCTGCCATGTCATTGGCGATTCTACCTCGCAGGCAGATCTGGCTGGCCCAGACTGCCCTCCCTGAGGGTGTGAGGGCAGAGCTTATAAATATGCCAGTACTGCCAGCCAAGGTGTTCCATCCCGACTCACAGTCTGTGCTGGTTAAAGCTCAGAAGTCTGTGCGTGCTTGCGAGGGTGTTCAAAGGTATTTTCATCCACCCACAGCTGGAACGGCAAGTAGTCAGCACACACATACACGTGTCTGGAGACCTGGTCGGGTAACACACGCCAGGGTTTCAGCGGGCAAGGTCCGGCCCGGCCTGGGCACTATCAGGGGGAACGTCTACCCCAGTCAGGGGCAAATAGGATAGCCCAACGCGGGTGCCCCCCCAGGGGTCTAAGGACTCGGGGGGGCCCTAGTTGGATACGGGGGTCAGCTGCAGAGGTTCACACGCAGCTACGCCTGGATGGCTGGGAGAGGAAGACTTCAGACCCTTGGGTGTTGGACACAATTTTAAGGGGTTACAGACTCCAGTTTCGGCGGCGGCCTCCACCCTTTTCGGGGTTCCATCCGACCACAGTCAAGGACCCAGTCCAGGCAAACATTTTAGCAGAAGAAGTGGTGACACTACTGCAGAAAGGCGCCATAACAAGGGTAAGCACCAGTGAACAGCAAGCTGGCTTTTATTCAATATATTTCCTGGTCCCCAAAAAGGGTGGTGGGCTACGCCCCATTTTAGACCTGCGCCGCTTAAATGCGCACTTGAAAACCCTGACCTTCAAAATGCTCCAGAGAAGGCACATCCTAGAGTCAATAGAGCCTGGCGAGTGGTTCACTATGATCGATTTAAAAGATGCGTACTTCCACATACCAATTTGTCAAGAACATCAGCCATTCCTCCGTTTCGCCTTTCAGTGACAAGCCTCTCAATTTCAGGTCCTTCCGTTTGGCCTCTACCTGTCCCCGAGGGTGTTCACCAGGGTAGTGGCAGCTGCCTTGGCACCCCTTCAGAGGAGGGGTTTAAGGATTATGCCCTACCTCGACGACTGGCTCGTATGTGCCACATCCCGCCAGCAGGTTGTGGAGGATACAGAGTCAGGACTGTCCCACATTCAGTGTCTCTGACGACAACAAGTCTCTCGGCTTCCAGGTCAACTCGAAAAAGAGCGACCTGAATCCAAGGCAGGAAACTCTCTCACGATGAGGGCATCTATCACCCCTCAGAGAGTAGCCGGGGTCCAGGCAACCCTCTGTGCTTTTCGCCAGAGCAGGCGTATAGAGCTGCTTTACTTTCAGAGGATGTTGGGGTCGGGCCCTTCTAAGGGCCCGACCCCAACATCCATTGCAACATCCATTGCAGTGTTGGCTGAATGCTTTCGGCCTTCACCCACGGAGGTACAGGCACAGAAAGTTCAGGGTGACCCAGTTATGTTTGCAAGCCTTGCTACCCTGGCAGAACGTCAGCTGGTTGACACAGGGAGTTACTCTGGGCAGGGTACCTTCCAGGTGGATGCTAGTGTCCACAGATGCCTCCCAGACGGGCTGGGGAGCAGTCTGGGAAGGTCGAATGGTGAGAGGCTGTTGGGAACACCCGTGGGACAAAGAACACATCAATGTACCGGAGCTCAGAGTAATACACCTTGGCCTGAGAGCGCTTCTTCCCTTTATACAGGGCAAGCATGTGGTAGTACGTACAGACAATCACCAGGGGGGCACAAGATCTCGGCGTTGCCTCAAGACCGCCCAGGGACTCCTCTTTTGGGTGTCCCCATGCCTGACCTCATTAAGAGCAGTTTATATTCCTGGTGCGCTGAACCAAGCAGCGGATCTCATCTCCAGGTCAGGACCCCCTCCGCGGGAGTGGAGGCTGCATGCAGAGGTGGTCGCAAATTTGTGGGCACGCTTTGGCGTAGCCCAGGTGGATCTCTTTGCATCGAGGGAGACGACCCACTGCCAAATGTGGTTCTCCCTGAGCTATCCGTGCGGCCCGCTGGGGCTGGATGCACTGTCTCACGAGTGGCCGGGAGGAATATTGTACGCTTTCCCTCCAATTCTCTTGATTCCACTGGTACTGGAGAGAATACGCCAGGGCTCCTACCGAGTGCTGTTAGTGGCTCCACGCTGGCCAGCGAGACATTGGTTTCTGGCCCTCCTGCGCCTTGTTCACTGCCAACCCTGGCCTCTGCCAGTCAGGGCAGACCTTCTCTCGCAAGTGGGGGGTCGAATTTGGCATCCCAAGCCGGCTATCCTGCAGCTTTGGGCCTGGCCCCTCCTCACCCCCTGCCTCAAAGGTTGAGTGAGGCTGTGATGGAGACCATAAGTAATGATAGAGCACCCTCCACTCGGGCAAATTACCAGCAGAGATGGAGGTTATTCTCTTTATGGTGTAAAGACAGGGGCCTTGACCCAAAGACCTGCCCAGTGGGAGTGGTACTCCATTTCCTCTAGTCTCTTTTGGACACTAGGAGGGCAGCCAGCACCTTAAGGGTTTATGCAGCCGTGATCTCTGCATTCCATGTGTAGATGTGCATGAATGAGGAAGAGTGTAGACAGCGAATGGTGTTACACCCACTAGCTTTATTAGCCCAGTTCAACAACCACGACCATCACCACCAGCGCGCCCCAGCATGCCGTGCGTCCCCGTGACGTCAGCACGCCGTAGCAGTAACCATAGAGACTGTCAACATAGTCTACATCCCCCTTCTTAAGTTATATGCTAACGAGGCACATAATATGAAATAACAGATAATATAAAATAGCGCATAATAGAACATAGCACATAATAGAACATAGCACATAATAGAACATAGCAGACTTGCATATAATGAAACCCCAAGCATCTAATAAAGAACATGTAACATATATCTGTTTGTCCTCCCCATTTTCTTTTTTTTTTTTTTTTTAGAAAGAGTGTCCAACAGTCCACAAAGCCAGAACAGGCTATAACATGAGGGGGGGGGTCAAATGTCAGTGTGCCTGCACATCACAGAGCTGGTCTGTGACAAAGTCCTTGTAGCAAGAGCTGGGCCTCGACGCTCTCCCTGAGCGGGTAAAAATCACAGGCCGCTGCCCCTTTGACAATTCTGGTCCCAAACTGTCATGTTGTGGGCTTCGTGGATGTGCGATTGCAGCAACAGCAGGCGGGTCCCCTGCCATGGAGTCAGGAACATAGGTCTCAGGTGTCTGGAGTAGGTGGCGTCTGTTCCTGACCAACACAGTCTCACTCCGAGAACGTCAAATACCGACTGTTGGCAAAGGCCCTTTAGCGTCGGTGACTGACGGGAAAGGTACCCTTTTTATTCGGTCCGTGACGGTAAAGGTACCCTTCGGCGTCTTCTGCATACGGAATGGGGGGTGCCTCACTACGTCTCTAATAGACGATGTGAGCATCTTTCCTATTGGATAGTTTTTTAGGATATTATTCTGTGAAAATGGCGGACATACTTTTTATCCTGGGTGGAAAATATGATATTTTAGAATAGTTACACCATTAAAAGTGTTTATGTAAACATTTTTACCGAGAAATGTGCATTTTACTTTCATAATCGTCGTTCGGCGAATGTGAAGGATGTTTGGTTTGATAGATATGACGAAGAATATTTCATCGGGCGATAATGGCCGGCGTACAGGCATCCCGGGCTCACGAAAATAGGTGACACTGTCACGTTATTTTATCAATTGAAACGTGATCAGGTACACGTATTTTCTAAATGTTCGTGTCAAAAAGCACAATTTTCAAACTCATGCATGTCAATTGGAAGTATTTGTCGTGATTTGTCACTAAGCACGACTTCCATCTAAGGTTCTGTCCGGGAGCTTTCTCCCTATTGTCCCTTAAGGAGCTCCGTACAGAACATTTATTGTTAAAAATTGTCTGTGATAACTAAGAATATGACAGTATTTGGCCACCCGTTTCTACTTAAAATTGTCTGTGATAATATGACAGCGTTTGGCCACCCGTTTCTACTTTCACCTTTGATTCTGAGATATGTGATAATTCACGGATATATTAAATGCAGGTGCGCTGCTCTGTAGGCAAACCGCGATGGAAAAAAGGGTAGATGCTTCATCGGAAAATATGGTATTTTAGCATAGTTACGCCATTAAAAGTGTTTATGTGAACATTTTTTAGCGAGAAATGTGCATTTTACGAATGTGCGAATATGAAGGATGTTTTGTTTGATAGTTATGGCGAAGAATATTTCAGTCGTCTCCACATAATGATTATAACATGGTTGCTATGATGGTTGCTATGGACGCTGAAACCAGCAGCTCGCAAGCCGTTTAAATCATGGGTATAAAACCATTGTCTTTGCTGGTTATGTAAGGGATAATGTATAGAACAATTATTGCCATCAGGCGATAACGGCTTATTTTAGATAATGACCGGCGACGCTCATTGCACGGATACTTGCCTAAACGAAATACTAACTTCACATGGTGTGTCTTTTTACTATTTATTTGTTACCAGCATTCGTAGTATCCAAACAAATCCTTCGTTTACCTTGACAGCGGTACTTGGCAACGATGAATTATCAAATATAATTCACGCCGGAAGTTGTGAAGGGTGAACCGAGTGTGCTACATACAGTGTACTGTATGTAGTGGCTGTTAAAGGCATAACATTTTTTCATAATTTTGATAATAAGAATTTCAAATACAAAGGATTGCATACACTGCATATACAACCAAAAAATATCTTAACACAATGCATTGGGCAATTGGAAGCAACGTAAGGTACATACCAATAGCCTCTGGAGCAAAGACCACCTCAGAGCTAGTGTCAGGAACATCAACAGGAGGATTAGACTTCTGGCTGCAGCTAGCTGTACCAGAATAAAAAACAAAGAATTATTCACAGCATTAAAATGGTCTACTTGTCCCAATGCTACTTGCACATGATAGTCGGTTATCAGTTATCAGTGATATCAGCGCACAGATTTAAAAAGAAAACACAGACCCCAGCCACGGTCTGTTCCCCCTTCTGACCAAACCCAAATTGTATAAGCCTGTGTAGTCTAGTTTGGCAATTGCGATAATCTACATAATGTTGTTACTTGAAGAAAAATAAGACAAAATAAATAAATTCACTTTGCAAATCAGTTATCTTAATATTGCTTCTGGTTTGTTATTCATGGTGTAAAACATTAAAAGCTTTATGTTTTCCTTGATTTGGTATAAACTAAATATATGTATAGATATATATTATTTTTTTTGTATGCAAAAAACAATACTGACCCTGGTTAGACTGACTCCGCCTTGAGTGTGGTATTCGGATTACGTTGCCATCGCTATCCCTCTTCTTCCACTTAACCTTTGGCAGAGGTGCAGTAGCTTGCTCTTTCTGGAGCCCACCCACCAAGTCATCCACCTCTTGCAGGTCCAGCTTATGAACCAGGTCATCAGAACTCTGGAGCAGATCCTCAAGCTCTGAATCGCTCATGATGAAGACCCACAGACAGACAGGCAACAGAAAGATGAACAAATAAGACAAACACAAAGATAAGCACAGTGACAGTGAGAGACAACGGCTAACAGGTAAAACACATCAAGGACAAGTAAACAAGAAAAGACGTGGCTCTAAAAAGTGCCTTTGGGTGGTTCTGTTTGCAATAAACTAGAAGAGGGTTGGTAGGATGACAAATTTGCAGGATCTGTTGAGAAAAGAGAGGGCAGAATTGGGAACTCAAACTTGATTGAGATACAGAACAGATTGACAAATAAAAGGTAGCATTTCATTTGAAGGGATATGTAGGCTACGCCCACAGATCAGAGAACTTCTGGTGGTAGCATATGACTTATAATACTTATAATTTAATCTAATATTCTGGAAACAAAGTTTAAAGCCTATTTTTTGTGATTTTCCAAACAGAACCGTATTTATTTCAAATATTTTATTCTGCATACATGTTGCTTATGTAAAGAGACTATAATCATTATATGTATACTCTCTCTGATCAACAACGGTATGTATACATGTTGTAGGAGTGGACAATAGTGTGGTAGACTCTTGAATAGGCTGTCTAAATGCTTTAGGTCGATCAAAGCACATCTCAGTCATTGATGCAAGGTAGCCATCACACACCACATTAAAGATTACATCGTGACCTGATTTAAACATTTAGGAAACATGTTTCTTGTTCATAGCAACGGTCAATATCGTTTATGCAAGGCTCTTCAAATAAAATTACACTAAAATACAGTTTACATTTAAAGACTTAGCCTTTTTCATCCTGTAGCCCGACTAGCTGGCTGTAGGGCTCGGATAGGCTACTAGCTGGCTAAAATACATCTGTGCACATTTATGACGGTGTAGTGTCTTAAATAAATCTGTCAAATTAAATTGCTACTGTACAGCTCTAAATGGGCTACCCACTACATTTGGGCTGATATTATACATTTTTGTGGCGTAGTTTTAGTCATACTTCTTATTTTTAGTCTCTTAACCATTCAATGCGCGCTCTTACCTGAGGTAAAGCGAAAACTGCAACTTCCGCCAAGGACGACGCTCGGAAGTTCCGGCACAGATGTACGTAACATTGGCTTGTGTAAATAACAAGGATACAATGCTGTGTTAAGGGCAAGAAACGTCACAGATATTTTTTTTAAATCATCGTTAGGGTAAAAACCTAAAAAACGGACATTACACTACTACCGGGACAGGTCCTCTGACTTCCAATGGGACAGGTGCCCACGGCGTCTTTCAGCCCGTCCCTAGCAACCTGACGTCATTGAAACATCTGTCTAGCCATAAACATCGTTCTTATATCTATCAAGTAGGACAGATAGCGTCCATTAGAGCCAATGTCGGGTTAATACATGAGTGACCGGAGCAGATGCTCACAGGAAATCCCAAGAAAGAAGACGCCATAATGTTGTTCAATAGGAGAACATTATTATAAGGTTACATAAATATCTTATTACACGGGTCTTTTCAATGCCGTGGAACGCTCGGTTCACCCTTCACAACTTCCGGCGTGAATTATATTTGATAATTCATCGTTGCCAAGTATAATTGACCGCTGTCAAGGTAAACGAAGGATTTGTTTGGATACTACGAATGCTGGTAACAAATTAATAGTAAAAAGACACACCATGTGAAGTTAGTATTTCGTTTAGGCAAGTATCCGTGTAATGAGCGTCGCCGGTCATTATCTAAAATAAGCCGTTATCGCCTGAAGGCAATAATTGTTCTATACATTATCCCTTACATAACCAGCAAAGACAATGGTTTTATACCCATGATTTAAACGGCATGCGAGCTGCTGGTTTCAGCGTCCATAACAACCATCATAGCAACCATGTTATAATCATTATGTGGAGACGACTGAAATATTCTTCGCCATAACTATCAAACAAAACATCCTTCATATTCGCACATTCGTAAAATGCACATTTCTCGCTAAAATGTTTACATAAACACTTTTAATGGCGTAACTATGCTAAAATACCATATTTTCCACCCAGAATAAAAAGTATGTCCGCCATTAAATACGGTATGATTTCTAGCTGTCATGGCAACGTCCGCTCGCGACACTGGACTTGCGAGGCATCGACGCGGACTTTTCAGATAGCCAAAAACAAGACAATAGATGGCTAGATAAAACATCAAGACATACAATTCTAAAAAGAACAGATGAAGCATCTACCCTTTTTTCCATCGTGGTTTGCCTACAGAGCAGCGCACCTGCATTTAATATATCCGTGAATTATCACATATCTCAGAATCAAAGGTGAAAGTAGAAACGGGTGGCCAAACGCTGTCATATTATCACAGACAATTTTAAGTAGAAACGGGTGGCCAAATACTGTCATATTCTTAGTTATCACAGACAATTTTTAACAATAAATGTTCTGTACGGAGCTCCTTAAGGGACAATAGGGAGAAAGCTCCCGGACAGAACCTTAGATGGAAGTCGTGCTTAGTGACAAATCACGACAAATACTTCCAATTGACATGCATGAGTTTGAAAATTGTGCTTTTTGACACGAACATTTAGAAAATACGTGTACCTGATCACGTTTCAATTGATTAAATAACGTGACAGTGTCACCTATTTTCGTGAGCCCGGGATGCCTGTACGCCGGCCATTATCGCCCGATGAAATATTCTTCGTCATATCTATCAAACCAAACATCCTTCACATTCGCCGAACGACGATTATGAAAGTAAAATGCACATTTCTCGGTAAAAATGTTTACATAAACACTTTTAATGGTGTAACTATTCTAAAATATCATATTTTCCTCCCAGGATAAAAAGTATGTCCGCCATTTTCACAGAAGAATATCCTAAAAAACTATCCAATAGGAAAGATGCTCACATCGTCTATTAGAGACGTAGTGAGGCACCCCCCATTCCGTATGCAGAAGACGCCGAAGGGTACCTTTACCGTCACGGACCGAATAAAAAGGGTACCTTTCCCGTCAGTTACCGACGCTAAAGGGCCTTTGCCAACAGTCGGTATTTGACGTTCTCGGAGTGAGACTGTGTTGTCCTGACATATGTTGCATCTCCAGCCGTGACCTGGTAACTATTTGGTTGTGGTGCTGTTCCTAGCACTGTTGCCAACCTGTCGTGTCCTCTCTTTGTCTGCACTCTTACTGTCTGCCGAGCTCGCAGTGGAGCCAGTGGCCTAGCTGATTTGTCGTAGTAGGCCTTTCCACTCCGTCTCGCCCGTGTCAGGGCCATCTGGACCTGTGTCTCCACTTCGGGTGAGTACATGGCCTTGGTCATGGGAATGAAAGCCCTGGTGCGCCGAGAAAGCAGGCATTGAGCTGGCAACGGCAACCCATCCCTGGGCATGTTGCGTAGGCTGAGGAGAGCTGCATCTATGTCCGTACCATCTCGTGCACATTTCTCCAGCAAGGGGCTTTGCCGAGCGCACAGCCCTCTCAGCAAGCCCATTTGACTGAGGGTACAGTGGACTGCTGGTGACATGACAGAAGTCCCACTTGCGAGCAAATTCCCGGAACTCCCTACTTGTAAAGTAAGCAGCATTGTCTGTCATGAGTTGCTGTGGTACTCCATGAGTAGCAAAGTGGCGTTTAAACTTGGCCACCAATGTGGCACTTGTTGTGCCCAGGAGCTGGTCTATCTCGAACCAGCCAGAGTAGGAGTCAACAAGCACAAGATGCTCCTTCCCCTCCCACTCAAAAACATCTGCTGCGGTGAGGGACCACGGTAGGTCTGGGATGTCATGCAGTTGAAGGGGCTCCTTAGGCTGGTGTGGCTTGAGAGCATTGCAGGGGGCACACCTGGAAACTTCTCTTTCAATGTCAGTGTAGATGGTCGGCCAGAACATTGTCTCCCTGGCCCTGCGCTTCGTGGCATCGGGACCAGTGTGGCCCTGGTGCAGCTGTTGCATGTAGTAATGTTGGAGGGAGTGTGGAATGACGAACCGCCGTCCACGGAGGAGCAAACCACCGTCACTCGTGAGTTCCTCCCTCATGGCGTAGAACGGTCTCAGGTCACGTGGCACCTCCCTAAATGCATTGGGCCAGCCTGCAGAAACGATCTCAGCGAGACGCCGGCACAGAGGATCAGCCAACGTCTCACGCTTCAGTTCCTCAACCCTGTGTGAGGAGAGGACGTCCACCATCATAACCTCGTACTCCTCCATTTCCTCAGCTTGGTCAGTGGAAGGCAAGTGTGCACGGGAAAGAGCATCAGCGACGTAGAGCTCCCTGCCCCTCTTGTAGATGACGTTGAGGTTGTAACGCTGCAGGCGGAGCATCATCCTTTGGAGGCGCGCAGAGGCTGTGTGAAGTGGCTTTTATAGGATGGTAATGAGCGGCTGATGGTCAGTCTCGACAGTCACAGCCCGTCCATATATGTAGTGATGGAATCTTGTGCAAGCAAGGGCCAGGAGCTCGTTTTCAATCTGAGCGTAGCGCGACTCAGTCTCTGTGAGGGCCCTTGAAGCGAAAGCTACCGGTCTGTCGTTTTGGAGGCAGACAGCACCCAGTCCGTGCTGTGAGGCGTCAGCTGACAGCACAACAGGTTGGTGCACATCAAAGTACTGCAGCACCGGGGGACCTGCGATAAGTTCCTTGAGCTTTGTGAACGCCGCTCTGTGGAGCTCCAGCCAGCACCAGTCTACATCTTGGCGCAACAGCTCGCGCAGGGGTGCTGTGGCCTCGCTGTAGTCCGGTACAAATTTGGCCAAGTAGTTGGTCATGCCTAGAAACCTTTGAAGACCGTTTTTGTCCTCCGGCGGGGGAATCAGGCGGACGGCAGCGGTCTTGGCAGGGTCGGGTTTCACACCCTGGTCGGTGAGCAGGTGACCGACCTAAGCAACCTCAGTGACCCTGAAACGGCACTTCTCAGGGTTCAGTCTGGGATTGACAGCCCGTATCCTGTCCATGACTTGGCGGAGACGGAGATCATGCTCCTCTCTCGAGCGGCCCCACACCAAAATGTCATCAATCACAATTGCACACGGCAGTCCCTCGAAAAGCTGCTCCATGCACCTCTGGAAAACCTCACTCCCCGTGGTGATGCCATAGGGTATCCGTAGGAAGGCAAAGCGGCCCACAGGAGTCATGAAGGTGGTGAGTTTTGAGGATTCTTTGCTGAGCGGCACCTGCCAGAAACCACACAGCATCCAGAATGCTGAACAGTTTGGCATCAGGCATGTCAGCGATCACCTCTTCCACAGTTTTCAATGGGTGGTAGGGTCTTAGGAGGGCTTTGTTGAGGTTGACGGGGTCGATGCACAGTCTAATGCTCCCATCTCGTTTGCTTGCAGCCACCATGGCTGAAACCCATTCAGTGGGCTCCTGAACCGGTGTGATGACTCCGAGTCGGGTCATTCTATGCAGTTCCGCCACAATCTTGTCCTTCATGGCCAGTGGCACCCGTCTTGGAGCGCATACAGTGGGGTGCACGGTGTCATCCAGGCGCATGTGATACACTACTGGCAGCTTGCCAATGGCACTGGTGTGGAATAGGTCCTTGTACTCCATCAGCCCTGGCGCTTCCTGCTGGAGGACGGCATGCACCTCTGGTCCAAAAATCACATAGCCGAGCCTGACACTGTCCCTGAGACCCAGCAGTGGTTTGACGTTTCTGTCCACAACTTGGAAACGTAGCAAACCGCAACTAAAAACCATGTCTGCCGCACCAAGAGTCTGCATTATATGACCTCCGTACGCTACAAGATTTGCTCTTTTGTTGAGATTGACGTGAGCAGTAGGATCGATGTACTGTAGATGAGCCCTGGATATGACGTTGCATTTGGCCCCAGTGTCAATCTTCACAGTCAGTTGTCTGCCAGTGCTGCATGCAGACAGCTCAGCAAACCTTTCATCTTGTTCACGCACATCCTCTGGCTTGTCTATGCTCTCACAGTAAAACATTTCCACAGTCTCACAGTGAAACACATCAGTTGGCTCTTGCAGTGGCTGCATGTCAAGTTCACTCACGTGTGTGTATCTGCCTCTGCGTGCAGCGGGGGGCGGAACCTGCCCTGGCCTGTTGGGGGCAAACGGTTTGCCTGATCTGCAGCATCTAGAGAAGTGGTTCATTCTTCCACACGTGTTGCAGCGCTTGTTGAGCGCTGGACATTTGTTTCCGTCTGGTGCTTGTTGGCCACCACAGTTTGTGCATGGGTCGAACTGAGCGTAGCGCGACTCAGTCTCTGTGAGGGCCCTTGAAGCGAAAGCTACCGGTCTGTCGTTTTGGAGGCAGACAGCACCCAGTCCGTGCTGTGAGGCGTCAGCTGACAGCACAACAGGTTGGTGCACATCAAAGTACTGCAGCACCGGGGGACCTGCGATAAGTTCCTTGAGCTTTGTGAACGCCGCTGTGTGGAGCTCCAGCCAGCACCAGTCTACATCTTGGCGCAACAGCTCGCGCAGGGGTGCTGTGGCCTCGCTGTAGTCCGGTACAAATTTGGCCAAGTAGTTGGTCATGCCTAGAAACCTTTGAAGACCGTTTTTGTCCTCCGGCGGGGGAATCAGGCGGACGGCAGCGGTCTTGGCAGGGTCGGGTTTCACACCCTGGTCGGTGAGCAGGTGACCGACCTAAGCAACCTCAGTGACCCTGAAACGGCACTTCTCAGGGTTCAGTCTGGGATTGACAGCCCGTATCCTGTCCATGACTTGGCGGAGACGGAGATCATGCTCCTCTCTCGAGCTGCCCCACACCAAAATGTCATCAATCACAATTGCACACGGCAGTCCCTCGAAAAGTTGCTCCATGCACCTCTGGAAAACCTCACTCCCCGTGGTGATGCCATAGGGTATCCGTAGGAAGGCATAGCGGCCCACAGGAGTCATGAAGGTGGTGAGTTTTGAGGATTCTTTGCTGAGCGGCACCTGCCAGAAACCACACTTAGCATCCAGAATGCTGAACAGTTTGGCATCAGGCATGTCAGCGATCACCTCTTCCACAGTTTTCAATGGGTGGTAGGGTCTTAGGAGGGCTTTGTTGAGGTTGACGGGGTCGATGCACAGTCTAATGCTCCCATCTCGTTTGCTTGCAGCCACCATGGCTGAAACCCATTCAGTGGGCTCCTGAACCGGTGTGATGACTCCGAGTCGGGTCATTCTATGCAGTTCCGCCACAATCTTGTCCTTCATGGCCAGTGGCACCCGTCTTGGAGCGCATACAGTGGGGTGCACGGTGTCATCCAGGCGCATGTGATACACTACTGGCAGCTTGCCAATGGCACTGGTGTGGAATAGGTCCTTGTACTCCATCAGCCCTGGCGCTTCCTGCTGGAGGACGGCATGCACCTCTGGTCCAAAAATCACATAGCCGAGCCTGACACTGTCCCTGAGACCCAGCAGTGGTTTGACGTTTCTGTCCACAACTTGGAAACGTAGCAAACCGCAACTAAAAACCATGTCTGCCGCACCAAGAGTCTGCATTATATGACCTCCGTACGCTACAAGATTTGCTCTTTTGTTGAGATTGACGTGAGCAGTAGGATCGATGTACTGTAGATGAGCCCTGGATATGACGTTGCATTTGGCCCCAGTGTCAATCTTCACAGTCAGTTGTCTGCCAGTGCTGCATGCAGACAGCTCAGCAAACCTTTCATCTTGTTCACGCACATCCTCTGGCTTGTCTATGCTCTAACAGTAAAACATTTCCACAGTCTCACAGTGAAACACATCAGTTGGCTCTTGCAGTGGCTGCATGTCAAGTTCACTCACGTGTGTGTATCTGCCTCTGCGTGCAGCGGGGGGCGGAACCTGCCCTGGCCTGTTGGGGGCAAACGGTTTGCCTGATCTGCAGCATCTAGAGAAGTGGTTCATTCTTCCACACGTGTTGCAGCGCTTGTTGAGCGCTGGACATTTGTTTCCGTCTGGTGCGTGTTGGCCACCACAGTTTGTGCATGGGTCGAATTGCACTGTGCACACCTCTGCTTCCTTTTTTAGTTCCCTGTTGCCCTTCTCAGATCGTTCGTGTAGCATGCAGATCTCAACGGCCGAATTTAGCGTCAGTTTCTTCTCCTTTAAAAGCTGTGCACGGACAGCGTCACAGTGAATACCACAGACCAAACGATCTCAAATCAGTTCATCATGCAGTGTCCAAAAATCACATTTCTTGGCCATGACCTTCAACGTGGAAACATATGACTGGATTGACTCGTGCCGTTTCTGGTCAGTCGTGTTGAATGCATGTCTGTCCATAATTACGTTCTTTACCGGCAGGCATAATTCCTCAAATTTCTTTACCAGCACGGCAGGGTCCTCGCGATCCTCGTCGGCCGCAAAATCAAACGTGTCGAGTTTATCCAATGCCTCCGGACCGGCGAGGTTGAGAAACGTGTAGGCCTGCACTTTTGTACTAGCCGTCGCTAGCCCGGCGTTGCTATAGACATGCCATTCCCGCTTGAATTTCTCCCAGTTGTGAGCGATATCCTCGTTAAAGACGAGCGGGTCGATCGGGCGGAGTCCTTGTGCCATCTTAGATTCGATTCGGCTCACTTCTGACACCATGTAGATGTGCATGAATGAGGAAGAGTGTAGACAGCGAACGGTGTTACACCCACTAGCTTTATTAGCCCAGTTCAACAACCACGACCATCCCCACCAGCGCGCCCCAGCATGCCGTGCGTCCCCGTGACGTCAGCACGCCGTAGCAGTAACCATAGAGACTGTCAACATAGTCCACACCATGATTAGATCGGGGGCCTGTCTATCGGAAAACACAGTATGGTGTTACAATTTTTAAAAGGTGCAAACCGTCTACGTCCAGGCAGGTGTTTGAGGGCCCCATCTTGGGACCTTCCATTGGTATTGAGGTCTTTGACCACAGCCCCATACGAGCCGTTGGGGCAAGCTGAACTTAAGTTTTTAACACAGAGGTCAGTGTTTTTACTGGCCTTGTGCTCTATCAAGAGGGTGAGCGAGCTGCATGCACTCTCTGTGAGTACTGAGTGCATGAGGTGGAAGCCTTAAGATGCAGCGGTGTCGCTTTTGCCGAATCCATTCTTCCTCCCCAAAGTGCTAAACCCTCAGTCAATTAATAGGGCTATTGAGCGGGAGGCATTTCTCCCTGAGCCAGCCTGTCAAGGCAGGGGTGGCTCTTCACACATTATGCCCAGTCAGGGCTTTGAGGGCCTATGTGGATCGTACACAGCAGCTGAGACGTGGCCACACTCGGCTTTTTCTATGCTATGGAGCTAGGCAGTTGGGACACCCACTCTCGAAACAGCGTGTGTACCACTGGTTAGTGGACACTTTTGCCCAAGCTTATGCCGGTAGGGGTTTCCCAGTTCCTGAGGGCCTGGTGGCTCACTCCACACGAAGCATGGCCACCTCATGGGCAGCTTTGAAAGGGGTTGCTCTTGCTGACATTTGTGCGGCAGCATCCTGGAGTACTCCATGTACTTTCGCCAGGTTTTATAGAATCAATGTGACATCCACCGCGGTCGGCGCCACTGTTCTCATGACGGCTGCCAAACAGACTAGTGAAGGGGATCCTTGGTTCCTCGCGACACTTCTGGTCTTGTCATCCGTACTAAGACCGTGGTGACGGTCAGAGAGAGGTTGAAATAGATCCTAAGTTATGACCATAACAATGGATCTATGAGACCGAACGATGACCTTCACCCTCCTTTGTCACTCGGAACAAACCTAAGCATTCCAGGCAAGGAGGAAGAGCCATGTCCTTGCATCCGCTTTCTGCGGCAGGACTTGCCTCCAATCAGTCACAGGTGACAATTTTGATATAAGGGTCTCGCGACAAGTAGCTGAATGGCATCATTCGTAGTAAGACCATGGTGACGGTCATCGTTCGGTCTCAGAGGTCATAACTTACGTTATCTATGGTTCTTTCAACCCGGTATCACGCGATTTCGTGCTCATGCGCACAAACGATAATCTATTAAATAGTTTCCCAGAGCACGATTGTCCGACTTTTTTTGTGCTGAACGAGAACGAAATGTAACCAATGCATTCTGAATGGGAGCGTTTCTCAGATGTTTCCGTGTTACACAGAACGAAATGTAAACCAATGCATTTTGAATGGGAGCGTTTTTCAGATGAGAGAGAGAGAGACAGTACAGTGCACCCTGTAGTTATATATATGTCAATATTTCCGATTTTTTAAGAAGACCTCCTCAAAAACTGAAACGAACGTGCTCCACAGAATGCGCGTTTCTCAGACAATTATCGTGCTCCACAGAACGAAAAGAGAGAGAGATAGAAAGACAGAGAGGGAGGGAGAGAGGCTTCAGAAGGGGTGTGCGCAGATAGTACAGTGCACCCTCTAGTTATATGTCAATAATTCCATTTTTGCATTTTTGAAGCAGACCTCCTCAAAAACTGAAAATAAATAAATAAATAAAAATAACCGTGCTCCACAGAAAAAAAATGTAAACCAATACATTCTGAATGGGATCGCCGATGTTAACCCTATATATATATTCATTATATAGGAGAGGCTCTCTTAAGCCCATCAGTTACTTGGCTCCGCAGTGCATCAGTGTCCCTCTCTTTCTTTTCCACTGTGTTTCGATATAACGAGAAAAGATGTAATGATAACGGCAAGAAAATAAAGGCTCCATGGTCATAATAATTTGAAAATAATTAAATTAAAGCGTGTATTTTTCACATCGTTTTTATATTCATATGAATATTTTAATATTGTCTGGTATACCTGAGCCACACTTAGTTGGGCTACAGATCTTGTTATAACGATAATTGAATAAAAGCTACATGGTCTAAATATTATAGGCTAACTAAATAATTGTATATTTATATATATAATATATATATTTTAATATTAAATTAATTGAATATTAAACTAATCGGGAGATTTTTTTCGACTTCAGAGGGGGGGGGGGTTGCGCGATGCACGCTCTGCATCATCTTGTTATTACGATAATTGAATAAAAGCTGCATGTCTACCTATAATATTATGACTAAATCATTTTATATTAAAAAAAAATATATAGGCTTATATAATATATATTTTAATATTTAATTAATTCAATATTAAACCAATGCATTTCAATCGGGAGATTTCTTTCGACTTCAGAAGGGCGGCGCAGTGCACGCTCTATGTTCTATTTCCCACAGTTTAGACTTGTAATTAATACGTTTATTTTGTAGTCAACGTGACTCACGATTTTTTTTATCACTGTCTGGTGGCTAGTAGGCTATAACGTCACTCTGAGAGATGTGCACGGACACATTTAACGATGCAGGGTTATTTGAAATCATTCATTAAATTATCATGTGTGAGAGGTCATTCCTCCTCCTGAGTGTGTACTTGGTGTGTATTAACAACACATTCTCACTCCGAGAACGTCAGATACCGACTGTTGGCAAGGGCACTTTAGCGTCGGTCGCTGATGGAAAAGGTACCCTTCGGCGTCGTCTGCAGACAGAGAGGGGGTTCAATTCACTACAATGTTATGCCATCCCCGGCGTTGTTTGACGTTCAGAGCGGGTGCTCCAGCAGTCCATTCAATCCTGTAGGCCTATTAACCCGACTAAGGCTCTAAGACGCTGAGCATCTTTCCTATTGGATCGTTTTTAGGATATTTATTTATTATATAGGCTACGGAGACCACCAGACTTCCTCGAAGCAACGAGAATGGTCTATAAAATTCAAGATGGGTGCGCGAGAATAGGGATATATTGCCATACCGTCAATATGAATTTCATTCAGGCTGGTCAATGGTCATGACACAGATCTTGTTATAACGATAATTGAATAAAAAGCTATGGTGTACTAATAATATTATAACTAAATAATTGTATATTTCTATATATATATAATATATTTTAATATTTAATTAATTAAATACAATAACGGCTTTAAACATGTGACATGCCTACGTTTATTTGGCCTTTTCTTTTCAATGGGCCTGCGTCAACATCACGTGAACTAGGGTCCGCTGGTTAGGAAATAGACAGATATTCCAAGGTTTCCTTCAAAAGGCATCTTGGAATCTGTTATTTTCCGCAGTTTAGACTTGTAATTAATAAGTTACTTTTTTAATGAACTCGTTTCTTTTAAATCGCTGTCTGGTGGTTTGTTACGTCACTCTGAGAGACGCGCATGTACAGATTTCATAGTAACACAGCCTATAACCTATTCTTGAAAGCAAAACACCAAGCTCATTGATTTAACGAGACAGGGTTATTTGAAACAATTAATTGAATATGTGTGAGAGGTCATTCCTCCTCTTGAGTGTGCTTCCTATTTATGTCTAGTGTACACCCCTACTGTCCACAAGCACCTCCCCCCCTCCCCATATTGATTTGGAGAATTGTTGCCACGTCCCAGTGGTGGTGGTATCATATATATCAGGGGTCTTCAATTAAAATTGAACCAGTTACGATAATTGAATAAAAGCTGCATGTCTACCTATACCTCCAGTTACTAAAAATTCCTTCCAAAAAAGGACCGAACCTGTAACCTACCATGTCCTAATAGCCTACTTTTGTCAAATACAATCAACACGCATATTTCCTTATAATTTCAGATGTATTTATTTTCAATTTCCAAATAGCTTACTTTTAACAATGAAAAACAAGTAAGACAAAGTAACGCATATTAACATTTCAAGTAAACAAAACAGGTACATTAGGCCTGCATTTCAAGTAAACATAAAAAGTGCATAAGGCCTACATGTCAAGTAAGCAGAACAGGAACACTAGGCCTACACTTCAAATAAACACAAAGAGCATTAGGCCTACATTTCAAGTAAGCAAAAAAGGTACACCAGGCCTACATTTCAAACAAACACAAAAAGAGCATTAGTCCTACATTTCAAGTAAGCAAAACAGGTACACCAGGCCTACATTTCAAGTAAGCAAAACAGGTACACTAGGCCTACATTTCAAGTAAGGAAAACAGGTACCCGATCTATAGTGATTGAGACAACCTTTGTTAGATCAATCCCCCTCTTTGACAGCATCTCCTTAATAGCCTCATAAATATCTTCTCGTCTTGTGTGTGTCTCAAGTGGTGTTAGACCCAACAGGTCCTCACAGATCTCTTTCTTGTATTGATGAAAAAATCGCACATAAACAAAAAGCTGGGCATTATCCGTTACATCTGAAGACTCATCAATGGCTAAGGATGGGGCACTCTGAACAGCTGCATCAAGCTGTGACAGTACGTCATCTGATAACATTTCAGATTTTCTGGTTGTCGCTGCAGCTGACATTGGGATTTGCTTTATTTTTTCACACAATTCATCCCTTTGTTTACCTTCAAGTAACGTCTCGGCAGCGGCGTTAAAGCACTCCTTCACAACAGTCGGTCACTGAAAGTTTTTTATGTTGCCCCAAAATCCATGCAATCTTAAGTGAGCATTCATTTGCACGTTGCTGGCCTGTAAATGAGTGTGTGAAGACTCGTGTAGACCTCTCATACTGAGCTCTCAGCTCAGATATTTCCCATGCTCTTACTTCTGACTTTTGGGGATACTTTTCCTTAAAGGATCTGTGTTTGGATTCGTAATGGCCCTTAATATTCCCGCTTTTTATCAGCGCCACGGATTCAACACATAAAAGACAACAAAGGTTTAGTACTGCCTTGCGGGAGAATGAACATGTATTGGTCAGTCCATTCATCTTTAAAATGTCTGTTTTCGTGGTCAACTTTCCTAATTTTCGAGCAAGCCATTTTCTCATTCCAAATCGCTCTTCCGGTAAACAAATGATTTGAATGGCTATTTTTTGAGTGACGCTATTACGCACATGCCGTGACAGAAGGAGGGAGGGGCGGAGTTCGGTGAGTGCATGATCTTTGCTCTGTGAAGATCATTACTTTCCTATCTCAAAAACTGTCATTCCACCACATTTTGAACCACTAGGTCTTGCAGGCAACACTTCTGAGAGGCTTTGTCAAAATAACAGTCCATTTGGGAAAACTTTTTTACTCTAAGGGCTAGAACTCCATCTAGGATATGTCGTTCTCGGGACCCCGGGAAATGTGCGTATACATTTTGGCATCTTTAGCTATCTCGAAAAGGCGGGAAAAGAGGCATGACCTCCAACAGTAAAGTAAATGTACATTAGACAGAGGTTAGTTTCTAGTCCCCATTTTTTGTGGGATGGAGGTGTACATTTGTGGCTTAAGGTGTGTAGACACAGCTGGCCTGTGGCCAAGTATTTGAAGTCTGGGGTCAAAAGGAGCCGGCACCATGCCGCTTATGAGTTAATGTGCATTTCTCTCATAACTTTTTGTCATTATTAAAGAGAGGCCTGATTCTCAGATATGCATGTTGGATGGCTAGGTTGTAGGTCTGGGAAGAATTTCAGGCCAAAATCTTGCAAGCCAGCCGCTGGGTGAGGTGCAACGAGATGGAGCACTTGCTGAGTAATTTCCTGTAGGGCTGGAGCCACAAGTTGATGCGTATGAGTCCTTTGACCCCCTTTGATAAAAAAGAGACCCCAGGTCTATAGCTTACTTGTAAATATCCTTGACTCAGTCACCTATTGCATCACTTACTTTAGGGCTTCGCTCTCCTAATTGATCATTGTAGTATAATTGAATGTCCTCTTTCATATATATGATACCACCACCACTGGGACGTGGCAACAATTCTCCAAATCCATATGGGGGGGGTGCTTGTGGACAGTAGGAGTGTACACTAGACATAAATAGGTAGCACACTCAGGAGGAGGAATGACCTCTCACACATATTTAATTAATTGTTTCAAATAACCCTGGCTCATTAAATCAATGAGCTTGGTGTTTTGCTTTCAAGAACAGGTAATAGACTGTGTCACTATAAAATCTGTCCATGCTCGTGTCTCAGAGTGATGTAACAAGCCAACAGACAAAGTTTAAAAAAAAGTTAATTAAAAAAGTAACATTAATTCCAAGTCTAAGCTGCAGAAAATAGAAACATCCAAGGTGCCTTTTGGAATATCTTTCTATTACCCTAGTTTACGACAAAAACAACACAATCGACGGCAGCTCCGTTGCCGCATGTTTTTTGGAGCCATGTAAGGAGCAGAGGGGGCAGTGGATAGCAACCACCATAGCAACCATGACAGTCAAGTGACGTGGACGCAGCCCCATTGAAAAGAATAGGGCATGGCATGATTAGAGCCGTTATTGTAATGCGTTTTCCGCGGTGGATAAACATAGTTATACTACATTCTGGTGTGAGACTGGATTTAAGGGACGTGGTTAGTTTTAGTTTTTGAGGGGGTCTGCTGCAAAAATCGGTTGTTGTTTTGACCAGTCCATAACTACAGCGTGCACTGCGCCGCCCTTCTGAAGTCAAAAAGAATCTCCCAATTGAAATACATTGGTTTAATATTGAATTAATTACATAATAAAATATAGGCTATAAATTATATTTAAATATAAATATAACATTGTTTAGTTATAATGTTATAAGTAGACCATGTAGCTTTTATTCATTAACAACATCTGTTAGAGCGTGCCCTGCGCAGCCCGCCCCCCCCTTCTGAAGTCGAAAAGAATCACCCGATTGAAATGCATTGGTTTAATGTTAAATTATTGAAATATTAATATATATATATATATATATATATATATATATATATATATATATATATATATATATGTATGTATATATATATATATATATATATATATATATATATATATATATATATAAATGAGTGCTGTCAAGCGATTCAAATATTTAATCGCGATTAATCGCATCAATGTCATAGTTAACTTGCGATTAATCACACATTTTTTTCTATTGTAAATATCCCTTGATTTCGTGCTGCTAGCCTTTTAGTGAGATCAGAGAGTTTTGAGAAGGACAGTAATAAAATATATTTGGTAAGATGGCTATAAGAAGACACCTGCAATGAATTCAACCCGGTCCACTTGACATCAGGTGCATGAAAGTGGTAGGCCTATCGTAAAACTTCAATAGCCCAGGCTTTTATTTGTTTCAATCACTGAACTTTCGAATAAAATTCTTGCTCAGCAAAGATGGAAATAACATTTATTATTTAAACCAGTATGAATATTCCTACCGTACGTAGGCCTATACACATTACCAGGCTATCGAATAACGCCTACACATACACAAACACACACACACTGTTACGTATTTTAAGCACATAAGCTGCCCCCACATAGCCACAAGGAAGAAGGTTTGAACACACAAGCTGCATTTCCTCCACATAGCCACAAGGGGAGCAGGACCAACATATAAGCTGCAATAATTACTCCAGCCACAGATGGCAGCACCTTTAGACAGGTGAGGAAGCCGGAGCCAATACGTCACATAGGCCACGCCTACTTCACATAGGCCACGCCTACTTGATACAAAGAGGAGCGGGAGTCAGATGAGGACAGAGACATATGGCAGCCCCGTTGAGAGCCCCGGGGAAAGCCCCCTGGGGCTGTAAGATAGCTCTGCGGTATTTCTCTCCACGCGTGTTAAATATAATTCCCTCCTTTTGCTTCATAGTTACCATACCGAAATACTTTAACAAATAAAGTGCGTTAAAAGCGAACCGGATTGAACTACTTTCTTCAAGAACACGACAACACACACAGACACACACACACACACACACGGTGGCTGAGTGGTAATCGGGAGAGTCGGGAGAATTCCCGGTGGGCCGTTAACGTTTCGGGGCTGTCGGGCTGATTACTGCGGGAAAACAATATTGCGTTTATAAAAGTTCCTTGCAGCGCTGTCCGGCAGCCTGAGCTGTGCGCCCGCAACCTCTCACTCACTCAACAAAACAGCTGCAGCCAACAATTGTCAACGTCGCAACCAAGCCGTCCTTTGTCCCCTCTAGACAAAGTCTTTTATCTGCACTTCCACCAATATGTAGGCCTAAGTGCGGTTCAGGTATACCAGACAATATTAAAATATTCATAATATAAAAACGATGTAAAAAATAAGGTTATGGGCCGAATTCGGTTAAAATTCAGCCTCTGCTGGCCCACAACTAGATCGTCTCATTTCCTTGTTACACACTTTAATTTAATTATATTAAAATTATTATGACATTGAGCCTTTATTTTCTTGCCGTTATCATTACATCCTTTCTCGTTATATCTATATGAATTCTCGAAACACAGTGGAAAAGAGAGAGAGGGAGCCATAGAGAGAGACACTGATGCACTGCGGAGCAAAGTAACTGATGGGCTTAAGAGGGCCTCTCCTATATAATAAATAAATATATATATAGGGTTAACATCGGAGAGACGCTCCCATTAAGAATGCATTGGTTTACATTTCATTCTGTGGAGCACGGTTATTTTTATTTTTTTCAGTTTTTGAGGAGGTCTGCTTCAAAAATGCCATAATGGAAATATTGACATATATATAACTAAAGGCTGCACTGTACTATCTGCACAAACCCCTTCTAATGCCTGTCTCTCTCTCTCCCTCTCTCGTTTCGTTTTGTGGAGCACTTTAATTGTCTAAGAAACGCACGTTCTGTGGAGCACGTTCATTTCAGTTCTTGAGGTCTGCTTAAAAAATCGGAAATATTGACATATATATATAACTAGAGGGTGCACTGTACTGTCTGCGCACACTCTCTCTCTCTCGTCTGAAAAACGCTCCCATTCAAAATGCATCGGTTTACATTTCATTCTGTGTAGCACGGAAACATTGGAGAAACGCTCCCATTCAGAATGCATTGGTTTACATTTCGTTCTGTGTAGCACGGAAAAAGTCTGACAATCGTGCTCTGGGACACGATTCAATCGATTAACGTTTGTGCGCATGAAATCTCGTGATAACGGGTTGGGTTCTTTATAGAATTTAGTAGTAGAGTGGCTGCGGGTACAAAAGATTGTTTTTATCTGTTGGTTTTGAAATGTGTGAGTTCAAAGCATGATCAGGATGGCAACATTTGAAATTCCGCCTGTAAGGAATGAGAACTATTTGACAGGATATATACCTACCTGTAATGTACCTGCATTACCCAAACAATGTTGAAACCCACAGTAAACCGTTGTAACGAGTTTGTGTAATGAGAGCAGGCGGGGTTGTCATTCTCTCCGCAGGAGGTCGGTTTATTTGCATTTAACCGGAACAGAAATATTCAAAATACAACAAAAAGGGTCCATTCAGAGCCATCTCGTGGTGAATCGGGGTAAGTTCCACTCGCTCCGGACCTCCGTGGTCCGTTCGCTCCTGGGTTTGGTCTTCCTCTACTATAACAGAAAGCAGGCACATAAGTACACCCTCCCTGACTGACCTGAGTGCAGACACCTGCTCACCACCAGGTTCAATCCCCCCGGCCAATCCCGTGTGCTCCCAACCTGTCCATACTCCCCCTGCAGGCCAGACGTCGCACGTCCCTCCACACTCCCCCATCGCCCGACACAGGCCGGGGTCACATTAGGCCGCCGACTCACTCCCCCCCCCCCCCCCGGAGGGGGAGAGGAAGTCTGCCATGGCCATTTGTGCCCCAGGCCTGTGCACGACCCGAAAGTTAAAGGGCTGCAACGCAAGGTACCACCGGGTGATCCTCGCGTTGACGTCCGTTATGCGGTGGAGCCACTGGAGGGGGGCGTGGTCGGAGTAGAGTCCCAAGAACCGCCTCACCTCCTTCTTGGTTCTGGGCCGAGGGGAGGCGGCCACCACCGTGGACTTAGCGACCTGTGGCCGGACCTCCCCCCCCCCCCAGGTGGTACCCCAGATACTGGATCTCCCTCCGCCCGATCACGCACTTCTTCGGGTTGGCCGTGAGCCGTGGGCCGTCTCAGCGACTGAAGGACGGCCGCCACCTGCTGCACATGCTGCTCCCACGCTCCACTATAGATGACCACGTCATCAATGTAGGCAGCAGCATACACGGCGTGTGGCCGTAACACCGTCCATCAGTCGCTGAAACGGGGCCGGGGCCCCAAACAACCCGAACGGAAGCACCTTGAACTGGTATAAACCGAGCGGAGTGGAGAACGCCGTTTTTTCCCGGGCTGCTGGAGACAGCGGAATCTGCCAGTCGGACAGACCCGTCCGGCTTCCCCACAAGCACGACGGGACTGCACCAGTCACTGTGGGACTCCTCGACCACGCCAAACTCTAACATGGTTGCTAATTCGCGCCGTACCACATCTTGTTTGTGGACAGGCAGCCTATAGGGGCGTGTCCGCACCGTTAACCCGGGCTGCGTCTCGATGTCATGAGTAATTAGCGGGGTGCGACCGGGCAGGGGCGAAAAGACGTCAGCGAACCGGAGTTGCAGGCCGGCAACGTCCCGCCCCTGACTCCGCGAGAGGTCCTCGCCCCGACCTACCGGAGGGGTGGGACCTGGGCCCGGAACTTCCGGCCCGAGCTGTTCTCCCTCCGGCAGCGTTGACGCAAACGCGACAGGGACCACGTCGTTCCACCTATTCAGGAGGTTGATGTGGTACACCTGTTTGTTTTCGCCCCTGTCCGAACATGCTACCTCGTAATCCACGTTCCCGACTCGCCGCGTGACCACGAAGGGCCCTTGACACTTCGCGAGTAATTTGGTGCTAGAGGTGGGCAGCAGTACCAGGACCTTGTCCCCCGGGGTGAGATCGCGTAATCTAGTCCCTCTGTCGTACAGGCGTCTCTGACTCTCCTGGGCGCGGTGCAAGTGCTCGCGTGACAATACCCCTAGTGAGTGAAGCTTTGCATGCAGGTCCATGACGTACTGGACTTCGTTTTTGCTGTCGCTGGACCCCTCCTCCCAGTTTTCTTTAATGAGGTCCAGGACGCCCCTGGGCTTGCGTCCATAGAGTAACTCAAATGGGGAAAACCCCATGGAATCCTGGGGCACTTCCCGCACTGCAAACAACAGAGGGTCTAGCCATCGATGCCAATTTCGAGCATCTTCATGTACGAACTTTCGGATCATGGACTTTTTTTTTTTGAATGATTTTTTTATTTGGAAATGATTATGAGCAGATTACACTGAGCATACATTTGAGCAGACATATCCAAGTTTTTTTTTTTTTTTTTTTTTTTTACGTACATATACAAACAACAGTATCCCACCCACCCCACCCACTTGAACATGTAGTACACACACCTAGGATAACAAAAAGAAGAAAATATATAAATAAATACAATAAAAGTAAATAAATAAAATAGTTAGCAAGGTTACCATACTTAGTAGTGACAAATGTCACCATGTACTTGTTCGCATACATACTCACAAACACTTTACATTATAGGCTGAAATGCCAGCATCAATCCACATCGCAATTACACATCCAAAAATAATAAAATAAAATAAAATAAAATTGTTTTATAATTTGATTGGCCCAGAAGTGACCAAATCTGTTTATAGGGTCCTAATGCAAGAACTATTGCTATGGGGTATCAGGTATAGTTTTGAGTTTCCCTATGTATTTCAACACCGGATCCCAAGTGGAGTGGAATTTGTCCCTTGACCCCCTAAGCGAGTATTTAATTTTTTCTAGTTGTATAAAGTGCATCAGGTCACACATCCACAAAGACGCTTTGGGAGGGTTTTTTGATTTCCAATGTAATAATATTCTTCTGCGTGCAAGCAGAGTCACAAAGGCTAATATATTTTTATAACTTTTCCTTACTATAGAATGTCTTTGATCTGTGATACCAAATATAGCTGCTGCTGCATTTGGTTGGAAGTCAGTATTGAGCGCATCAGACAATGTTTTAAATATCATAGACCAGTAAGTGACCAGGGCAGGGCACGACCAAAACATATGGGTTAAATTGGCAGGGGTGTGGTGACATCTGTTGCAACTAGCATCTGAATCAGGATATATTTTAGCTAATCTTGCTTTGGAAAAGTGAGTCCGGTGTAAAACTTTAAATTGTATTATACTTAATTTTGCACACGAAGTGCTGTCATTCACTCTTTGTAAAGCACAGTTCCACATGCCATCTTCCATATCTTCCCCCAGTTCATCTGCCCAGTCCGCCCTTATCTTCGCGATGGTTATGGTTTTAAGAGAGGCTATACAATCATGTATTCTAGAAATTAGCCTTTTCGAATTGAACGGGGATTCTAGCAGATCATCTAAGCTTGATACTGAAGATAAATTTGGAAAGTTGGGGTCATGGCTCGTAAGGAAGTGGCGTACTTGGAAATATCGAAACAGACTAGATCGAGGAAGGCCAAATTTTTGTGATAGATCAGTAAAGCTGGCAAATACATAATTTATGTACATATCTTTAAATTTAGAAATGCCTTGTCTTTGCCAAAAAGAGAATGTAGCATCTAATTTAGCTGGGTGGAAGAGATGGTTATTGCATATAGGGCTTAAGCTAAGAATTTGTTTGAAACCAAAGTGCCGTCTCATTTGAAACCAGATCTTCAAAGTATTGATGACAATAGGGTTGTTTGTGAACTGGGTAATCGAAACTGGAAGACTGGAAGTGACCAGAGCTGTGAGAGATGTTGAGATGCACGATGTAGCTTCAAAGTGGCACCAGTCTGTATCTGGAGCGTGAAGCCAAAACATTATTTTTTGAACATTTGCAGCCCAGTAGTAGTAGAAAAGATTAGGAAGAGCTAGGCCTCCCTGTAATTTAGGCCTCTGTAGAAGCTCCAAACGTACCCTAGGGTTCTTGCCATTCCAAATAAAAGAAATAAAAGCGCTATCAATACCTTTAAAGAAAGACCTAGGAAGGTAAAGTGGGATACATTGAAACAGGTAGAGGAATTTTGGGAGCACACTCATCTTGATGCAATTCACTTTACCTGCTAAGGACAAGTGGAGTGTTCTCCATTTCTTTAGATCTAATTTGACTTTATCAAGTAGAGGAGCAAAATTTTCCTGGTAGAGGTTTTTCATATCTCTTGTGATGTTAATGCCCAAATATTTAAAACTGTTTCTAGACATTTTAAACGGTAAAACATTATCCTGGATTTGAAGAGCCAAGTTGTTAACAGGGTAGCATTCACTTTTACTAAAGTTCAGTTTATATCCGGAAAATTTACCAAATCTTAACAGAACATGGATTATATGAGGTACACTAAGAATAGGGTCCGATACAAATAGTAGTAAATCATCGGCATATAAGCTTAGTCTATGCTCTTCTCCTCCTCTAAAAATTCCACTAATAGATGGCAATGATTTGAGTGCGATGGATAAGGGCTCTATGGCCAAGGCAAATAACAGTGGACTAATTGGACATCCCTGACGGGTCGCTCTCGACAGGGTGAAGTACTGAGATTGCCTGCCGTTTGTAACCACAGAGGCCTTGGGTGAGCTGTAAAGAAGTTTAATCCATGAAATAAAATTAGGACCATACCCAAATTTCTCCAAACACATGAATAAATATTCCCACTCAACCCTATCAAAGGCTTTCTCTGCGTCCAGCGAGATGACCACCTCTGGTACCCCACTGGGCGCAGGGGAGTGAACAACATTCAAAAGCCGTCGGATATTTGCAAATGAGTGTCGACCCAAAATGAAACCGGTTTGGTCAGCAGAGATCACATCAGTCATTGTGGTTGCTAAGCGCAGGGCAAGAGCTTTAGCTAGGATCTTCACATCGCTGTTTAGGAGGGAGATGGGTCGATATGAACCACATTCTGTATTCTCTTTACCTGGCTTAAGCAGGAGAATAATCGATGCCTCAGTGAGAGTTTGTGGTAATGAACCACGGGACATAGAATCTATAAACATTTCAAGTAGAATTGGGGATAGTTTCTTAGAAAAAGTTTTAAAGAATTCTATTGGGTAGCCGTCGGGGCCAGGAGTCTTACCACTTTGCATTGCCATAATTGCGTTAATAATTTCAGACTGTTGTAATGGGAGTTCGATCTTTGTCTTATCCGTTACCTTTATGGAAGGAGCCTCAAGATTGCAAAAGAAATGTTCCATATCAGTTCTATCATTGGTCGCCTCTGATGTATACAGGTTAGAATAAAATGAGGTGAATGTTTCATTAATTTCTCCCGGGTCAGTAGTTAAATCCCCATTTGGTTTCCTTATTTGTGAGATTTGTTGAGAAACAGATTGGGCCTTAAGTTGGTGTGCTAGAAGGCGGCCAGCTTTTTCTCCATGCTCATAGGTATATCCACGTGATCTTAACAACATTTTTTCTGTTTTACCGGTTGACAACAGGTTGTATTGAGTTTGAAGGTCAAGCTTTTTTTTATAGAGTTCAGGGGATGGAGACGAAGAGTACTGAGAGTCTATTGTGCTTATCGATTTAATAAGCTGGTCTTGTTCAAGTCTTCGCATTTTATTGATTCTTGCTGAATATGATATAATCTCACCTCTGATCACAGCCTTCAGTGTCTCCCAAAGCAATGAGGAGGAGATGTTATCTTTTTTGTTGGATACTATAAAGTTGTCAATTACTTTGTTTATCAAATCACAGAATGAGCTATCAGCCAGTAAGGTTTTGTCTAATTTCCAAGGAGGACGTTCCGAATTGTTAGGAGGAAACACGAGATCTAGTAAAACTGGGGCGTGATCAGATTCGACTATGGTTGAATAATCAGCTTTTGTGACAAAGGGAAGAAGGTTTCTATCAATAAAAAAGTAGTCTATTCTGCTGTATGAGTGGTGAACCGGGGAAAAGAAGGAGAAGGATTGACCAAGTGGAAAAAGAGAGCGCCAGGGGTCGACTCCACCTATTTGATCCATAAGAAAAGATAAAGATTTGGCCATTTTAGAAGGGTCTGTAGATTTAGGATTAGAGCGGTCCAATATTGGGTTAATGGTACAATTCAGATCACCCCCTAAAATTAATTGTTGTGAACTTATGTCTGGTATTAATGAAAAAACTTTACCCATGAATTTATCATCATCCCAGTTTGGGGCATATATATTGACCAAAACGACTGGTTTGTGGAAAAGTAGCCCAGAAACGATGACAAAACGCCCCTGTGGGTCAGAAATAACAGTGGTAGCACTGAACTGGATTTTTTTATGAATTAATATAGCTGTCCCACGTGTTTTGGAATCGAAACTTGAGTGGAACACATTTCCCACCCAAGCTTTCCTAAGTCTAATTTGATCTTTCAACAACAAATGAGTTTCTTGAAGAAATGCAATTTCGCATTTTAAATATTTAAGGTGATTGAATATTCTAGCTCTTTTTACAGGCCCATTTAAGCCTTTTACGTTCCAGCTAATAAATCTTACATCAGCCTTACTTACATTAGTTCTTTGTTCCATGTTTCATCAGGGAAAGGATATAATTGTATTAATAACTGTAAAGCAAACAAATGGTCGCAACAGAGATGTGTGCAGCTCCATGGATAACCTCACTAGGAAAGAGTTAGTTAAAGAAATAAAAAATATAAGAAAAAATATAGTGGTGTACCATCCCATAACCCTGTCCCAAACCCCAGACATAAACACATACATAACTAACACTAAGCCTATACTTGTTCCTTTTCCTAAGGCAAGCTGCAGGCGTAACACTTTTTCCAATAACTTCTGGTGCAACATCATCTTCTTGCTTCTAGCTAAGAAGGCTCCCAGTAATATATGTATAAACAAGCTTAACACATAGGCCATGAAGGCAAAAGCAGGGCTGAGGGGACAAAAATATTATAAAATAATAATTAGGCACATCCATGTAATGGAAAAGCTATGTGTCCCCCTCCCTTTATTTTTTTTGTTCCCCCTAATTAGCCCAAACATAACATGAATGAAAGCAGTAGCACACAGTAACACAAAATCCGGGCCACTTTTTTCCCCATTCTTCTTTTCCCCTTCTAAACATGTTATCCCCAAACGTAGCGTGGATGAAAGCAGTACCTTAAAATCCGGGGCGCATGTCAGAGTAGTTGCAAAGGCCGTTACGAACGTACATAGAGTATGCGTTATTTACCGTCCGTCTCCAGCCCATATAGTGAATGCGAACGCTACCGAATTATTACTCTTTAGCAATTCTCTGATCGTAGAACCTCTGAGCTTCATCAGATGAGTCGAAGGTGAGCACGTCGTCCCCGTATGTCACGCGCAGCCTGGCGGGGTAGATCAGGTGGAACCGGACGTTCTTTTGGTAAAGGGCTTGTTTTATTCCGTTAAATGCAGCTCGCTTTTTAGCGAGAGCTGCGCTGTGATCTTGAAACATCCTTATGACAGTTCCTCCGTACCGCAGCTCGTGATTTCTCGCCCATCGCAGCGCAGCCTCCTTCTGTTGGAATCGGGAGAAACAAACCAAGAATGTGCGCGGAGGTTTTCCTTGTCCAGATCTGAAGGTCGGGGATCGGTGGGCTCTCTCCAGTTCGGGCGGTACAGTGAAGACATCGGGGCCCATCACCTGCATCAGCAGCTCCGACATGAATTTAACCGGGTCCTTGCCGTCCTCGCTGCCTTCTGGTATGTGCAATATACGGAGATTCGCTCTCCGCGATCGGTTTTCTAGGTCATCAAGCCGAGTGAGGAGAGATTGGTTTTGGGCTTGGAGCGTCTTAATGCTAGACTCCGCAGCGCATACACGTTCAAAGTTATCACCGGACACTGACTCCACTGATGTGAGGCGCTGTTGAAATGTGTTCACTGTTGTTTGGAGTGAGTCCAGCGAGGCTTGTAATGGCTTTGTAGATTCTTGAATCAGAAGAGAGACATCATCCCTTAGTGTGATTCTCTGCTTCGCAAATTCTGCAGCCAGTTGATCCTTAGACATGACAGCGGCATCCATGGTAGCTGAAGTTTTTGTCGCTGTCGGAGGGCTGTTAGCTGAGAACGGTGCTAGCTTACTTGCGGCGCTACTAGCAGCACGTGTAGCTTGGGTTTGTGCACTGCTGCAAACTGATTTAGAAAGCTTCGATTTGCTCATTTTAAGTGGAAACACTTGATTAAACACACTACTGATGGTTTGTCAAAAACACTGGGAAGAAAGCTTGGTAAAAGTCGAATATAGCAAAAAATAGACTGGGAGCCTTCACTCGTGCGTCCGCCCACCACATTTACAACCGGAAGTCCCGGATCATGGACTTTAACGTCCGGTTAAACCTCTCACACAAACCGTCCGTGGCTGGGTGATAGACGCTTGTGCGAACAGCCTTGACCTTCAACAACCCGTAAAGTTCTCTAATCGTGCGTGAAATGAAATTGGTTCCCTGGTCAGTGAGAATCTCTTTCGGGATTCCCACCCGTGATACGACATGAAACAACGCCTGCGCAACACTCTTCACGGAGATATTGCGCAACGGAATTGCTTCCGGGTATCGGTTTGCGTAGTCGATCAGGACTAACACAAATCGATACCCGTGTGCGGAACGTTCTAATGGCCCGATAATGTCCATGCCAACGCGGTCGAAGGGGGCTTCCACCAGGGGGAGGGACCGTAAGGGAGCCCTGGGGACGGCCGGGGGATTCACCAGCTGGCATTCGGGGCAGGATGCGCACCACCTGCGCACCCCCGCCCGAATCCCCGGCCAATAGAACCGGGCCATTATCCGGTTGAGTGTTTTATCGTACCCCAAATGGCCCGCCATTGGGTTGTAATGTGCCGCCTGGAAGACCATTTCCCGGTGGCTCCTTGGCACCAGCAACTGGGTGATAACCTCCTCACTCTGGGTGTCACGACTCACCCGATATAGCCTGTCCCTAACCACCATAAAGTGTGGGTAAGTCAGCGCCGCGTCTGGCCGGACCCGACTCCCATCAATACTTATCACCTGGTCGTAGGCTGAGCTCAATGTGGCGTCACGAGACTGCTCGAGGGGGAAATCCTCCACCGGTGGGAATCTCGGCGCTGGGACCTCGGGATGAGGGCCCCCCCCTCCCCCCGATCCCTGAGCAGCGTTGGACGCCCCCGCCTCGGCGCAGAATACGGCACACGACTTACATGTCCCTACCTGTCGTGTCCGCAACCCCGTAGTCCCCCTAACTGCCTGTGGAAACCCCACCCAATCCAACCCAAGAATCCGGGGATGCGAGAGGCTCGAACTAACCGCCGCCTTGACCCTATATTTTCTACCCCCACAACGAATTTCGATGGGGACTAAAGGATACTCGTGCACATCCCCGTGTTTACACCTCACCGAAACGCTCAACGCTTCCACCAATGCCTCGGACCGCACCAGGCGCTGGTGGATCATGGTCTGCATGCAGCCCGAGTACAACAGCGCCTGGTGCATACCCCGCTGTATCCTCACAGGGATACGGTACGCCTCACCGGGACAGTGGGGAGGAGACGGGGCCCCGGTGACTCGGACGACCTGGCCCACCTCCATCATGGGGCAATCCCGCCGGAAGTGGCCAGGCCGCCCACACCGCCAACACCCCTCCCCTGCCGTCTGAGCGCCCGTCTGTGGAAGGGGGGGGAAGGCGACTCATGTGCCCGCTCTGGACCGCCCCCCCTCCCATCTCGCCCTCGGCGCCGGGGTTGGCCTCTCGTGGGGCAGCCGCCCCGGATCGTGGGCCGGTGTCGGCGGTCGCTGGCTCGCCGGTGGTGGCTGCAGGTGGCTCTCCGCCAGTACGACCGCGGCAGCGAGGCTCTCGGGCCGGTGGTACCGGACCCAGGCGGAGGTCCGAGCCGGCAGCCCCTCCACGAATCTTTCCAGGGTCACCTGCTCGACCACGTCCTCCGCCGTGTTCCGGTCTGGGACCAGCCACCTCCTGGCCTGGTCCCTCAGCTGCTGGGCGAAGGCGAAGGGTCGGTCCCCCTCGCAGAAGGCCAGCGCCCGGAACCGCCGCCGATGTTCCTTGGGGTAGAGACCCAGCCGGTCCCGGATGGCCCTGGTGATCGCGTCGTAGTCCCGCTGGGGCCCGGCCGGCAGGCTGTGGGCCGCGAGCTGCGCCTCTCCGGTCAGGAGCGGTAGAGGCCGGTGCGCCCGCTCCGGGCGAGGCCACCCCGAGACCTCGGCCACCCCCTGGAAGGTCTCGAGGAAGGCTTCCGCGTCGTCGGCCACCCCCATCTTCGGGACGTGAATCTGGGCCGCGGGTCCCGGCACTCGGGGTCCTCCGCCGCGTCCGCCGGAGGCGAGGAGCTCACGGAGCATGGCCCGATCGGCGGCGAAGGACTGGGCCAGCTCCGTGAGCACCTCGTTCTGTGCCTGGTTGAGCTGGCCTTGCCGCTCGGCCATCTGGGCCAGGTGCCCGAGTACATTTCCCAACGGGGACTGGTCCGTGTCTCTGCTCTCGATCCTCACGTTGGGCTCCACTGTAACAAGTTCGTGTAATGAGAGCAGGCGGGGTTGTCGTTCTCTCCGCAGGAGATCGGTTTATTTGCGTTTAACCGGAACAGAAATATTCAAAATACAACAAAAAGGGTCCATTCAGAGCCGTCTCGAGGTGAATCGGGGTAAGTTCCACTCGCTCCGGACCTCCGTGGTCCGTTCCCTCCTGGGTTTGGTCTTCCTCTACTATAACAGAAAGCAGGCACATAAGTACACCCTCCCTGATTGACCTGAGTGCAGACACCTGCTCACCACCAGGTTCAATCCCCCCGGCCAATCCCGTGCGCTCCCAACCTGTCCATACTCCCCCTCCAGGCCAGACGTCGCACGTCCCCCCACAACCGTGTTTTTTGCCAAGGTTATAGTCTGTTACATTTAGTTGCATGTCAATGGCATCTTAAGCCCTTTACCCCTGATGTTGTTCTTTAAGGTGGCTCATGCCAGCCACCAAGCTATGCAGTTTTTACCACACATAGACTTTGGCGTAAAATCAACCAATCACCCAAACTAGAGCTCCACTGGCCACTCAGTTCTTTACCGGATTTTAACTGTTGTAGAGCAAGTAGGATACACTTCCAAATACCGATTGGAATCCATTGGGAAACCTGAGATGTCTTTGATTTAATTGCATTTTTAGTTCAGCTTTTGTTGAGTGAAGGGTAATTTATAATTTGCCTTTTGTCTAGAAATAAGTCCAAACAATGGCTCTGCAGAAGGGATTGCTGTTGCAATTAACGGGTTAATTAACATTTAAAGCCTGGGCCCCTGATGTTGAAGGAGCCAAAGAAAGCCACCTAGGGGGAATGTGCCAGCCACCTAGGGAGAATGTCCCAGTCACCTAGGTGGTGTGTAGCAATGGGCATTGCAAAAGTGAGACCTATGACATCACTGCTGCACCCAGTGTTAACCCTAATCTTGAAATATTTCAGTTACCAGTTTATGAAAACATGTATTTTCTAGCCTGCAGGTTTCTAGCATTTACAATAAAAATGTACTATTCTATGAAGTATTTAATAAACAGCCATTGCTAGATACATTTTATTTAATTTTTTGACCAATTGACGGTGATACTAAAATCTGCATATCGCCATCTAAAGGTGTATGCCATGTACGCAGCCACATTTCACAGATCAGTAGCAAGTCACATTGCACAAAACAAGATCCACAAATTTGTTTTGACTCATTTCGGAGTACAATCCTGCTCTGAAAGTGAGTGTGGATATCATACTTCAAAATACAAGCTAGAAATATGCATTTGTGAATCATATCCACAAATGTTGCTTATAAAAGTGGGACATATTGTGGATTAAAGTGGGACGTTTGAAAAAACTCCAGAAACTTATTCAAGCAACTAAAAAAGTGCTATTCAATCCTGAAATTGATTGGTATTTGAGAATCATGAAAGATTTATGTGGATATCATTTCACAAAGCACAAACGTATTTGTCGATCGGGATCAACTTAATGTGAGTTATCTTCTGTGAGTTACAAATAATAAAGTCTAATAAAAACGTCCATAGTTTAATTGGATCTTTGTGTTTTGTTTAACTAATTCCCTATGGAACTATAGAAAATGATATCAGATAAAGATATTGGCCTTCAATCCATGAACCATGAAGCATATACAGTGGGGCAAAAAAGTATTTAGTCAGCCACCAATTGTGCAAGTTCTCCCACTTAAAAAGATGAGAGAGGCCTGTCATTTTCATCATAGGTATACCTCAGCTATGAGAGACAAAATGAAAAAGAAAAATCCAGAAAATCACATTGTCTGATTTTTAAAGAATTTATTTGCAAATTATGGTGGAAAATAAGTATTTGGTCAATAGCAAAAGGTCATCTCAATACTTTGTTACATGCCCTTTGTTGGTAATGACAGAGGTCAAACGTTTTCTGTAAGTCTTTACAAGGTTTTCACACACTGCTGCTGGTATTTTGGCCCATTCCTCCAGGCAGATCTCCTCTAGAGCAGTGATGTTTTTGGGCCTTCGCTGGGCAACACAGACTTTCAACTCCCTCCAAAGATTTTCTATGGAGTTGAGATCTGGAGACTGGCTAGGCCACTCCAGGACCTTGAAATGCTTCTTACGAAGCCACTCCTTCGTTGCCCGGGCGGTGTGTTTGGGGTCATTGTCATGCTGAAAGACCCAGCCACGTTTCATCTTCAGTGCCCTTGCTGATGGAAAGAGGTTTTCACTCAAAATCTCACGATACATGGCCCCATTCATTCTTTCTGTCACACGGATCAGACGTCCTGGTCCCTTGGCAGAAAAACAGCCCCAAAGCATGATGTTTCCACCCCCATGCTTCACTGTAGGTATGGTGTTCTTTGGATGCAACTCAGCATTCTTTCTCCTCCAAACACGACGAGTTGAGTTTTTACCAAAAAGTTCTATTTTGGTTTCATCTGACCATATGACATTCTCCCAATCCTGTTCTGGATCATCCAAATGCTCTCTAGCAAACTTCAAACGGGCCCGGACATGCACTGGCTTTAGCAGGGGGACACGTCTGGCACTGCAGGATTTGAGTCCCTGGCGGCGTAGTGTGTTAGTGATGGTAGCCTTTGTTACTTTGGTCCCAGCTCTCTGGAGGTCATTCACTAGGTCCCCCCGTGTGGTTCTGGGATTTTTGTTCTCCGTTCTTGTGATCATTTTGACCCCACAGGGTGAGATCTTGCGTGGAGCCCCAGATCGAGGGAGATTATCAGTGGTCTTGTATGTATTCCATTTCCTAATAATTGCTCCCACAGTTGATTTCTTCACACCAAGCTGCTTACCTATTGCAGATTCAGACTTCCCAGCCTGGTGCAGGTCTACAATTGTGTTCTGGTGTCCTTTGACAGCTCTTTGGTCTTGGCCATAGTGGAGTTTGGAGTGTGACTGTTTGAGGTTGTGGACAGGTGTCTTTTATACTGATAAGGAGTTCAAACAGGTGCCATTAATACAGGTAAACAGCCTCTTAAAGAAGAAGAAGTTACAGGTCTGTGACAGCCAGAAATCTTGCTGGTTTGTAGGTGACCAAACACTTATTTTCCACCATAATTTGCAAATAAATTCTTAAAAAATCAGACAATGTGATTTTCTGCAGGCTTTTTTTTTTTCATTTTGTCTCTCATAGCTGAGGTACACCTATGATGAAAATTACAGGCCTCTCTCGTCTTTTTAAGTGGGAGAACTTGCACAATTGGTGGCTGACTAAATACTTTTTTGCCCCACTGTAGCTTGATAAATTATTCTCAATGGCTTTACAAAGGAAAACTTTCACAATCTCCACTATCAATAGGAAAACGGCTGGTTAAAAGAAAGATAATGACCCAGTCCCACCTGATCCCAGCTCTTGTCAGAAGCGACTGGCTGAGCAGCACAAATGAGCATCCATTGGTGAAGATAATATGTATCGGCGTATGGCCCGCTGACTGAACTTTAATTGAAGTTAATGTGGGGCCAGAAAAGTCCTTTGATTGATGAGGGCAACAGAAGAGCCCACCTTGAAGTGGCCCCCGGCCCCTTTCTTGTGTGTGACAGGAAGGTTAACTTGTCTCTCTGGAGGCTGGTGTGCAGGAATGCTGAGTAGATGGCCTCAGACAGGGCAACCATGTCCCGCACATCCTTGTTCTGCTCCCCTTGGCCTTAGTGACACCTGGCGTAAAAGTGTACACTTTTTAAACAATGTAAAAAACAAACATTATAAAAAAGTATTCTGTGCACAGGATAATGCTATTATGCTATAGGTTTTTGATCTTTATCAGAAATGATATTCATACTGACTTTTTTATAACAAAAGTATTTATAAAAAAGGTTAAAAAAATTACCATTTAATAAACAAGGCCATTAAAGACATAATCAATTAGCCAATTAGCAAGGAACTAAAACATTTTGAAAAAATCCCACACTCTCAGATACCAACAGCAAAGACAACAGACAGTGTTGACCTTGAAGAAGAACTGGAACATGGGGTTGTTGGGTTGTTGATAATGAAGGAGAGGAGTGACGCTCTCTTGGCAGGTGGGCGGTAAAGTTTCCGAGCCTCGTTGATCTTTGTCTCGTTCTCCGGCCACCACAACTGTGTTGTTCTAATAGCACAAGGGTCTGACAGTATTACCTCTTAAAATGCAGTAATGCTTAAAAAAACCCCTCTCATTACATCATGTAGTAATATTCCTTATTTCTCACATCGTTTGGATGCTAATTTTGATGGAAATGTGGCGCCGGGGGGTGTGCCATTTAAAATGGGACGAGTAGCGTTCTTACGCTAAGGAAATAACGTGCACTAAGCACGGCTCCGAGCAGTTGAAAAGGGGACCCCTTCTGGGCCTAATGGCCTCTCCTTGTAATGAATGTGAGCCACACAGTCTTGGTGCCCATCATTTGCTCCTACAGGGAAATGTATTTAAAGAAATATCCCATAGCGGCTGAGAGGCCGCTCAGCAGTTGGTCCCCGCTCAGCAGTTGGTGCTCGATCTTGAAGTGGTCCTGCTTTGTTGTCAGATCACGCTGAGGTGCAAAAAACAAACAAACTCTGAATCTGAAAATACGTAGTGAGTGATCTGAAAATTCCGGAGTCTTTTCAAATCACATTTTGGTAACCCTTCCTTTTACAGTCCCCTAATTACTAGGTATTTACCCGGTAAATAAATGGTAAATCATAGTGTATTACTGGGTAATTACCACTGGTAATAAGAAGGTAAATACAGACAAATTACCTGGTAAATATATGGTAAATCATAGTGTATTACAGGGTAAGTACAACTGGTAATAAGAAGGTAAATACAGAGGAATTACAGCTCAAGTACTAAGTAAAACCTCCACTATTATCCATCAACTCAACTAAGTACCGTGTAGTTGTAACTGTTTAAGGTTGGTAATAACTCTTTATTATTATTGTGTACTTCCTAGGAAATTAGGCAAACAATTATTAGAAATACCTAGTACATAGTTATCCAAGGTTTATGTTGTTCAAAGATGAACTGAACTGAAATAATCAACATCGATAAAGTGTTAGTTATGACCATTATAAAAAAAAAAGAAAAAAGAAAAGTATTTAAAAAATCAAGACATAGCTTTTTTTAGCAACAAAAGAAAATGCGTCTTTTAGCATTAGAGCGTCGATGACGTCACTGGCATGGTAGGACTAGGTCGCTGCTGCAGACACGCAAACGTCTTCTAAACTCCACTGGCGAAAATAGTGATTTTAATATGGCTGGTTACGCGTTTGAGCCTGGGAGGGACATGCCTGTAGTGTCCGACTGCCAACCGGTGGAGAGGGATCAATTTCAGGCTCCAGCTCCACCGGATCGTGTGGGCGTGACTGCTGTGCGTGTGGGTGCTGCTGGACATTGCCATTGAATCGGTCTGCTGCCGAGAGGTCCCGGTCAACCTTGACCATCTAATGGTGGGATTAGTATGCATAACCATGCATAAGGCATTTCGGATGCTGTGTGGCGAGAGAGAGGTTTTGGAATTGGCCATGATCTCTCTAAGGGACGTCCGAGTGGAGACACTGGAGCGCCCCATAAATAGCAACCAAGTAACAAGGCGAAAACGATCATTCCCCCTCCGTTTTCCTTTGATGCGTTTCAGGAATATCTCCGTAAAGACAGACTCATTGTGGAAACGCAATGAGTTGTACAAACGCTGTAGTACCTACATATTCAAGGCGCTGGTTCTCCACAAAAAAAAGTGGAGCGCATCAAGCCTGCGCGCATCCAGCCTGCGCGCTGTATAAAAGCATTCAAGTCGAGGAGGAGATAGTAGTTGTTTAACCTTTTAGATTGAGTAGAAATACTTTTTAACGTACAGTCAGTAATTAAATTGACCAAGGGACTGTATTTAAAGCTACCAAAATAATGCAAAAAAAACCTGTAACTTTCAACGCAACTCTAACGTCGCTTCAGGCGTCCACACGAATCCTAACACAAAACCGCATGTCCGGTTTTATTTGAAACCACCCTGGGACCATGGACCCATTAAAGAACATGGCTATTATCTGCCTAATAACATGGTTATTAAAGACATGGTTTCACAAAAAAAATCGGCTTCGGGTGGACGGGAACTGAAAGACATGTTAGATGCACTTTGGGAGACACATCCGCGGATGAGCATAGATGCGAGGCAGATTCACGAATGTCACGTTTACTTTAGGTGGATGTTGGAGGTTTGCTTTCTGGTGGATGTTGATGGATATTGCACAGATACATCTTACTATGAAACTACTTCTTCGAGTTTAACTCCCTCTGCATCAGCAATTGGCTAGTCGGCGAACATCAGGGTGAGTAGAAAGGGACATTTGTGGAACTTCTGTTTACAGATCCGCAGTGGTGTAATTAGCAGCTTGGAAACATAGATCTATGATATCGTCGGAGTAATAGTTCATACACTTTATGGTCGGAGTGCTAGCTTGTGGAGATTGACATGACAGGGGCTATGTCAGTTTTAAGGCTGGCAGCCATGTATTAAGGGCTGGTTTCCTATTCAAAGGTAGCCTGTGGAAATGTATGATTACCCCAGCTGCCTTGGCCCTATATAATTCATTACTGCAGCCAGGGGCAATGCAATAAGAAGATCTGGCTGTTTGCTGTTCCGTAGCCATTTCAGCGAGCCTCAGAGCCTGACTCATTACCTGCTATGGCTGCTAGAGCCACAGAGTAGGAGTAGGTTACCATGCCAGTGACATAGCTGATTGTTGAAATCCAACATGGCGGCACCCTGTAACACTTTCACCATACAATTTAATCCCTTTTAGCAAGTTTGGCCATTTTTAGTTATTGTACCAATGAGAAGGCAGACAATACATCTGTTATATCAACTAAACTTCAAATTTCAGTTCAGTTCATCTTTAACAGCCGAAGTTTAATGATGTACTCTCTAGAAATTAGCATTAGGGATGGGCATTCAATTAAGTTGTCTTAGTCGATCGTCTGGAGAATTAACGATCAATTAGTCAATTAATCATTAATATTTTACATTAAAATTTAGTTCCGACCAAGTATAACAACACCGGGACTTTTAACTATACATGTATCACTCCGCTGTTTATGTTCTGCTAGCTAGTGTGTGTGTTGCTTGGCAACAGTTCAGTCCCAGTCGTGGATCCATTTGTGTTGGCGGTGCCAAATAAATCATTAAATAAACAAACAAATGCTAACTAATTAATGGTGCTTATAGAACTGTTATATAAAAGCAATATCACACTCAAGGTCGTGCTGTTGTGGTCAATATCAGCACGGCTGTGATTATCTTCGGCACAATCACAGCCGTGCTGATACAACGCACTCCCTCTCGTGTGATATTGCATTAGTATTTATATGCTATATTCAAAATGCAATGAAAATACAAAAACAGCGTGTTTTCCTCATTGGGATCTTTATTATTAGATGAACAACTCAGTTAAACCAGATCCGTTATGCGCTACTCTGCTCTAAGCAACGGAGCCTGCAGCTCGAAGCCGGTGCTCATAAACATAACTAAAAATAAACACAACCCTAGTTTCTTCCCAAAATAATAATAATAATATAAAAAAAAACAATCATGTTATAACTTAACCAAAAATATATTATACTTAATTCGGACAGGTTTTGCCAAATGTAACGCAAAATATTTAAAAAAAGGCAGAGAAAGAAGGCCGAGAACAATGAATTAGGCTTAGTAACAAAGCTTCTGAAAATACAACCAGTAACTCACACAACTTCAGCACCAGTCTACGGATTTTTGTTCAGAAAGATGAGCATGTTGACATGCTCTGGGGTCAGACGCGACCGCAGCCTGGTGACCGTCAGTCCAGCCGCCGAAAACACCCGCTCTGAAGGGACCGACGTTGCCGTGATGCACAAATACCTCCGTGCTAACTTGGCAAGCCGGGGGAACCGTATTTCATTAACTTTCCACCAGCCTGTAGGGGTGCAATCCAGGGGTGGGGGGGCCTCCCTCAGAAAGTTCTTTATTTCTGCTTCGATGCCAACCTCGCCTTGAGTGGTAGGCCTATAGTGCTCCCCAAGAAGTTGTGCCATAGCAGAGACCTGGGACTGGGAGAGGCCGCGACTCTAGTGTCTGCGTTCCCCTCGTCCGTGTCAGACAACGGAGGCTCCTCGTCTCCCCCGGCCGCTGGGATAGCCGCTCTACCGATCTCCACTGCCTCTCCCAGTTCAACCAGTTTCGCATTAGCAGCCGTTTTCTGTGTTGGGTTAAGAAAGCCCAGGTGCTTGTGGCGAGGGTCCAGCATTGATGAGATCATGGGGGCGGAAGACAGAAACTCATCAGACTGAACCTGTAAATATATGATGGGGGAATCAATTAGAAAATATCTAAATAGGCAATTATTTTTATTATCTAAAATCATTTAAACTAAGAAAAAAAGTTTAGCTTACATTCATTCGCTTGATGAGGGAGGACCGCACTTTTGCTTTGAATTCGCTGAGTCTGGGCCCGTCTTCTTCACTGCGCATGAGGTGGATATTGATGAGGCCAAAGGTAATGGGATATGTGTTCGAGATGGAGACGTCTTTCTCTGCAGACATTACCGTGGTGGCACATTTAAGTGCTGACAGCACAGGCTGTGTGTCCTCTATCATCTGCCAGTGCTCATCCTTCAATTCCAGGATCCTGGCATCTTGAAGCTTAGTCACGGTTCGGTTCGAAAGCACAGGAGCAACAGCCCACTGCTGCTCCACCAGCCGATCAAACATCTCGCACACGGAGTTCCACCGTGTTTTACAGGACTGAATAAGCTGATGAGTTGCGAGGCCCATTTGCTCCCGTTTCTGTTGCAGTGCATTGGTTGCTGCGGTGCTGTGATGGAAGTGGCGAACAAGTGTACTAGACGCTGATATAACCCGACATAGATAGATGGCAAATCCGTCATTTATGGCTAACTGGAGTGTGTTTGCAAAGCAGGCAACGGAAATCCAGTTCACTCTGGTGGGACTGTTGGCGGCAACAATATTGGCTGCGTTGTCATGAACGCATGCAATAACTCGGTCTTCAAGTCCCAATTGCTTTACAGCGTCATTCATTTTATCAGCGAGGTTGTCAGCTGTATGCCGGCCTGGCAGGCTTTCTGTGAGCAGGACCGCTGAGTTAATTTGCCAGTCATCACTGATGTAGTGGCAGGTGATTGTGATGTAGCTCTCGGCTGTTAACGCGGTCCAGCAGTCTGTGGTTAGAGCAACTCTTTCAGTTGTGCTCAATTCTTTTAGCAGCTCTTGCTTCCGTTCTTCGTAGTGAGTTTCTATCAGTCTGGTGATGGTACGTCGTGACGGAATGTGATATGCTGGTTCCAATAAGTTTATCAGTTTTCGAAAACCTTTGACCTCAACGATACTTAAGGGCAGCATATCCATCTCAATGAACTTGCAGATCCCTTGGGTAATTGTCTCTGCTCGTTGAGCATTGCAGCTCCTCTGTGTCCGTGCTAACATCGAGTCGATGCTAGGCTGAGACTGAGAGCACGATGCACCGCCACTAACCAGGGTCGGATGCGCGTTTTTCAAGTGGTACATCATTTGAGTCGTGGCCGTGTTGTACTTAAACACAGCTTTGCAGTGTTAGCAGTGAACTAAGTCTTTTTTTAAATCATAATGGTCCCACACCAGACTTCGCCCTGGCCTTGTCCGCTTCATGATTACTTTTGAAACACACAGACTCGCAGGTGACCGAGCAGGCCTGTGGCGTTTTTTGCTTTTTTCAAATATTGCCCCCGTGTGGTTAAATGTTTAATTGCACACTGCATTAGTTTAATCGATGAAAAATTTACGTAATCGACAAAATTCTTAACGATCAATTAGTCGATCGTCGAATAATCATGCCCATCCCTAATTAGCATAGTACTTTCCAATAAATTTATTTTTCTAACAGTTATTATTCATAGCTACACCCATTTAGAAAGGGTTTGTTCGATTTACCTTTGAAACTATGGAATTACTTACCTGGTAACAACCTCCGCAGGAACCGTTTTCCTCTAGTGCAGGGGTTTTCAAAGTATGAGAGAGTGAGCCCCCCTCAGAGAACAAATTTCAGCTAAGCCCCCCCCCCAATTTTTTTTTCTAAATCCCTGTGTTTTGAAAGATCTTTTAATTATTTTACACATTTTAAACATCTCTGATCATATTTTACACATTTTAAAGATCTCTGATCATATTTTTTGAAACATTTTTGAAACATTTTAAACATATTTTTGAAACATTCTAAACATCTTTGTGAATTTTTAAACACATTTCTTAACACATTTTAACATCTTTATCTAAGCATGTTTTTCCTTAACGTTTTTAAAATACATTTGAACATCTTAATCTGTAAACTGCCAGTTTAGCTCACCTCAACTTTAGTGGGAGCAATGAGTTTGCGTAGCTGTGTTCGAAATCGTTCCCTATCATGGATATAGTACTATATAGGGTGCTTGCCATTTTTTGTGGTGTTCGAATTCTCAGTGGTAAATTTCATGGACTTAAAATATCCAAAATTTGACTGAAATGTTCAGCGTAGTGTCAGAATTCTCGTTTGTTCGTTTCCTATATAGTGCACTATATCATAAACACTATATAGGGAATAGTGAGTGAGTGAATAGGGAACGATTTCGAACACAGCGCGTCTTCGTCTTTGCGTTTTTTTTGCGTTACTTTTTCTGGTATATTTTTTCCTCACGTCGCCCCCCCCCGAAGAACTCTGGCGCCCCCCAGGGGAGGCGCGCCTCACAGTTTGAAAACCACTGCTCTAGCGGCATGGTAGATCTTCTTAAATACTGGGTACGAAGCCGTTTGTTTCCATGGTGTTACCACGTTATTACCATATAATTTGTAAGATACATACATTCCATTGTCCATGCAGTAAACTGGAAATTGTGCCATGTACGTTCTGCAACATTACTAAGTAAAACATGACAATTTACCCAGTAAGTAAGCTGAAACTGTACTGTAAAAGGAAGCCTTGTTTGTTTCCATGGTATTACCAGGCTCTTACCATATAAGTTGTAACTGGTTATTCCCTTTTCCATGCAATCAACACAAACTTGTACCATATATGTTCTGCAACGTCGTTCAACAGTAGTTAAGCACTTTAATTTTAGTTATAAAACCCCAAACCAATGTTGATGAAAGGCATATAAAAATTAAACAAAATCAAAGGCTTATCTTTCAAACAATGCATATCTCACAAACAGGCACTGAACACTGAAAAAATCGGACAAAAAAAAGCCGTCCACATCAACTCAATTTAAATGTTACTGATGGTGTTTTGATAAAACACATGACAGTGTTATGGCAAGTGACCAAAATCCAGGCTGCTTCAACCTCTACAATTTGAATAAGAGGTGAATGCCATGCAGTAATCGCCCTATGGGAGCATTTTGTGGTCATTCGCAAACCAATGAGTCCACTCGATGAATGAGAGATGGCTCTTTAGTGTCCTCTCTGTGCGGTTTGCCTGGAGTCTCCACACCTGGGATTTGTAGGCTGACCAAGCCCTGACCAGGTACCTCAAAATCTCCCATTCAATACTGTAATAAAGTATCAGAAGACAAGAAAATAAACAGTAGGACTGTCAATTAATGAACATTTCCAGTTAAGAAAGGATGCTGGTCCTCTGGCCATTGTGTTTGGTCATATTAAAAAGAAAAAAAGGCATAGCCATTAGGGTTGGATTTAGTGATTCGTTTCCGTGATTCAGTTCGCGTCATTCAGTTTGCCAAGAGGAGTCATTCGCGAATCGTTTGTTCGTTCGGTCGTTCAGCCGAGTTTCCGGTAGCGGTGAATCAAATCATGCACGGTGCTCTGAGTCAGTCAGACTCAGCCCCTCCCTTGTTCGTTCGTTCAGTCAAGTTTCCGGTAGCGGTGAATCAAATCATGGAATGCACGGTTGTCAAACTCAGCGCCTCCCTCATTCTCATTCTTAAACATCAACATTAAAACTTTAACCAAAAGCAGCAGGATGGGGGTGTAGTTGATTATTGGATGTTTAACATATCAGCAAGATAATACATTTACATTTACATTTAGGGCATTTAGCAGACGCATTTATCCAAAGCGACTTACAATAAGTGCATTTGTCATAAGAAGTGAAACAATATATCGCTGTCGGTACAGTAAAGATGTTCATAGAACCAAGTGCAAGTATTACAATCGCTAGGCTAACCCATTCCCTGTGTAAAGCAGCGATAGCAGCTACTGTAGATGCTACACAATTAAGTACCTTGAATAAGTGCAATGTACAAGTGCCAGGACGTACAACATTCAATGGTGGCTGTGCATTGGTTTCTATGCAGAGTCGAGATGAACTCTGAACAGGTGAGTTTTGAGTCTTTTGCAGAAGCTGGTGAGCGACTCTGCGGTCCTGACATCGGTAGGGAGCTCGTTCCACCACTGAGGTCCCAAAACAGAGAAAAGTTGTGACTTCGCTGATCGACCTTTGCTTGCTCTTAGCGATGGCGGTACCAGACGTCCAGCTGAGGTAGTTGAGCGGAGGGATCGAGCTGGGGTGTGTGGCTTTACTAATGCTTGGAGGTAGGCAGGGGCAGTTCCATCGACTGCCTTGTATGCCAGTACCATCATCTTGAATCTGATGCGAGCTATTACAGGGAGCCAGTGGAGGTCTCGGAAGAGGGGGGTTACATGTGAGAACTTTGGTAGGTTGAACACGAGGCGCGCTGCCGCATTCTAATAGACTTTATTTAGCAATGATGGTCGGGGTCCCGGGTGTTTTAGGCTCTCATAAACAGAACCTTGTGCAGCCCAAGACTAAATCTAGCTGCCAAAATTAACACTGCCTTCAAAACGAGAGCTGATTAATTGTGAAAAATGCATTAAACTGTAATCAGAAAACGCGGTTATATATTATAGACCCTATAGTATCTGTGGTATAAAGGTGGTACGAATTTCTAATTACAAATATGTACTTATAGACCGTTGCGATTCCCATTGAAACGAATGGCGCGGTGACTAGTCTTCACAACGAGAGCTGGTAGGTTGTAAAAATTCATTCAACTGTAATCAGACAATGCGGTTATATGCTATATACCTCAGAGTACATGAGGTATAAAGGCTGGGACGAATTTCAAATGATAAATATGTACACTTAATGTTGAAAGTATACCGTTGCGATTCCCATTGAAACGAATGGCGCAGTGACTAGTCTTCACAACGAGAGCTGGTAGTTGTAAAAAATGAATTCAACTGTAATCCGACAGCGCGGTTATATGCTATTGTAATGACCTCGCCGGTGACATAAGATGTCACCGTACTTGAAGGAACTTTAATGTAACAAACACTGAAACCCGTAACCAACGGTAAAAATCCACACTAAAGGTACGGCCACACCAAACGCGTTACTCGCGTTAGGGGCGTCGAAAATCTGCATTTTTGCATAGGGAACCATTGGTTTAGGCGCGTAGACGCGTTACACGCGTTAAAGCGGCGCGTTAGGGGCGTAAGACGCGGCAGACGCACGTAAACGCACCAACGGGCCCAACGCACCAACGCGCCGAGTTCAAAAAATTGAACTTTTAACGCGAGTAACGCGTGACGCTTGCACAGAAGCAGATGGCGGACATCTTACTCTTTATTCTGGGTGGAAATAGTAACATAGATACGCCATTAAAAGTGTTTATGTAAACATTTTTGGTTTCGACGAAGAGGGAACGCTCCATTCACTTGCATGGGCAGCGTCTTTGGTTGCTAAGCAACCTCAACGTCTTTGGCGGACTATTTCTCTGCTGATCAACACTACGAATGCTGGAAACACACCAGACACACCATGTGAAGTTATTTAACCCGATTATTGTTATTTATATCCGAGATTATTTAATCGAACCCGATCTAAGCTCTATCATGCACCCAAACACGGTGGCGTTTGGGTTTCCTACCTCAGACTCCCAAATACAGCGCAGCGATGGTGGCTGCGTAGGCGCGTTGAACCATTTTTGTGACACACAATGATCAAGCGGCAGGTTAGGCGCGTTACACGCGTTATCCAACGCGTTTTGTGTGGCCGTACCTTAACAACAACCGGTTACCCGGGCAACCCCCCAACCCCGTCCCTTCAACATGCAAGCCCCCACCCTCCTGTTCTCCCAAGGCCCTCCCCCAGCTGACCTGATGATTCGCCCCCCACATTGATTGACAAGAAGTACATGACAATGCATGCACATAGAACAACTGGCATAATGGACCATGAAATACAATGCAACACATAACACACAAACTCTATAAATGTCCCAGGGTCGCTACACTGAAGACCTTAGAGTATCCGGTATAAAGGCTTGGACGAATTTCAAATGATAAATATGTACACTTTATGTTGAAAGTATACCGTCGCGATTTCCATTGAAACGAATGGCGCGGAGACTAGTCTTCACAACGAGAGCTGGTAGGTTGTGAAAAATGTGGTATAAAGGCTGGGACGAATTTCGAATTATAAATATGTAGAATGTATCCTTTATATACTTCCATGCAACAGATGGCCAATGTGAATAATAGATAGCTCGCTCACTAAGCCCATTTGTTTTTTCCCCAAGAAACCGGTTGATTTCTGTCTCTCATTGTCTAAAATTCAACGAGAGCGTCCTAGACTCAGTCCTAGAACAGCATACGATTGGCTGGCTCTTGTGAGTCGTGACGTCTCTCAGTCGGTCCCTCCTCACCACTCACACAGTGAGTGAACAAACTGTCAGCGAGTCAGCGACTAGTGGGTCTGGGAGGAGTCGAGTCTGAGAACGAACGAGACGAACGAGACAATGAGACGAACGAGAGAGAGGAACCAGCTCGGTTCGTTCGTCTTAAAGATTTATTCATTCGAACTGATTCGTTCGCGCCCAAGCCAATTCTAATAGCCATAAATACAGTTAATAGGACAGGAGGGGACAGGCTGTTAGCTCCAGTTAGCGCTTTAGCATCGAGGTAGCGGAGCTTCTGTCATTCAAAGAACTCGGACATGTTGTTTAAAACCTATAACAACCAACTTATTAAGATATCCAGATTTAATCGGGCTCTGTCCCATAAATACAGTTAATAGGACAGGAAGGGACAGGCACTGTTAGCCCCGGTTAGCGCGATGCTAAAGAAAAGCTCTACCGGAGAATGCTGCCTCAGCAGGTACAAGTTAGCATCCGGTTTGATGTTCGCCGGATATTCGGTTTTGGTTTACCACGCATTCGGATTCATCAACACAATTGCACTACATTACGGGTGCAGTATGTTGAGGACAGTTTAGGACACCGTATCGCGAAAAATCAAAGACATGTTGTTGCTATCGATGTCTGTGCAACAACGTCGTCTACGTTCTGGCTGCTACCTGTTTTAGGGACTATCTACAAATTACACTCATAGACTGGTGGCAGAGACGTTACCATGGAATTGTTTCATTCATTCATGTGATTTTTAGACGGCCCCTAAAACAGGTAGCAGCCAGAACGTAGATGACGTTCACAAACATCAATAGCAACCACATGTCTTTGTGATTTTTCGCGATAAGGTGTCCTAAACTTTTCTCAACATTGGATAACTACAATTGTAACTTGAATTAATAGGTGTTTCTAAGAATTGGTTGCCTAATTTCCTAGGAAGTACACAATAATATCTGAGTTATTACCAACCTAAAACAGTTGAGTTGATGGGAAATAGTGGAGGTTTTACTAAGTCAGCTGTAATTCCTCTGTATTTACCTTCTTATTACCCAGTGGAGGCTTCTCCATTGAGGAGAGGGAGGAAGATCCTCCCTAACATTATGAGAATAAAAAATGTAGATTGCCCAGACTACTGTAATGAATTAATGCCCTTAAATATGACTACTTTAATGCCTTCAAATATAAAATGTTTGTTTCCCTGGGTAAAGGGACATTTGCACCCCCTATCGCCTATTGACAATTACTTCAGGGAGGAAGGTCCTCCCTCAGCCTCCGTTGACTCCCATTCATTTCCCCGAAAGTACTGGCGGCCGGTGAATAACGGGTTTCAATTCATACTTTGCAGTCACGTGACTACCATGGCTACCTGGAGGGCAACAGACGCCGACAAAATGGGGACGAACAGCGGCCAGCCAGGGGAATTGCAGCCTTGCAGATTTCCAATACTGCAATAAATCAACTTATTTAGACCATAATTGTTCAAATTAGATATCAAGAAAAGATAAACATACTGAAAACTTGTGATCCATACACAGCACCCGCTGATGTGTTCATTGCTTTGAAGTTGGCAACGTCTCGACCAGACGTGGAGTTTGGAGATATTTACATTTATCTTATAGAGCCGCGGTCCCCAATCACTGGGCCGTGGCCCGGTACCGGGCCGCGGGACATTCCTAACCGGGCTGTAGGTTCGTAGGCTATGACATGAGTAAAAACAAAATAATAATAAAAAATAAAAAAATTCATGCAAAATGCATGCATACTTAATAAACTCAATTTACTTCGCAATACTGTCACTCTTTTACATGCCATAAGTCTATATGCAGTTGTTAGATTGCATATAATTTGTTATATGTTATATTTGTTATATATCATATTGTTTGCATTTTTGGCAAGGTCTTAACTTCTTTTCTTAGGCATAACTGTCTGTCCCACCCTCAAAACGTATTGGCTTCAGCGGCTGCGCAGCCTAAGCTCACTTCACTTGTTCAGTTCAACAGTAGTGTCACACTAAGTTAGCTAAACTGCGAAAATGAGCAACTCAAAACAGACGTGTTTAGAAAGTTTCTTTGGAAGGGGTGGCGGGGGAAAAATACCCACTGACGATAATGAGCAAGAAACCGCAAAGAGAAAGAAAGGGTCTTTCAATCAAAAGTATGACGAGTCGTACCTAAAATATGGGTTTATAGAGACCGGTGAGTAGTAATGCGCGATATAAACGATATACGATATAAACGATAAAAAAATGGCCTACGATAGATATTTTAATTCTATCGCTCTATCGCGATAATGCATGTTGATGACGCAAAATACAATGTTTAATTTTTGGTTTGGTGCAATTCCTTTCCACATTGCAATTTTGGTAACAGTGCCAGAATTCGTCAACAAACCTGCATGTGTGCAAAGAACGTTAACCCATTTGTACCGGCTGCTGTGCGGCGCAACATTGTATCTAGTAGATATAATGTTGCTCCGCAAAGCCGGTACAAATGGGTTAATGGTAAACACGCATTGACGCGCAATCCGGTCTTAAAGGTAAACACGCACAGATGCGTGATCCGGTCTGAATGGGTTAAATCATTGGACAAAAAGGTCTGGGTCGTTGTAAAGCGTTAAAGAAAAAGGGGGGGGGGGAAGCACCGGTGAAAGTAAACAATCACGGATATCCAGCGTGATATACATTGATCTGCGGACTGGTCCAACTCCTTCTCCCTCATCCTGACTTGGAATGTGTTAAATGCATCGGCATTTTTAAGTTATGTTTTCCAGCATACTTTTTACTTGCTTTTGTCGGACTGTCGGGTGGTGGCTCAACATGGAGCAAAGAGGAGACGGAATGTCTTTTGGATATCGGACCCAAATATCCAAAAGACGCTCCGTCTCCTCTTTGCTCCATGTTGAGCAACGTCTCCGAGACCACCTCTCCGGCTGGGTCAACCTCCTTTTGATGGTTAAAAATATCACGTAATCGACAAAAATCTTAACAATCAATGATCGATCATCAATTAATCATGCCCATCCCTAATTGTCAGTAAAGTGTCTGTTCCTTATCTAGAAAGACACCCGTTTTTCCTGTTCTCTGCATCTTGGGTGGCATTTAAGAACCAAGGACTTAAACTAAGTGTAGTGCCTTTTAGAATGGTTTGCACTAAAGGAAAGAAACCCAATACTAATTTTATTTATCTGCAGCATTATTTTGTATGATTACAGTGTTTCACAATAAATGTTCTCGAAATGACATACTATATTTCTCTTTTTCTTAAATACATTTAGCAGTTTGGCTTTCCTTAGGGTCTATGTAACCTGTTCTGAAACGGTTATTTTATGATTTTATATTGTGATATATATCGTTATCGCAAGAGGCTGCAATGTATATCGCAATATGGATTTTAGGCCATATCGCCCATCTCTACCGGTGAGTCACATGCACCAAGTCTGTTATGTGTGGTATGTGGCGATACGTTGTCGAATGAAGCTATGAAACCTTCAAAGCTTATTCGACATTAAGAATCCAAGCATCCTACACTTAAAGACAAACCCCTTGACTTCTTCGAGCGTAAAAAACGTGAGCAAGAATCACAAAAAATAGTGCTTAAAACAACCACATCTGTGAATGTAGCGTGGCACAGAATGCAAACCCAAAGGCTCAGTCTGGTGCTACACATTTATTATTTGGGTTTCTGCAAAATGCAAGAAAATGAACTTGTCAGTGATAATGACTACACAGTACTTCAGTTGTACTCATCTGCAGGGAATCTCCTTGTCTGACGTAATAAAAATACCAAAAATAACAATGCATAAAAATAAATCCATAACATTATACTATTGCCCACAAAATCAATACAATAGGACACAACGGTGAAATGCAGTTTAGACCCCTTCGTATTTACAGACAGATATTATAACAGTAAAACACCAGTTTCTTAATGAACCTTCATAAGCGGCCATAACAGTTCCCAGAATCATAACATGAGCAGCGGGCTCCCTCGTAAGGGCTCATTGTCAAGGCATCCGCCACGTGCCCGTACCACCATCCTAACATGGCGGCCGCAACACCACATTAGCTGCTAACTGGCTAATCAAGACGGTGATGCGGTGAGCCACTCATAAACACCTTTTAACACTTTTAACACACCTTTTAACACACTTTAACACAGTGTTATCATCATACAGTGCAACCATTCTCTCCACTCCCCGTTCTAGCCTAATATCACCAGCTTACCTGCAAAATGCAAGAAAATGAACTTGTCAGTGACATTGACTACACAGTACTTCAGTTGTACTCATCTGCAGGGAATCTCATTGTCTGACGTAATCACGCGAGATTTTCACCCTGTTACTTTCCAGCAACTCTGCTGCTACTGTAGCGCATTTGCCACCTACTGACGATTTATGGGTAGTACACCTTCACAATTACACTAAAAATATGAATACTGTACACTGTATTTGAACTCAAAATAATGACTCTCTATCCGTAAACACATATGAACAGGTGGAAAATTTATACACACATTGAATTAAAGAGATACTCATTTAATGAGCGTCAACAGACTTATTGCGCCACATGAACGTGGCTGCGCTGAAAGCCTCATACTTTGTGGCTAGTCGCATTGCTAAGTGTAAGAAGCCCTTTACTATTGGGGAAGAGCTAATTCTGCCTGCTGCAAAAGGCATGTGCAGTGAACTCCTTGGGGAGGCTTCAGCAAAAAAGATTGGCTCGGTACCTCTTTCAGCCAGCACCGTCCATAGGCGAATTGATGATATAGCGGAGGATATTGAAGCACAGTTGTTGGAGAGGGTGAATGGTATGCGATCCAGGTCGATGAGTCCACTGATGTGGAAAACAGGGCAATTCTGCTTGTTTTTGTACGGTACAGTTTTGAGGACGATGTGCAGGAGGATTTGTTGTGTGTGCTGTCACTTCCAACGAACACCACAGCTACATAATTATTCCGGGCTTTGGATGGTTATGTGTCAGGAAAATTAGTCTGGTCTTTCTGTATTGGCGTTTGCACTGATGGGGCTGCAGCCATGACTGGACGGCTGTCCGGTTTCGCTGCAAGGGTTAGAGAGGTTGCACCTGACTGCGAGCCCACACACTTTGTCATTCACAGGGAAATGCTGGCTAGCCGAAAAATGTCGCCCGAGTTAAATGGGGTATTAAATGATGTAATTAAAATAATCAACCACATAAAAGCACACGCACTCAACTCTCGTTCATTTGAACAGCTCTGTGAAGAAATGGACGCAGAGCACAAACGCCTTCTCTTGCACGCAGATGTCAGATGGCTGTCAAGGGGCAGGTCTTTGGCCATTGAGTGTTTGGGTTGCGATAGCCGCTGCAGAGGTTTCTTACAGAAAATAGTCACCATTGGCAGCACATTTTAGTGATGAGCACTGGGTGTCCAAACTGGCTTACCTGTGTGACATATTCGTATTGCTTAATGAGCTCAACCTGACGCTCCAGGTGAGAATGACGACTGTCTTTAAACTGGGGACAACGAGTGGACAGGGGAGTATTCGATATGTTCCAAACCTTAGTGGGGATTTTGGGAGAGACTGAGGCAGGGCCCATTCTCTCGCAGCTGGTGCGCGATCACCTTGTTGTGCTTTCAAATGAATTTGAACGTTACTTCCCATCCTCCAAAGATCCACGGCGAACGAATGAGTGGATCCGCAACCCATTTGTCAATGTCCCGAATCACTTGTCAGTGCAGGAGGAAGATCAATTGATCGAAATAGCTAATGATGGTGGTCTTAAAAGTGTGTTTGAGCAAACCTCTCTGGCGGGTTTTTGGATCAAAACCAAAGCGGAGTATTCCGAGATATCCGTAAAAGCACTGAAAACGTTGCTTCCACGTATCTATGCGAGGCCGGGTTTTCAGCAATGACTGCCTCTTAAACAAAATTTCGCAATCGATTGGACATTTCAAACACGCTAAGGGTGTCACTGTCTTCCATCACCCCCAGATGGAACCTTCTTGTTGCAGGGAAACAAGCACAGGGCTCCCACTGATTAAAATGAATTGTAGCCTATTCTGTGGCCTCACAAACGCACGTTAAGTTCCCTTACTGACATTTTGTGTTGTGCATGTTTACACTTGTGTTGTTACTTCAAGTTTAGTTCAAAATAATTATGTTCATAGTTGTTCATTTTTCACTTGTTCAAGTTCACATTCTTTTTTAAGAGTTTGTTACCTTCACTGTTCATAAATAACTGGAACTAGTTATTTTAAATTAATGCATGCACAACACTATATGAAAATATCAACAAATTGGCAACCCCTGCGCAACCTAACCCCCACCCCCCCAGTCCGTGAAATTTTTTGGAGAATCAAACCGGTCCTTGGTGCTGAAAAGGTTGGGGACCCCTGTTATAGAGAATCCGTCACCTTATGCCGCACAAAAAATGAAAGCCTACAAAAGCTTGGATAGCTAACTTCTTTTCAAGAGTGGGTGGATCGTTGTCGTATGGGAGGTGAAAACGGGAATATCTTCATAATCAAAGCAAAGTTGAGTGAGTAGTGATCTAGCTACCCGCAAAATGATCCACAAATAGCTTTTTTCTGAATCAAATAACTTTTAAGTAGCTCTTTTATTGACCAAGTAATGCGGTAGTGTCCACGCAAGTTACATTTTCTCAAGCATTTCTGAAGTTCCTGCGCAGCGGATCTTTTTGCTGCACTATGAAATAAAACTGCTTAGGATCGTTTAGTGACGCCTCCGCCAAATCTGGCAACACGGGCTATCCCCATGACGGTTGAGGGAGGGTTATTTTCATTTTGAAATAATTGTAATTCTAATGCTCCATTAAACAATATATATTACTTATGGCAATTTCTAATCTTATAGACAATAATAGTTTTTCTCCTTTTCAGATGGGATCCGGTATAAACATAACCCCGGCTTCACTCCTCGGCAGTTAATACATCCAATCGCACAGCAACTTTCTGGCATATCGTTTTCACCTCAAAATACCAACTTTCATTCGTATGGTAAAACTGGCGACGTCCTGGCAGATCCTTGAAGTTGCTAGAGGACGTTGTTCTTGCCCGCCAGCCAGTCGTCCTAACGTCATGTGCAAAGTATGAATGGGAGAGAGGAGGAAAGTCCTCCTCTGAGTGGGTGTGACCTTAAGGTGTCCGATTCGGGCAAAAATCTTCGCGCTGCGCTATGAACCAATAAGCAGGATCCCTGGCTGGTGAGCAGTGTTGCCAGATTGGACAGATTTCCCACCTTATTGGGCTACTTTTAACCACTTTAGGCTGGAAAATTATCATTGGGCGGGAAATCTGCCCATTCTGGCAACGCTGTCAATAACAAACCCGCTCTGCCTGCACTGCCGGTCAGTCTAACGCCTCGTTAGACCAACGCCTCGTTAGACTTATCGGGGTCGTCAGAGCCCGAGTAGAGTCGCAGTGCTTACATTTGCATACGCGATCTGATTGGATGACGGATCCGTCGCTGCCGAAAAAGTTGAACATTATTCAACTTTTTGATGGCGCCGAAGGCTCCAACGGAGCACACGGATCCACAATGCATTGCGCGTCCGTCCCCATTCAAAGTCAATGGGGATCAGTCAACGGACGGATGCAGTGGGCCCGAGGCGTAAGAGACGCAAAGCAGGTAAAATCATCTGAAGGATAACGACTCTAACATTTGCAACTAAAGTGTACAATGGAAACATTGGAAACAAAGGACATTGTTCTTGTTTAATTACAAAGCCTTCCATTCATTGAGTTACAGTGCTAAGTTAGCGAGCAAAGAAAAAGGTAGACCACTTCGCAAAATCGAGATCACCAAAAGTAATGGCAACGTCAGTGTTGTGGTGGCTACATGGTTTGCTAGGTACTCATGGCTTACTGGTAGCATTACTAGCAATCGACTGTATTGCTGGCCCTGTTTGCTAATGAATAATGGCAAGTCTCCAATGTGGGCTGTTCATGGTTCACTGATGGGAAAAATCTTGATAGGGCAACCAAACGCCACAACAAGTGTCAAGTTCACGTTGGTGCTGCTATGCAACTTTCCTTGTTAGGCACCATGCCTATAGATCAGGTTGTTTGAAATAATGTTCTCGTTCTTTTACTAGTTTGTTACTCTGACCGTTCTGTTTGACATTGTGGAAAGGATGAATGATTCAGAGCATGATGCATTTTAAATGGCATCACTTTTGGTCTTGAGTCTTTTCGTAAAACAATTGTAACTGAAAATAAACATAGCTAAATTACAACCAATAACTTCAGTCATTGAGGGCAAAAATAGGCCCAGATATTTTTTTTTACTTTTACAAATCAAGAGTAGGCCTGATTTGACTAATGGGCTTTGCATCCTTTCCTTCTGCCCTTGTAGCCCATTTCAAAGACATGCTGCCCACCAGCTTTCAAATCACAGTGATGCCACTGGTGGCTTTGTATCAATTTTATTCACATAACTATCCCTCCCTACTATTTTGTAGTTCACCAAAACACCCTGAAACAACTTGAGTCTCACATTCTTATGCCACCATACACCAACAGTGCAAGCAGGCCAATGGCAACCAAGTGCACAGTCCTTCCTCCCTCACTTTAAAAACCACCAGCCGCCACTGTTATTACCAGTGGTAATTACCCAGTAATACACTATGATTTACCGGGTAATTCCTCTGTATTTACCTTCTTAATTACCAGTGGTAATTACCCAGTAATACACTATTATTTACCATATATGTACCGGGTAAATACCTAGTAATTAGGGGACTGTAAAAGGAAGAGTTACCCACATTTTTTAACTTCAGATTCTCAAGGATGGCTTCCAGAACCCCAGCTCTATGACACCACTAAGCTGCTGGGTTTCCAGCCATCAACACCAAGGCTTGGAAGAAAAATACTACAACCTTGCAATTATTGATTGTAGCATTTTTAATGCATTGGGTGTTAGGTTTACTCACACACACACGCGCACACACACACAACAAACAAACCGAATGTCACAGAGGGGGCCCATTTTTACAGCACAGGTTCATGGCCAGGGTCTGGTTCAACTCTATATCTTCACAAGCCAGAATGAATGTACTATTGATGGAACCATTACTCCACCAAATGAAAGTCCCTTCTGATGGATTGGCTTGTAGTCTTCTGTCAGCCATGAAAGGAATAATTAGTATTCATTACTACACACTCTACAACATTCCAATTATTAATGAACTTCAGGTCTGGAGACCTACCACATCCATCACTGCCACCGCAGCAGGTTGTATTAATCACAGGCAAGAAACAAGTGTTGGGGGTCATCTACATGGAATAAACTTATAATCACATTTACCTGATGAATTGTCATAAATTCAGACTCATTACATTCGACGACAGGATTTCAGGAGAGACGCAAAATGAAAGCTTAAACGCTTCATCTTTCCTGAAGTTAGCAAATAACCAAGACTGGTGCCAAAGAGATACCTGCATTGTGTCAATATATGGTATTTTCATTGTTTTATTTACTCAACGGTTTAATCCCATTGGATGAAATTTATCAGTTGTTAATAGTGATACGGTATTCTGCATGCGTAAGATATTGAGGAAACAGTAATGTGGTACAAATTGATTGCTGATAAGGAGCAGGTAATCAAAAATCATTGAATGTTATTATACATAACTCTATAAGTGAGTTATAATGTAATGGCTGAATTAATAATCTAGCTTCACGCAGAATAGGGATTTTGATGATTATTTGTCCATTATGTAGAGAAAAGTGTTAATAAGTAACATAAAATATATATATAATGACACTGGCTAAGTATTATTGAAGTGTCGTTGAAACATGTTCAAAAATTGCATTCCCTTTTGCTTGAAGACTTTTTTATTTAATCCGTAGGCAGATTCTTGAGATCTTCTTCAGATCTAAAACAAGATGACATGAAAGGATTGTTTACATTTCAAAATTCACTCAGTAACTCTCAGTGCTGATAATTGTTTTAGGGCTTTAAATGTTCATTCATTATTTCATGCAAACATTACTTTTTTATAAATAGGTGAGGACAAATGTATAACAAATCACCTCTACATATAATAAGCCAAACAACAAACCCTCAGGGCAGTAACTACCTTGCAATAATGATGGAGCATAGGGTCTCAGCCCTCTTATGTATTTTACAACCTTGAAGGAGAGAGCAAGCTGACCACAACACAGTACTAACACACCCAGTCTTCCTGCTTGCTGTTAAATATGCATCATCACACGTATAGTATATAAGCACACAAATGCACTATCAACCAGCCACGAAAAACACAATCAATACATTGGCATCTGAGATTCAGAACACACAACTGCAAACGCATCTATAATCCGAAGAAAGAGGAGGCGATCATAATGCAGTCTGTCACTTGTTGCCAGGAGCCAGTTTCAATACCCAGAGAGAAGTTCAACCATCTGGCAATTCTGCTGCCATTGTCTCAGAGGTACTGGAATCAAGTTGTTGGTTTATTGACTCGTGTATCAACGGGGGAGAGATAAAAACCGTGCATTGATTCGAAATGTTTCTCTCCCCCATGAACACAGCACCCATGCTAAACGCCTTTTGCTTAACCTTTGCGTCGTGTTCGTTTCTCCCCCCTTACTTTGGTGCTCCCGGTCAAATCTGACCTTCCTGTTTTAACTGCCCTTACATTAACACAAAAACCATTGATCATCACCAAATTTTATTTAACTCCATTTTAACCTGTAAACAATGTCTCAGACTACTGGTTTACATGAATAACTGCAGTGAATAGACACAGAAATTGAAAGTTGCATTCCAAAATTAACATTTATTAAAAAAAAAAAATCAATCATCGTGTGTGTGTGTGTGTGTGTGTGTGTGTGTGTGTGTGTGTGTGTGTGTGTGTGTGTGTGTGTTCACACACAGGAGTGGCATTTTGCAATCAGGTCGCAGTGTGCCTTGCAAACATAGGAATCACATTTGAAACATGTAAGACTTGTCTTATTGTCTCTAGGGGCACAGAGCTCGCATCTCTTCCGTTTCTGCCCGTTTTGGGGGGAGAGCGGCCAGGGCAGTGGCTGGGGCTTGCAGACTCCTCACCAGACTGCCAGAGGCTGGTGTGCGGGGAAGGTGCTGGCGCCGTTGAATTAGAGGAGTCACTAAAGCTTTCCCAAGCTCTGCCAGGAAGAGTCTCCTCTTGAAACATCTCCCCTGATTCCAGGCTGGGTCGATCGCTGTCCATACCACATATGCGTTACATACAGACATATTGAAGATGTTGTGGAACACCGCCACAGGCCAACGAGCTGTCATTCGCTTGCAGGTGTATTTACCAGCAAGCTGCAATGAAAGAAACAATGATGAAAATGAATAGATTGGAAACAATATTGAATCTGTCTTACACAAAATGCAATGTTTTACATGAGTAATAGGTTTCTCTGTGTAAACCTTCATATCCTAGGCGTAACTGCTCCTGGCATCACATGCTGCCCAGATCTTGATCCCATACTTGCCTGGTTTGCTTGGGATGTACTGTTTGAATGGACAGCGACCTCTGAAAGAGACCAGGCGCTCGTACATCATTGGTAGGCGCTCCATCCACCTGTCCCAAAGTTCCTGATGGCAGCCAGTTTGTCGTCTCACCAGCGGAAAGGTTGTGTAGCTCTGTCATCATATCTGATAACTCTTGAGAGGACATGAAACTACTGCAGGGACATAGTTGACCGGAATATAGGACTCCCTGACTCTGCATCCCACAGACTATTTGTAGCCTTTTTGTTGGACGATGTACTCCTGCTAGAATCCACAGACCCATGTAGGCTTGGAGGTACCTGGTCCAATGCCTTCCATGTGTCCGCAAACACACGCCCCCCTTCCAGGTTTGTCATCGCCAGTATAATTTCAACAATGGACTTGATGTCCATTGTGGAAAAAAATAGTTGGACTTGATGTCATCCACATGAGATGTTGCATACCGTGTTGGCCCTGGCGTCATCCTAATGATATTTTCCCCTCTTGCTCTGCCTCCTCTGTCCTTGGGGGATGAATACCAGAGCATGTTGCCATCCTTGGACTGGAATGACACCTCAGGTGTGTCTTCCCCAGGGGGCTCTTCCCCAGGTGCCTCTTCCCCAGGTGCCTCTTCCTCAGGGGCCTCTCCCTCGCCATCTGTTGACTGTTCGCTCTCATAATGGTCTGGATCAAAATCAGGATCGTTGTCTTCTATTTCTGAGACATCCTCTTCTATTTCTGGTTCAACTTCAATCCCCTCTTCATCAGTTTGAAAAAAAAGTATTACATCAAACAAATACATTAGAGTAACTCTGCTTCCTATAGCTTCTCTGAAACCTGTCAAATAGTTGTTACGGAAATACAGACATGTAGCACTTCAATATATGTCTTTAATATTTAGTAGCTACTGCAACTGCAATTGTATACTTTGATGATTCTCAGCTTCAGTCACATTGGATAAAAGTGTAGTCTGCTAAAATAGTAAATCCTTGCCTTAAGAGGGTGAGGAAAGGGGATCCAGATGAAGTATGTAAGATGTATGTACATCCAGGTAGGAGACTGTTGCTGTTGCCAGCAGGACATCGTCCTCCGCTTCAACTGTGGTTCGCAAGGAAAATAATAAAGATTTGTACATTTGTATAACCATGAGGATCAAACACTAAACACAGATGAAATGACAAGCTTAAAAGTTTGCAACATAGTCAACAGATTTCAAACCAAGGGAATGAAACATTTAGTACATATATAAGTAAGAATGTTTTTAGCATCCCCCTCACTTTATTGAACTAAGAACACTTCAAATGGTAAATATATATATCACTGCCATTATCCTAAACTGCCTGTGAAAGTTTTGCTCCAGTGTTCTCAGCATCAATTTAGCATTTATCTAGGCCTTCAAAAGCAACTCTGTGACAGCCCCATACACCGATAAATAACGGCCTTTCTTTACAAACAGCCTCCAGGATCCAGAATATGTGGCATAATAAATTCTCAGACAGTTAAAAATCACTATAATTTTACTCTAATGCATTATGGATTGCCTGTAATATCACTCAGGCTGCGGTGAGACATTGTTAATTTCCAACAGCTGTTGAGGCTTTGAGGTAAGTTAATGATTAAATATAGACGCTCTGATTTATTAGTCTAAACACCATTGCTTCCAGGTCAATGCCATGAAGACAAAACATTTATCTTGATATGCTTCAAAAGCAAAAGGTATTCAATGAAAACCACATTTATTTTTATGGCATGAAAAAGTCGAATATAGAAAGTGACCGCTGAAATGGCAATGATTTATTTTATATTTGAACACATCCAAATTATGAATACTTAGCCACTGGATGCATTTGAAACTTAAACATTGGTTATCATTTAAGATTGCCTGAATGCTTTTTCTATTAAAAGCAGAAATCAACAACACCAATCAACAACACCATAAATAAAAACTGTAGGTTAGGTTATTAAAAAGGAGGGTTAGGGTGTATGTGTTTACTACACAATGGAGAGACACTCAGATGAAGTGCCAGTTTGCTTCCCAGCCTGAATGGATTGTGTCTCGCCACCTCACTCAGATGCCATTGGGTTCCACTGCCAGCCACAACCAGTTGAGCCAGTGCAGGCTGCCCAGTTCAGCCATGCATTGTGTGTGAACCAGCCCTCTCTGAAAGCTTGCCCAAGCTCTTCGTATGCTGCTGGGCCTCACTATAGGATCCTCTTTCCCTGAGTGACACCTTTCAACTCTCAACCATGAGATATCCGATCAACATCACATTAATACTACTCACTCTCCATTTCATCTTGGTGAACTCAACTGTGGCAGGTCAGAAATAGTGAAACAACCCCCACCCCCCCTCACCTCCAGCCCTTCGAACCAGCCGCTTTGGCCAGCTCTATGGGCTGGTTAGTGCGAGACAAATCCTCCTGACAACTGACTTCCTCTGCCATTGCTCTTTTGAACTGAGATGTGAAGTGCAAGAGGCTTGCGTCCAGGTCTTCCAAGTCTCCAAACATTGATTGATATAAAGGTGAGTATAATTTGTTCTTCCTTACCTCCAACTTATTTTGCACACCCAACAATTTGACAGCTGCCTTTTCCGGATCTCGATTGGCTTGTGAGAGAACCTGTCTTAAAGGGGCAATGTCACAATACACCTAAAAGAAAATAAGTATTACAAGTACAATAACAACATCCTTCTACACAAAAGTAACAATCATCCGTTTTCAATTCCTATTCAAACATTATCATCATAACTTTGGTAAATATTTTTTCTGATCCGATTTTTTCTGATCTTTTATCAGAACGTTTTGATGATCCAGGCGTATGGCCCAGCCTATCAATAGCTCACGATGAGGTAGGGCGGAAACAATGGGTTCTTCACTCCTGTATGACCAGGTTCCGACAGGGCTCTGTGCTCCTTATCATAAGAAACCAGGGATAATACATTGAATACAAATTTGTAGATAAAGCAGTGATTGCTGTGTACATATTAACAATGGCACCACTTGCTCAAACAGAAATACCTCAGAAACAGAAGCCCCCCTTTTAAACTCCTCATTAGGCCAAGTTTTCCTCTGAAAAGAACATACCCAGAGTAAATATATCTCGACAACTGCAAGGGCAATAATGTGTAATCTTGGTACCAAAATATAGAAAACACTGTTGATCTTGTTATGCAAGTGAAATACTTGGTTGGAGTGAATAAAGCTAGAACACAGCATGAGTGGAAGATTTAATTTCTGCCTGGAATAATATTTTAGGTTTTAGATGAATACCACCTTGTGCATTATCAGTTGGTAACCCCATAGTACAATCGGGCTATAGCACAACATCTGATGAGCATCTGGGTAACTTTAATGATAATAAAGTGAAGTAGAGCAAAGAGAGAGGGTTTTGGGAGAGGTAGGTTTAAGCAAAATTTCAAAATAAATCAATAAATCCAATGCAAATTAATACAAAATTGACAAAATAAACTTAATGTGTCAAAAAGAGGTAGGTATTTTGAGGATCCATTGTACAATTTTGACAATTTACTTTTGACCCTTTGGAAAGGTCAGGGCGAAAAGAATGGAATGACAACTACCCAAATAATCGCAATTGCACCATACGGCCACCAGAAAGCGACAAATAATGTGTATTCTTAAGGTGGTTTTATGCGCTCAAGCACAACTTTGATGGAAAGATGAACAAAGTTTGTTTTCTGCCTATAGATCGCAAGCTTCAGTCACAGAGTGATATGGTTTGGATTTTGAAATCAGTGAGGCCTTGGCTTTCATATGATGTGTAGTTTGTAGAACAAATTACATAACTATTTTTGTTACATGCTTCTCATTTTGTTTGGGGTTGGAATTGTCTTTGGTTTAGCTAACGACGGTTGCAATAGTCTACAAGTTGAGAATTCATACCTTCAAGGGTTGTCACAATACTGCTTTCTCGTGTGTTTAAATGCCTTAAGACTTCTTAGCCTTTCGGGATGAAGAGGTTAACAGAATTGGGCAGATTACTGGCAGGGATCCTGCACTGCAGACCATGGGCCAGAGCCCGTCATCATCAAGCATATTCATAGGTTCATCCAGCTGTAATGTGGTCATCTGACATGCTGAGCAGGGTCAGACAAATTAGATTGGCATTCATCAGGTTGATGCAATTGCCATTTTGACAGGTTAACCTTGCCATCACACCTGCAGACAAGCTGATCACTACCACAGGATAGGTTGGGGAAGTCTTCAGCTTGGTCAGATTCACCTTGAAGCTAGACTCACAAGATAATAATAATGTTTGAATATGAATTGAATGATTGCCTTTGTCTGAAGAACAATCCATATGATTGGCTTTTCAGTGTTCCAATGTTCGATAGTAAGAAGCCTCTGCTTGAGAACCCAGTTGGGCTTTTCATTTTTTCCACATTACTTTGTGGAAAAAAAAACACAGAGCAATAAAACAAATGAACATAATGAATAAACAATTTTTTTACAACTCAAACCTGATATGTGCATTTGAGGCATTTCATTTGTATTTGAGCTGGGAGTGACTCTTCTGTAGAAGGTTCCGGTACAGGTGATTTGCTGGAGAAAGCTCTTTGGGGTGGTGTAATTTTGGCTTTTCTCATTGCACTTGTATATTTCACTCACATTGTTGATGTTGGTGTGTACATAGGCCATGAAAAGACTGATGGAGGCTGTAAAAATAGGCAGAGAAGCGGGGAGAGGAGAGGAAAGGGAGGGGGGTAAACAGGGAGTGCAGGATTAAGTAGACTTTAACATCCGCAAGCTGATGTGGCCTGAAATATTATCTTCATATATTCTGAATTAATCTAAGTTTTTTCATCTCAGTTGCCTTACCCATGATTTACTCATTCTAAAATGTAGGTGCAGCTCCAAGAAAAGATTATGCTTTGACTGTGTTTAGGCCACTTACACATAGCCTTGTAAAGCATGCATGCCGTTATGTATAATCCCTGGTTGCCCTGACTTTCCCTACCACCACTGTTCATAGAGGCCACTGCAGTGGTCATATTCATCATTTATTTCACATTGGCTCTGTGAGTCAATATTCATCACAGTTAGTGATCAATTAATGCAAAAGTATACCAGCGTAGAATGCAAATGTCACATCTGACCAAACCTTGCAAGCAAAAACAAATAATGGATTATTATTATTATTAATATTTATTATAATGCCACATCAAATCATGAGGAATTGGAATAATGAAATGTATTTCACAAAGCATTTATGTTCAGCAGAGACACATTTCAATGGATTGGCCTTATTGGTCGGTAATTAAGGCGTGGTGTGTTTCTAACTCACAATACATTTGCATCCCATTCTTTGTTTTCCTATAAATTTAAGATATTGACATGATTCCTTGAAGTTAAACAATTCATCATTAGGTAAATATGTATTTGATTTAAATGATTCACATAGACATTTCTTTGGCCCGCTCAATGTTCCACTTCAACAACTATGACTAACACTGCTAGAGCTCATGTAAATTGTCCTACCTTACTATCTTTCCCATTTCTCCAAAACTGCCTGCTAAATCTGAAACATAGAAAAATAGACAATATAAATGCATGTTGTATTGTCTACTAATGCTGATTGATGTACATTACTTCATAGTTGTAGCTAATACTATTTGAGGCACTAATATTAATACAGTTACTTTTACAGTATTTCTAATATAATTGCCACTGTAACATAGCTTATACACACACACAAACACACATGCACACAAACAGAAGTATGCATGTTCTAAACTTGCAGGAGGTTAAAGATATTTTGACAGTTCTATGTATAGCACGTCTGCCGGATCCACATGGTGCCTTCATTTATAATTCCAAGTCACCTTAAAGCCAACACAAGGGGGAACATAATAAGTGCATAAGTAATATGTACAATAAGTACAATAAGTAATGAACTGCTTAAAGGGATACTTTACCGATTCAGAACCGGTGTTCTATCATTATAAAATCGCTATTGTAATATTAAAAAAAAGTTATTTTTCCCTCAGTCTAACCCAGTCTTCCCTTGGCCCAGCTTTCCTGATCTAATTTTCTGACTTCAAATGACGCGTTTGACGTCATCTCAGTAAAACTTTGCTTGCCTGCTAGAAGGGCCGAGGACTACGAACCACTGGCTCTGCAAATTTGTTAGCCCACCAATAAGGAATGAGGGGGGGCAGGAACTCGCGTACGAGATGTTAACACAATGTCCGCCATGTTTCTTCATTGCTTAGCTAGAGAACAAATATGCAATGTGAAACAACCAAAACGGATTTTGAAAATCTATTGTTGGATTCGGACATTCAGGGCTATTTGTACGAGCCAGAATACAGCCAGGAAGAATTGACACAAATAAAGGAGGAGGCCGCTGCGGCTGCAGCTGAACAAGCCTTGCTTGTTGCTGAGGACGAGGAGCCGGAGCGTGCCGGTTTGCTCAGTCCCTGTGCTGCAGCGAATTTCAGCAATGCCGGTTTCTTCTAGAATAAATGGCTGAATCTGGCGAGGACGGGGCCATGTGTGTAACTTCTCACCCAGGCTTTATACCTCATCTGAACAGTTGGGTATGGGATACAGAGCATAGGCTACGTTTTTCTTTGCTTGAGGTCCATGTAATGCTGTAAAGGCTACTCAAGGCATCATTTATCTTGCTTTGCTAATGTTGTTCTCTTTCTTTCTTAGACAGTATCGGCTTCCTGCGTTGTCCAGGCCATCAGAGCTAATTACCCAGCACAAGATGGGCAGTACCGTGGCTACCAGGAGACAGTAGATGCTCAAGATGAACTGTGACTATTTTGACTCTAGCAGACGCACCCTACACGTTTTATTTTTGTAAAAAGTTCATATTTTTTCATGAATAAAACTTCAAATTCATGTTGGTTGTTGTGATTTGTTTACTAACCCAAGTGTTGTAATACTAAAGTAGGCCTACTGTATAAGATAAACACTTATTTCAACTGGGGAGAAAAGGTTGATTACAAATACTTGATATGCTGAGCTACTGTAATTAGCAAATGTTTTTATGCTGTACAGTAATATACAAATGATGCGTTTGAAAAAACAAATGCAGAAGATGTTTACACAATTTGCTCGCACTCGCCCGCACTCGCCCTAGTACCATCCTTCCTCCTCCAAACGGAAACAGGCGGGTGGTGAAGCAATCGCAATGCACTAGTAGTAGTTGGAGGATTTCTGACTTTTGAGCCAGAAAGACACTTTCTGCCTTTTCTCAGGCTAGGATGAACCGATTTCAATTTTTTTTGCATATTTATAATACATAGAATTATTTACTTCATATAACCTTCATATCTCCACCGGTGAAGTATCCCTGTAAAGCGCTTGGTGAACTGCAACTGAAAGTAGTGTCTCGGTTTTGTTGAAATACAATGCTAAATACTACAACAGTGTTCATTTTGACATCAAATCTTTATTTGTCAATAGTCTTTTGACTAGAATTCCATTTAGTTTTAGTCATATTTTATTAATCTGTATCATTTTAGTTTTAGTTGACTTTAGTCGATTGACATCATATGACTTTCGTCTTGTTTTTACTTTTTTGACTAGTGTCAATTGAGTTCTTCGTAGCTTTTGTCATCATTAATCCTTTATTATTTAGGTATTGTAGTATTTTCTTCTGTGAAAAAATGTTGACGACAAATATGACCAATATTTGTAAATTTGTTTGCTCTACGAATCAGCAATAAGTGGATGCATACACCTCAGAGACAGGCCACTTTATACCAACCTCTTGGGGGAATTCTTGTACATGTAGGTCCGTGACCTACATTTGTGGCAAAAAGGGATACATGGCAAAAAGGGCAGGTACCCTTCCCGGTAATGCTTTATAATATGGTCCTTGTAATAAGCCTTAGTTAATAGGTAATAATACCCTTATATGCTTATTAACATTAATTTTTGTTAATATGACTATTTATAATTGTTTATAATAACATAATAAACATGTTTATTGTCAGTAGCGTACCGTGGGGTTTAAGTCAGGGCCTTCAATAACGAACTCCACCAACGGCCAACCCCTAAACACTCAGACATGCACACAAATTTCATTGTGCCAATACAGCCACAATATGCGCTACTGCATAACATCCACAACAACAGCGCATACGCACACCACTTTGCATTACCGCAGAGCAAGAGTAATGCAGCATCACCATCAGATCTTTCCTTATGTCACTCCGCAACCAGATTGCACATCTACGACGGAGTATTAGGGCCACACATTAGGGCCAGACAAAATGTCGACATTAAACTTGAAATGTCGAGAATAAAGTTGAAATATCATGTCGACTTTAATCTCGACCTTATATCTGTTTTCTTGACACTGAAAACTAGTTCGGAGAGAAAGCAACCGCTCCACAGCTGCAGTTTGAGTCATGCATGGTCGGCCTATCGGTGGAATTTCTTTACAATGTGAAGGTAAGTTTTAGATGTACTGCTCTGGATTATCACTGCAAGCAGTAGCTTTCAAGATCAATGACGTAGTTGTCTTTCTTTCTTTAATTCTCTTTCTTTAGTGATGTTGACCAACCGCACAGTTCTGGACTTGAAAGAATGTCAGTCAGTATGACAAATTTTCTACGAGGCCGGGGTGTCCCCCAAGAAGCCCTCACACTAATGGAAGAGGAGAAGGTAAGTTGTGTCCCTGGTTGTGATGTGGTGACAGAAGTGTAGCTGCCGTATAAAGACAAAATGCCGCAACTTCATCTTTGGTCGAAAATGAGTTATTGTCATTTTTGGGATATTGATAAAGGGGTATTGTAACAGTAACTCAAAGCCTAAGAGAAACCAACTCCCAGTTAAGGTTGTTGGAGGTCTACCTACTCTGTCTGTGTTTAACAGCGCTTCAAAGGAAAGTTACCGTAGCCTGCTTAATTTAGCTAGCTAGGACGACGTAGCTTAGTATGGCTACTTGACTAGCCAACACATAGTAAACTACTCCATTTAATAAACAAAGCATTTCATAGCATATCAGCCATGCGCGATCGTAAATAAAGTTATTTTCGCATAAAGTTCATAAATCACTCAGTGCCAGTCAACTGTCAAGGCCCGGAGCTGCCCACTTGTTGCATCAAGTGTGGACTTGTAATGCCATGCATCTCCAATGGGCCTAGCTTGATCACACATTGGCAAAGCTCAACAACAGTTCACAATTAAATACATATCCTACCTTTTCTTGTAACCTTGATAAGATCCATTGCATTGAACGTCATCTGAGATGTTTAAAGACGTGTTTTGAGTATTAATCTTACTGGCGTTCACACTGAAGCATCCACGAATAGTCCTCTTTTAGTCAAGGCTAGTTACTTCCATTAAATGTAACCCACATGTATAACTTTTTGTTTGATTAATAGGCCTATGCCTTAACCATTAGGTTAATCCATCATCTGTGCATCCGAGAGAGAGAGAGAGAGAGAGAGAGAGAGAGAGAGAGAGAGGCTTCAGAAGGGGTGTACGCGGATAATGCACCCTCAACGTGTAAAAACAATAAATGCATCAAAGGGTAAATGTAGTGTACTAGGATACTCTGATTTCCCCGTTTTTTACAGCAGACCTCCTCAAAAACCTTGTTCTCACACTCACGAAAAGTAATCTATTGAATCGTGTCCCAGAGCACGATTGTCCCACATTATTCGTACTGCACAGAATGAAATGTAAACCCATGCATTTTGGATTGGAGCGTTTCTCAGAATATACGCAGGTATATATATATATATAGTGGGGCAAAAAAGTATTTAGTCAGCCACCAATTGTGCAAGTTCTCCCACTTAAAAAGACGAGAGAGGCCTGTAATTTTCATCATAGGTAAACCTCAGCTATGAGAGACTAAATGAAAAAAACAAATCCAGAAAATCACATTGTCTGATTTTTTAAGAATTTATTTGCAAATTATGGTGGAAAATAAGTATTTGGTCACCTACAAACCAGCAAGATTTCTGGCTGTCACAGACCTGTAACTTCTTCTTTAAGAGGCTCCTCTGTCCTCCACTTGTTACCTGTATTAATGTCACCTGTTTGAACTCCTTATCAGTATAAAATACACCTGTCCACAACCTCAAACAGTCACACTCCAAACTCCACTATGGCCAAGACCAAAGAGCTGTCAAAGGACACCAGAAACACAATTGTAGACCTGCACCAGGCTGGGAAGTCTGAATCTGCAATAGGTAAGCAGCTTGGTGTGAAGAAATCAACTGTGGGAGCAATTATTAGGAAATGGAATACATACAAGACCACTGATAATCTCCCTCGATCTGGGGCTCCACGCAAGATCTCACCCTGTGGGGTCAAAATGATCACAAGAACGGTGAACAAAAATCCCAGAACCACACGGGGGGACCTAGTGAATGACCTCCAGAGAGCTGGGACCAAAGTAACAAAGGCTACCATCACTAACACACTACGCCGCCAGGGATTCAAATCCTGCAGTGCCAGACGTGTCCCCCTGCTAAAACCAGTGCATGTCCGGGCCCGTTTGAAGTTTGCTAGAGAGCATTTGGATGATCCAGAACAGGATTGGGAGAATGCCATATGGTCAGATGAAACCAAAATAGAACTTTTTGGTAAAAACTCAACTCGTCGTGTTTGGAGGAGAAAGAATGCTGAGTTGCATCCAAAGAACACCAAACCTACAGTGAAGCATGGGGGTGGAAACATCATGCTTTGGGGCTGTTTATCTGCCATGGGACCAGGACGTCTGATCCGTGTGACGGAAAGAATGAATGGGGCCATGTATCGTGAGATTTTGAGTGAAAACCTCCTTCCATCAGCAAGGGCACTGAAGATGAAACGTGGCTGGGTCTTTCAGCATGACAATGACCCCAAACACACCGCCCGGGCAACGAAGGACTGGCTTCGTAAGAAGCATTTCAAGCTCCTGGAGTGGCCTAGCCAGTCTCCACATCTCAACCCCATAGAAAATCTTTGGAGGGAGTTGAAAGTCGTGTGGCCCAAAAACATCACTGCTCTAGAGGAGATCTGCATGGAGGAATGGGCCAAAATACCAGCAGCAGTGTGTGAAAACCTTGTAAAGACTTACAGAAAACGTTTGACCTCTGTCATTACCAACAAAGGGCATGTAACAAAGTATTGAGATGACCTTTTGTTATTGACCAAATACTTATTTTCCACCATAATTTGCAAATAAATTCTTTAAAAATCAGACAGTGATTTTCTAGATTTTTTTTTTCATTTTGTCTCTCATAGCTGAGGTATACCTATGATGAAAATTACAGGTGTCTCTCATCTTTTTAAGTGGGAGAACTTGCACAATTGGAGGATGACTAAATACTTTTTTGCCCCACTGTATATAGGTATGTATGTATGTATGTATGTATGTATGTATGTATGTATGTATGTATGTATATATATATATATTCATATTCATATTCATTATATATGGAGAGGCCCTCTTAAGCCCATCAGTGTCCCTCTCTACGGCTCCCTCTCTCTCTTTACCACTGTGTTTCGAGAATTTATATCGATATTATAAGGAGAAAGGAGGTAAGCCTAATGATAACGGCAAGAAAATAAAGGCTCCATGGTCATAATAATTTAAACATAATTAAATTAAAGCGTGTAACGAGGAAATTAGACGATCTAGTTGTCGGCCAGCAGAGGCTGAATTTTAACCGAATTCGGCCCATAACCTTATTTCTTACATCGTTTTTATATTATGAATATTTTAATATTGTCTGGTTATACCTCAACAGTACACTTTTCAACGGTCACATAGGCTACAGATCTTGTTATAACGATAATTGAATAAAAGCTACATGGTCTAAATATTATAACTTAATAATTGTATATTTATATATGTAGGCCTATAATATATATTTTAATATTTCATTAATTAAATATTAAACCAATGCATTTCAATCAGGAGATTTTTTTTCGACTTCAGAAGGGCTGCGCAGTGCACGCTCTCGCCCCCCTCGTAATATTTTCCACAATTTAGACTTGTTATTAATGTTTCTTTGGTAATCAACGTAGGCCTAACTCTTCTTTTTTTTATCACTGTCTGTAACGTCACTCTGAGAGATGTGCACGGACACATTGATTTGGTTATAATATTATAAATAGACATGTAGCTTTTCAATAAAAAAAAGGGCACGATTCAATCCATTACTTTTCGTGAGCATGAGAACGAAATGTTTTTGAGTAGGTCTGCTGTAAAAAACGGGGAAATCAGAGTATCCCTAGTACACTACATTTACCCTTTATTGTTTTAACACAAGTAGAGGGTGCATTATCTGCGCACACCCCTTCTGAAGCCTCTCTCTCTCCCTCCCTCTCTCTCTTTCTCTCACTCTCTCTCGTTTCGTTTTGTGGAGCACGTTAATTGTCTGAGAACCCTCCCATTCAGAATGCATTGGTTTACATTTCGTTCTGTGTAGCACGAAACAGTACGGACAAATACGTTTGTGCACGTGAGCACAAAATCTGCTGCTCTTAAAAGCAGGTAAATCTGTTGTATCCCTAATAACCTACATTTACCCTTTGATGCATTTGTGGTTTTGGCATAAACATATCTAGGGTGCACTGTACTATCTGCGCACACCCCTTCTGAAGCCTCTCTCTCGCTCTCTCTCTCTCTCTGTCCCTCCCTCTCTCTCTTTCTCTCTCTCTCTCGTTTCGTTTTGTGGAGCACGTTAATCGTCTGAGAAACGCGCGTTCTGTGGAGCACGTTCCTTTTAGTTTTTGAGGGGGTCTGCTTAAAACATCTGAAAGATTGACATATATATGACTAGAGGGTGTACTGTACTGTCTGGCAAACCATTCTGAGCCTCTCTTTCTCTCGCTCTCTCTTTCCCTCCCTCTCTCTCTTTATCTCTCTCGGTTTCGTTTTGTGGATCACGATAATTGTCTGAGAACACTCCCATTCAGAATGCATTGGTTTACATTTCGTTCTGTGTAGCACGAAAAAAGTCAGACATTCTGCTCTGGGACACGATTCAATAGATTAACGTTCGTGGCATGAGCACGAAATCGCGTGATACCGGGTTGGTGCATCTGGAGCATAGTTTAACCCCTTGATTCACCTGGTCAAATGATGAATGAAATGAGTATTTCTTTAAGTACAGTAGCCTAGACACAATTTGGACTTATGTAGCCCAAAGGGATTTTGGGTGTAAGTTCATGTTTTTATTTTTTTTGATTTCAATGAAAATGTAAATTCATAATGTTTAAAATGTCAATTTAAAATGTTAGTAATGTTAAAGCAATGTTTACTTGTCATGGGAATTATTAAGTTAGTTAAAATGTTTTCTTTAATGAGAAGCGGCATTGGGGCGCTACACTTAAATAGGCTTGAATGTGTATGACAATTATCTCACACTCACTTGCTACAAATGCTTTGTCCTCACTTTCTCGGATGAAGAATTATGCTATGATTATTAAATGAGAGTTCAGCAGATAGCACTGGTGTCCATGACTTTTGTAGTCTACATATAACCCTAGTTTAACTACTTGCATGTCAATATGTGGCTGCCTTTTTCAAGACCCATCAGTGCATTTCTTCATCAAGAGCGCACAAGTTCGAATTCAAGCAGTCCTGTCTAATTGAAAAGAGAGCTTTATTTGTAGCATAGTATCTTTTTTGACCACAAGGGTTTAGTAGCTTGTATGTACGTACCTTTCTAGGCTAATAATTTGATAATAGGCCTACATGGATTTACAAAGTCTGAGACTGTGGGCCTCTCCTCAGACAACGCTTGGGAAAAGCTGCTCCCCATAGTTTACTTGCTGAGGTTTGCCCAATTCCATGAATTATATTTTAGTTTGTAGACAGCAAATACTATGTGTCCCTGTCAATTGCTTGTTGAAGTCACTATATTGCATTTTTGTATTTCAGGGGAACATGCATGAAAATACTGAAGTGATGTGATATTTTATCCTTATCATTGGTCCACAGATTGACGAAGATGTTGTCATGCTTATGGATGATTCACCTTTGGCCAAATACATTCCTTCATATGGAGACAGAACTGCACTTTTTAATTTTTGCAAAAATCAAGCCCCTCTCTCAAAGCGAAAAATGGGTCTATTTGAAAAGCTCAGGAAGAAAATGAAGCTAAAGACAGAATCCAAAGAAACAGACGAGGAAGCCAGCAACAGTGAAAAGGAAACCAAAGACAATGAGAAGATGCCTAAAACATCCAGACCGGTAAAAAGGACAACTAAACGAAGCATTGAGATAGGTTGGATCCACAAAGAGGATAGTGAAGCTAAACAGGTTAGAGCAAAACAAGGAGGGGGCACTAGAAAGGTTGTGATGGATATCAGTGATGGATACAATGAAATCCTGTAAGAGGGGAAAAATCTTTTTTTCCCTAATGGCATTTCAAGTAAAGGCCATGAATCAGACTTCACATTTGATGTGTGGGACTTCAAACAAAAGCCTTTCACTGATCATGTCTCAATTGCTGCAATATACGACACTGTCAAACTAGCCACTAGAAACTGCGTTTCTATATTGCCACTCAGCCTAAACATCACTCAGATGAAGATGCCTCTACCTATGATTCAGAAGACAAATGTGATGATCTTATCCTTCAGGGCCAAAATGAAATTATTGAACTTTCAGACAGCCAATCCCCGTCTCTGGTGTCCAGTTGCTCAGTAGAAGACCAGGTTAGTCATCCTCACCCAGCTACCACAGATGGTTCAACTGCTACAAATCACTCAGTCAACACAGACTTCCCAGTGCTGTCAGAGAGCAGTTTTCTTCAACCAGAAGTATTACAGGAGGATGTAGTTCTTCTGCAAAACTATTTCTGAGTATCAGATAACCCATATATCTCTGATCCCGAAATTACATTTGGCCCACAACCAGATGCTGAATTTGATTTAAATGACATACTGATTTATGAGGTCGAAACACCTGACCACAAAACTCAAGCAAAAATGATACCTATCCACTATTCAAATTCCCTCAATGACATGATTGAAGCATTTTCTGACCCAGACACTCTGACCAGACCACTGGTAGTGAGGCGAATTCTTCTAGATAAAAAAGAGGAAGCTGGCGTTGGGTCAGGAGTTCTTAGAGATGTCCTCAGTGCTTTTTGGCTAGACTTCTATGATCGTTGCACACTTGGAACAACAATAAAAGTTCCCTTTATCAGACATTATTTCAAGGCTGAAACCTGGAAAGCCGTCGGCGGAATTTTTGTGAGAGGATACCAAGATTGCCACTACCATCCTATCAAGCTTGCATCTGCTTTTGTGGAGGAGATGTTATTTGGAGCTGTGTACAGTGACCTGACAGAAAGCTTTCTGCAGTTTGTAAGCTGTCACGACCGAGAGATCCTCAAGCAAGCTTTACAAGATTTCTTGTCTGTTGAAATGGATGACCTTATGGAGACTCTTGACAACTATGAATGCAGAAGAAGAATCTCAGCTGACAATCTTCCAACAATCCTGACAGAAATTGCCCACAAAGAACTTGTGCAAAAGCCGATATTGATTGTTGGAGGGAAATCACAACTCCAAACATCAATCTGAATTATGAGAAGCTAACACAGATGTATGCTAATCTTAAAGCAACAACTATGAAGGTGTTGAAGCTGTTGAAGTTCCCAGCAGATATGACAGCAAATCAAAAAGAGGTAGAACATCATCTGCGAAGATATATTCTGCACAGGATCCAATTTGATTGTGTCTGACTGTCTCACTGTTGAGTTTACAGTAATGTCTGATTTCACAAGACGGCCAATTGCTCGGACATGTGGAATGTTCCTAGAGCTATCTGACTCCTATGAAAGTTTCCCAGTCTTTCGTGCTGAATTCAATGACGTCCTCAAGAGCAATGTCTGGGTGATGGACATAGTGTAGCCCAATATGTTGCCCCTCAGACATGGTTGTGGCCATGCTGTTTCCAAAATGTACACCAGGACCACGGTTATTCTTCACTGACACAAAAAAGCAGTGCTATTTTTCTTCCACTTTGAAAGCCATTTAAAGGTAGTTTGTCTTCAAGTCCCCTGTATTCATAGAGTATAAAACAAGCCAATAAATTGTGCAGATATCTGATGTTATGATTTTATACTACCCTATATTTCTCAACTTCTTCTTCTTAATTGCATGTTTACATTTTAGGTACTGCATTGATGATGACATCTTTGTGTATTGAAAAGTTTTGATAAGCTAGAGTTTCTCACAAGTACAGTATGTTGTGTTCATGAACTATGTTACAAGTTAACAATATTTGCTTGTTCACATTTGAGGTACTGCTTTGAAGATGATATATTTTTGTATATTGAAAAGTTTTAATGAGCTAGAGTTTCTCACAAGTATGTTGTGTTCATGACTGTTACAGTAATTGTTGTCATGTCCATTTGAGTTACTGCATTTGAATAAGCTACATTTTCTCTGAAATATGTGTTGAACAAAATGGATTTTAAGGTAGCCAACCAAACACAGAATTTGCTTTTTTATTTTTGTGTTTTTATAGAAATTTATAATTTTGTACCAATTTGTCTTTTCTGTTCACCACAGGCATAGTATAAGCACTTTTATTAATTGGTTATCAAGTTATTACAAATGCTCATGTGTAGTCATGTTCATGATTTCATATTAAAGTTAATAAATTTCATCTGAGTTGTTTTTTAACTGTTCCTTAAGTTAATGGGTATGAGGTGTTGATATCAGGAGGAGACAATGCCAGTACAAAAATCCAGCAGCTGCTCTGTGCTGAATGGGTATTTTAATATATTATAATTTTTATATATTATAATAATTTCACAGTCAAAACTGATACAAAGGGCAAGATTCACTCAACAGCTGGAAGCTAATACCACAAATATAAAGACATGTTCTTTACAACAATTCTGGTGAACAAGTGTCCAAGCCAAAGGCCCACATGCAGGTACGGTTAGGGTTAGGCAGTTACTGATTTTACAATACTATACTTGAGGGGGTTACTTTTTGTTTAATTTGCTCTAAAAATGAATATGGCATGCATTAAATAAAGGATATAATAAAACTGAGAATGTTCTCTGGTGGATGCCATTTCTCATAATATAATATATCATATATCAACAACCCTCCATGGTGCAGAAATAATGACCCACCCTTAAATATTCAACAGTATTTCTGTATTCTATATCATTCTATATTATTCTTCCGTATTTCTGTTCTCAATGAAGTGTACAGTTCAGCAGCGGAAAATGCATCTCTTGGAGCATCCCATCCATTTTCCTGCATCAGAAGACAGCAGAGCTCAAATACAGTCTCATCACATGGGTATTGCCTTTTGGGGGTGCAGTCCTCCTTACAAAGGGCCAGCTTTTCCATGTCAATTGTCTTGAGATGGTGCTCACCACCATAAATCTGTGGGAGAGTGTACATCCAAATAGGGCGACCTCCAGTCACACCCTTGCCTGCCTTTGCTGTCAACTTGTGTGAATTCCAGGTTTGCACAACTTCATCAAGTTCAGCCTGCATTAAAACAAAATATAAGAAAAAACAAACTTGCAGCAAAAAGGAGCTGAGATGAGAATAAGATATAACAACAAACTATGAAGGAGACCCAAAAGCTGCCAAATTATAGGCGCAAAAACAGCAATCAGAAAGAGCTGACACGCATGCACGCACACACAAACACAAGAGAGCCAATCAGCATGCGCTGCGTGTTTATTTGATGCCCACGTCACAATCTTGTAGCGTTGTTGTGTTTCGGGGGGTTGGTGGAATTGTGTGGGAAAAGTGTTCGTGTTGTACACTTCATTTAGTGATTATGTGTTCTGTATACTGGTCTGCGTGTAGCCCTCCTTGGTTCCCCCTCCTGTGTTACCCTCGTGTCGGTGTGAATGTGTGTGTTAGCCTCTAGGCCTACCCGTGTGTGTTCTACGCATATCTGTGGCAACAATTGGCACAAAGTTATGTGAAAGGTTTGAGGGAAAGTCTGCGCATGCTCACCTGAACAAAATTTAAGAAGCAGAATTGGATCAGACTCTTATCCAAGAAATCACCCGAGAAGTGCCCGTCACGCTGAAGGGTTTGGAAGAGGTTGATCCAAAACTGTACGCTCTGTCTTCTCAAGATCCCCCACCAGGATTCAATCCGCTGGTTTGCAGTGCTGCGGCCATAAAGGAAACTTCGGTCTCTCGCAAAAGAGTCTTAGTGATTCCTGCGCAGGAAGATGATCATGTTTTCGACGTGTCCATTTTCCGTTCCTCTGTCAGCACGCAGACGCTCCGGGCATCCTCCCAAGCATGCAGCGGATGACACGAAGTAGTCGGCAATAACCCTGGGGTCATTGTTTGTGGTGTAGGCCTCCATCCAAACAATATAGCGACTAAAACCGTCAATGCAACCACTGATGGCAGTGCCCTATGGCTTTAGTTTATCGTACCCATCCACATGCCAGAGTGCATTCGGACCTTTGCTGTGATATTGCCTGTGCCTCAGACGCCGGGCACGCCTTTGCTCCACAAACTCAGGATCAAGCAACTTGATCAATTGTCTTACTGTATTTTGCAACACAACATATTGCACGGAGGTGCAACCATCTGTTTCCTTGCATCTGCCCATTTCCAGCCAGTTCAGTTTGCAAGAATGCGGCCACTTCTCCCAGGTTTCTATGATTCCTCCTCTTGAACAGACGAAGTTTTACGCACAACCTTTTCAGCGTCCTTACACTAATCACCACACTGTGGTTCTGAGGATCTCTTTATTGTTAAACCCGATTCTGAAATACAATTTTACCAAATTATCTACACCGGCCATTGGATTCAGTGCAGGCCCTGTGGAGCGGTTGCTATCTCTCCCAACTAATTTAAACTGTATTCTCGACATTTTGAGTTTAATGTCGACTTTAAAGTCGACAAATCGAGATTAAAGTCGACATGACATTTCAACTTTATTCTCGACATTTCGAGTTTAATGTCGACATGTTGACTTTAAAGTCGACGTGTCGACTTTAATCTCGTCACGGCAAAAAAAAAAAAAATCTTCATGTGTGGCCCTAATACTCCGTCGTACACATCACACACATGACACAAAAACAAGTGTTCACAGTTATTGTTATTTCCACCGGATGCTTTCGCAACTTCAACGGATTCAATAAAGTAGCAATAAATATAGCGACAATATTACAAGTGCAATTAACAAAAATGAAACATACAAGAAGGCCTTTATGGCACGTATTTTACAACAGCTATTCCAGCCAGAATATTAAGCCCACATGAGTAGCTCCCATATGCTTATTATGCGGCATCCACACAAAGCATTACCATTAAGCCTACTGCCCAAATTCCAGCAATATATTTGTGTTTCAAACCATTAAAAAAAATACTTTATGAACTAAAGTACCACAACAACATTATCGCTCCTATTAGGTGCAAAGTAAAACTCACCCATCACCCATGGCCTGATGTTTTAAAGCTGCCTTGGTGAAGCTGTTAAGACTGCTATATCCGGCGCTGTTCCATGTCCCCTCATTGATGTTGAACAGCAAACCAGGCAAGTAGAATAGGTTGTTCTGAACGGTGCTAGCTGTTAGCCAGTCATACTGGCTGTAGTTGCACTCTGTAAAGTGCCGCACAAAGCCTTTACCTGGGTGATGGCCTGGGTCAGCCCATCAGGCTTCGGTGTAGGTCTTCCTCTTGAAATTAAATCTGTCTTCTCTCCAAACGATGGCCTTGAAAAAGGCAAACGAAGGAGAACAGAAACAGGATCGCTAGGTGCTGTGAAGGCGGTGGCCATAGTAGTTCACTATCAACTCTGTACCGCCAACGATTCAAAATTCGCTGATGACATCACCGGGGGGCAGTGCCGGCATACACTGCTGGGCCCTGGGGTCGTTCTATTACTACACATCAACATTTGATTGGCTGATTACACACGTCAGTCAAATGTATTATCCAATGGGAGGTGGCAGCTTCAGCGAAAGGGTAGCAATACTTTTAGTGCTGGCCCCGCCGGTTCATGTAACCTAGATGTGATGGGTTATTCAGCTGAGCTCAGCCTTACAAAAAAAAATGGTTTTCCTTCTGGAATTATGTTGTAAGTACTGAAAAAAATATGGAATTAAGATGCGTTCAGACACAAGTTAATGTAATTTTGAAAAAAATAATATATATATATTATTTAAGATTATAAGACTTTTTGCTAACACTTTATAATAAGGTGCCATAATAAATAGCAAACTAGTCATTACCTAACCCTTTGTTAATATTTGTTAATTGTTACTAAAAAATCTATTTGGCACAAGTTAATAGTTTTTTCATCATTAATTACATATTAGTTGTTTGCATAACCCTAACCCAAGCCTAACACACAACCCTAACACACAGCCATAACCCTAACACATGGCCCTAACCCTAACCACAAAACAAGGCCCTAACCCTAACACAAGACCTTAACCCTAACCAGCGAACTTGTGCCAAATAGATATTTTAGTAATAATTAACAAATATTAACAAAGGGTTAGGTCAGGGGTTCCCAAACTTTTCAATCCGCGACCCCCAAAATAACGGTGCCAGAGACTGGCGACCCCCACTATCCCCGGATGTAACTGAAAAAATAAAATAAAATATGCGCACATGCCAAACGCACTAGGCTTATCCAAACACGGGCTTAACGACAACACAAAAGAATAGAGCAGCCTGTTATGATTTTACATATAGAAATTTACTGTTTGATAAAAAGCAGAATACCTCAGTCAAAATAATATTCATGTAACATGAGTGCACAGTATTGCTGTCATGTGCAAACTTAACTTTGAAACATTACTTTAATTTCCATTTGAACAGAAGAATATCTCAGTCAGGGTAATATCCACAAACTGTTGTAAACATATGTATATTGTTGCTGGCAACTATGTTTCAGCGTTAATCTCATCTAATGAGATGGATGCGCGCTATGCATGGAACACAACAAGTCCATTCTCGGTTTAATTGTGGAGACGGCCACACGGAGATCATCCTCCACATTTAGACGTGATCTGTATTTATTTTTAATATATGTCAGTGCAGAGAAAGTTTTTTCGAACAGGTATGTGGAGCCAAACGGCGTCAGTACGTCCATCGCGGCCTTGGACAGCTGTGGATATTCCCTCTCGACTGAAATCCAGAACTCAGCAAGCGTCTTGGAATTAAAATCTGTCTTTAAAGTGCGGTCACATGACAGCTCAATCAGTGCGTCCTCCATGCCGGCTGACAGATGACTTGCGGTGGTTACAGTGAATGGTGATTTATCCAGTCATATTGTTCCGGGGCCATTTCCTCAGGGAAATACTTGTCAAAGGGTTCCAGGAGGGCTTGAAGGTGGGTAGTTATAGACGTCTTTACAATGTGAACACTCAGATCATTTTCTTCCATGAATTCGTCCAGCTCATTAACCCATTTACTCATAAAACACCTGTAAAAAACGTCTATAAAAACCTATGTATAATAGATGTCCTTATCTCCTGAGGGTTTTCTGAAAAATACTAGGAATTGTCAACGTCTATGAAAACCTTAATATCTAAGCCTCTGTAGCATAGAAACATGAAATTAATTGCATTTAAAAGGTAAGACTCACAGGTTGTATTAAAACATGCTCCCTTAGTACTAACATACCAACACATTTTTAGAAAAAATCTCAAAATCAGATTGGTAAGAAAAAATATTTTATATGATAAAATAACATATCACAAATAACACTTAATATTACGTATAACATTTTAAAACATGCCAACACACAGACCAAGGCCCCTTGGTATGAGAGAGAGGTGGTAAGGAGTGGGGAGGGTGGGGAAAGGACACCCACACACACACAACAAATCAGTCTTGGCGAAGGACGTGGTGCATCATCTCGCGTGGCGAAGGACGTGGTGCACAAAGCACTCGCGGTGCAGAGGAAGGTCACACTGCCTGCACCCCATCAGCGTGGACCCAGGACGCACGTCCGTGCCGCTGCGCTTTAGAGAACACTCCCTACAGGTCTTCTTCTTCTGGTTTATCTGGACCAGGTCATGCTCAGCAGAAGCTCCAGTTTGGCTGGTGGGAGAACTGGGGAGCACTTTGTTTGGTGACGGGCACGATCAGCTGCATGGTCAGATCCTCCAGCCAGTCTTTGTAGCCGCCCCTCCTATATTTCCAGTCGGCTCCTCCTGCAGACCTGGCAGCCACAAAGGCATTGTAGCACGCCACCGTAAGAAAATAAAAAAAACAGCCTCCTCCACCACTTTGTAGACCTATGCTGGATCTGGTAGTATCCCACCATCTGGTCCAGCAGGTCTACCCCCTTCATGTGCTGCTGATAGTCAGCAAGGCAGGCTGGCACGTAAACCTCCGCTTGGCGTTGACCATTCGCCTTCCTCCTCACTGACCCAAAAGCTGTCGGGTCATGGAAGTTTGACAGGACCATCACTGCCTTGGTGTCCTGCCATATACAAAAGATCAGGTCATCCTGCTGCGCCACCTTGTATGCATGCCTCTTCATGCCTGCCTGCTTTGTAAGGTCCTTGCTTTTGGGGAGGCCCTTCCTATTAGCACGCACTGTCCCATAAGCTTGTAGCCCCCTGATCTTGAGGTCCACCATCAATGGTACACCGGTGTAAAAGTTATCTATATAAATGGATAGGTTGGTTCCAAAATAAGGTTTGGCCAGGTCCAGAACAATGCGGTGAGCCAGGTCTTTCTCAGCCTTACCCTGAAGGGCCCCCTGTGTACACCTGGAAATTGTTGACATAGCCTGTCTTGCTCTCCGCCATCACCCACACCTTTACTCCCCACTTCACCGGCTTCATGGGGAGGTACTGACGGAAGGCCAGGCGTCCCTTGAACTTGACCACGGACTCATCCACGGTCACAAAGCCATTGACCTCGTAGAGATCCTGGAATCTGACGAGAAGAAGGTCCATGAATCCCTTGAGCTTCCAGAGCTTGTCAGACTTGTCCACAGCAGGGTCCATGTTGTCTTGGAGATGGAGATATCTGAAAATGCACATAAGATTAATGAGTTTATGCCTAGCATTGCCATCATATTTGTTGTATGTTGCAGGGATATTGTCAATGCTACAAACGGTTGTGCTGTGTTTAGCCAGAGAAATACCCCAGGGAATCATATCTTGTGTGGCCAAGCTACTTGATCAATAAAGGAGTTTTGCTATTACAAGTTACTTGATTCAGGATAAAGTGAAGCTACCACCAAGCTACTGAGGATTGTAGTAAGTTACTATCTTCTCTACAAGTAGTGAAGCTAGTGCCAACACTGCTATTTATTATGCTATTTAATAATTCTGGTATTATTATATTAATAGTAGCAGAAGGCTATAGCACCACTATCATTATTGGCCATGACGGAGACTTCAGTGGGCTAACGCTACCGTAAGACATAGGAACTCGGAAATAGCGCAAGAATACAAATTATTACCTCCAGATCATGTCAAAACGATCCCGTGCCATGGCCTTGGGGACGTGTGTCTGCTACAGCCACTTTGTCTGCCTCCAATAATCCCGTCGTGCTGGCAGTTTCAGGATACCAAAAGTGAGGCAGAGCCCGACAAACGTTTTCATCTCGGTTTTGGAGACGGGGTTCCACTTCGAGTTTGATGGGGTCTGGCCGCGTGTCTGATCAGCATAAACATTTGTTTGGGTCACCACCATGTCCCAAAGTTCATCAGTGAATATCTGTGAAAATACGTCCAGGGGGGTTTCATCCACGGCAATCAGATGCTTCGGTCCCGGTTTGTGAGTGAACTGATTGGGATTTCGGGGCAAGTATCCATCTTCATCCGTCTTCAAGTCTCTCTGAAATCCAGCAAAGTCGTTGTCGTCGTCCTCCTCCTGTCCTTCTACCCACAAATACCACTCCTGGGCTCGATCCAAAGGATCATCAGGTACCAACCCTTCTACCTCCACCTCCCTCTCAAAATCCTCACTCTCTCCCAACTCTAAATTGCTGCCGTCGCTGTCACAGTACCCGTCGATCGCAGCCATTTTTGCAGAGGAAAAAAGTTCAACATTGCACGTGTATATCTTTGATTGATTGATGGGATTGTCGGCCAACAACGACGTCTGGCTTGTCACGAGGTTTTAAGAAAACAACAAGACCCACCTCATGTGTATTTGAACCAATGACAATGCATTATATGCTGCATTCGTCATGAAAATGACGACAAAAAAACAATGTTGCGCTACGCAGAAACCGGTGGTAGATACAATGTTGCGCCGCGCAGCAGCCGGTACAAATAGGTTAAACATGTCAATCATGCCCAATTCAGTCCAGCGATCCACTTTTCACTTGAATGCGCGGATTTTATCACTCATTGACATGATGCTTGTGTTTTCACCTTGCAATGACAGGTTAAGTCCATTCAGTCTGTCAAATATGCAAGACAGATACGCTAGCCTTGTTAACCATTCAGGGTCAGTCAGGTGATCAGCGAGCTGGGACCCATGCTCCATCAGAAATAAGCTTACCTCGTCCCGCAGCTCAAACAGGCGGCTGAGAACATTTTCCCATGAAAGCCATCTGACTTCTGTGTGGAACAGCAGGCCCTCATGCTGCGATCCCAGTTCGTTGCAGAGAGTGGCAAACAGCCTGGTGTTGAGTGGACGCGATTTAATGTGGTTGACAATTTTTATTGCAGTCTCAAGAACACTTTTCAGCTCTGGGCCGAGCGTTTTACTAGCAAGAGCCTCTCTGTGGATAATACAGTGCGTGAATTTTATGTGGGGCGCCACTTGTAAGACTTGCTTTAAGTCCTTTTTTTTTTCCCCAGCATTGCTGCAGCACCGTCTGTACACACACCGATGCATTCATCCCAAGACAGCCTCTTCTTTCAGTTTGTTGTCAAGTTTTGTGAAAATGTCCTCGCCTGTGCATGTTCCCTCCAGTGGGGCGCAAAATAGCAGGTCCTCGTTAAGTTTTCCATCAAAACTATATCTAACGAAAACAACCAGCTGGGCACAGTTTGATACATCCGTGGATTTGTCTAACTGTAAAGCATATTTCCCTTTCTTCACTCTGTCAATCAGTTGACTCTTTATGTCCTGGGCCATATCGGTGATGCGCCGGGAAATGGTCCCATCAGACAGCGGCACTGATTCCAGCTTACGGGCCAGTTTATGCCCATGCATTGCGCGACTCATAGCGATGGCAGCTGGTTTTATTAGTGTTTCCCTGATTGTGTGTGGCTTTTTTGCCTGTGCAATTAAATATGCCACCTCATATGAAGCCCTTTGAGCTTTGGTTGGGATTGTTGTTTGGTTAATTAGGATTTTCTTTTGGCCTTGCAACTCTTTCTCCTTTCTGCGGAAAAAATCTAGCGGTTTAGCGGCAAGAGAGGGGTGCTTAGTTTTCATGTGTCTGAGCATTTTTCCAGGCTTTAGGCTCTCATGTGCAAGCACCTCTGTACACACTACAAATTGGGATGTTATATTTCGTTGACAACGACGCATGTGAATCCATACTGTAAATATTCCTCTCAATACTTGCGACACTTGAAGGAAGGCTGATCCGACTGCTTATGGACCCCCTTATGGTGGGCACCTCTTCCCGCGACAGAGGTCGATGGCCAAGGCGATTCTCCGCTCTCCTCTGCTACCCTCTCCGCTGGCTTCTCTGCCTCCTCCGCTGGCCTCTCTGCCTCCTCCGCTGGCCTCTCTGTCTTTTCTTTTCTCTGTATTAACCACAGTTCATTTTGAAAAATCATCAAAAATTCATCAATGAGCTAGTTCAGAGAAAATCTACTGGTCCGCTTTGTGATGTTTACTGTGGAGCCGTAAAGTTACCTGACACCTGCAAATGATGCTATCATTAATCTGTCGTAATCACCTCAGGAGGAAAATCTGTAGTTTTATTTTGATTTTAACTACCATGTTTCATAATTTTTACAACTATGGCTGAATTTTGTGTTTTATTTTTTCCAAATGTATTTTATTATTATTATTATTTATTTTTTTAATTATAATTTATTTTATTATTTGATTTATGGAAATCAATCCGCAACCCACCCCCCACTTTGGGAACCCCTGGGTTAGGTAATGACTAGTTTGCTATTTATTATGGCACCTTATTATAAAGTGTCCCACTTTTTTAAGCAACAATTATAAGAAACTTGTTAACTATTTGATTGCTTTAAAACCTTAATAATAGTCTTATGAGTTTCTTAGAGTTGTTAATAAACGCAGTACAAACCATTTATTGAGTCTTACTAACTTACCTATTATGTCATTGTTAAACCTTTACTAAGCATTTTTTTGCTTTATGAAGGTAAAAGGAGCTTCAATATTCATTTATTAGCAGTAAAATATGCTCAATATGCTCGGAACAATGCGTCCCACAAGGTTCAAAAAGGTTCATCGCTATCACCAAATGACTACTGGGCCATAGATCTGTTGTGCCAGTGCATTGAGCAAGTCAAAGACTGGATGTGCCGAAATTTCCTTCAACTAAATGAGGACAAAACCGAGATAATTGTATTTGGTGCTAAAACGGAAAGGCTTAAAGTAACCCAACACCTTCACCCTCTATCCCTGAAATCCTCAATCAAAGCCAGAAATCTAGGGGTTATCATGGATTCAGATTTACATTTCGACAGTTACATTAAATCAGTTATAAAATCGGCTTATTATCACCTTAAAAACATAGCAAGACTTAGAGGGCTTATGCCCACCGAAGACTTACAAAAACTTGTACATTACTCTAAGGCAACTACAGCTTGTTCAGAATGCTGCTGCTAGAGTTCAAACAAAGACCAAAAAATGTAAACATATTACCCCAATTCTTAAATCGTTACATTGGCTCCCTGTATGTCAGAGAATTGATTTTAAAATCATGCTGCTAACCCATAAATCCCTACATGGTTTACGGCCAAAATATATAACCGATATGCTTCCACTACAAAAGCCTTCTAGACCACTTAGATCTTCTTAGACCAATCTGTTAATTATCCCAGAGTAAACACGAAACATCGGAAAGCAGGATTTAGTTACTATGCAACAAATAGTTTAATAAACTGAATCACTGAATAAACGCTGTATGAACAGAGATACTGTTGTTCTGATACGAGAGATACATGATTTGATACCAGAGAGATACATGATCTGATACTAGAGAGACTGTTGATCTGATACGAAGAGATACGTGATCTGGACCCCGTTTCCCGATAACGATGGATCCACGCTCGTACTGTCATTCTCACGAAGGATCTTGGGAAAGCAAGATTTAGTTACTATGCAACAAATAGCTGAATAAACTGAATTACTGAATAAACGCTGTATGAACAGAGATACTGTTGTTCTGATATGAGAGATACATGATTTGATACCAGAGAGATACATGATCTGATACTAGAAAGACTGTTGATCTGATACGAGAGAGATACGTGACCGGGGCCCCGTTTCCCGATAACAATGGATCCACGCTCGTACGATCATACTCACAAAGGATCTTGCGAACCTTCGAAAATTTCTTTGGAGCGTTTCCCGAAACTCCTCTTAACATGAACACGCATTCACAGCTCTAACGACGTACGTGGGCTTGTAACTGTCCACAGATGCAGGAATGTCGCAGGAAAATAGGGTTAAAAATGGTTAAAATATCTCCCCATCAAGGCCAACAGCAGCCTACAAAAAGAATAGACTGCAATAACATGAATGCTAAAGATATTAAATACAATTGATTAGGCCTAGGCCGACATATGCTATATCAGTCCTAATCCTGAATGCACTTTGCGCATATTTTTTATTTTTTTTCACAGCATATTCCCCCATACAAAAATAAAAAATAGCTTGTGTGACAACTACATTTATCTTAATGTGCTGATTTCGGTAACATGATTTGCTCAGCAAAGAGAGCAGACTTTATCTGATTCCGCATAAGGTTTCATTGATTGGCAGTGTCTAGTCTAGAATCTTTGGTGTAAACATAAAAAATGCAACGTTCCATTCATTCATTATCATTCAAACGTAGAGGCTGGAGCATTGACACACGGCTATTGCTGACCCAATTAAGAGAGTTTGGTCTAGATCCTGCCCATATTGTTAGGCAGGATGATGTATAGGTCATTTTACACTGACAAGCCGGTTCAGTCGCGTCTTGGCACGCCTGGCGATTTCACCGTCTTATCTCAAGTTTCCTGTGTAAAACCGAGGGGGTCAAATCCCCCGTTCGTCTTGGTGCAGGCTTTCTTGTTTCACTGGAGAAGGCAGGGCTGCACATGGAGTCTAGAACTCTTTAGAATAATTTGCATACTCCCGAATGTTTTTATTTTTTTATGAATGAAGACACCCGCATGCAATAATGAGTTCATGTCTGAGTCTAGGCTACAAAGGCGATTACCTATGGTCAGGGATGTTTGTAACTGTCTAGACACGGTCCAATAAATAGTGAACTTCATCACAGCCTCACCGAAGCGTCTACAGTGCTCAATGCAAACAATCGGAACAAAAAACGCCTGCAGAAATTCTCCGACACCCGCTGGTCTCAGCATGATTCATGTACAGTATGCCTTCTGTCATTGATCAATATGAGAACATTTTTACCACGATGGTTGAATTAAAATCGTTTGTGGCGTTTGATCGGTACATTTTGGCTCCGCATTTATTTTTGGAATTTTAAATTGCTGCAATGTTTGTATGTTGTATGTTGTTGTTGATTTCTAACATGTCTCTGTCTTTGCTCTTTTAATAAAACAGTAGTCTATGAGTAATATATCGGCGGTAACCACTGTTTTTGGGGTATTGCGAAATTGCATTCAAATTTCGTGATATTGGATCTGTTTTATTAAAACAGATCCAATACCACTGAATGTCCAGCTGGCGACTCTACTGAGGCTATAGTAACGATGCTCTTAGCACCCTACGAGTACCCCTGGAGCCCTCGTTAGCTACGAGTGTTTTCACAACGTTCGTTATCAACAACGCTTTTGGGAAACGGTGTTAAAACTGTACGGTGCTCGTACGACGCACTTCACGAACCACTTAGGTTAACGATGCATTCAGGAAACTGGGCCCAGATCTTATATAAATTAGACTTTCTAAAATGCTTTTTTAACTTTGCCTTAATTTTCCATCTATTTTATATTTTTTTTATCTTTGCCTATGTTTTCTTTTGCTTATCTAACATTTAGTTATATTGTATGACAATGTTTATATGTGAAGCACTTTGATTGCCTCGTGTATGAAAAGTGCTATTTAAATAAAGTTGCCTTGCCTTGCCTTATGCATTTTGCAGGTACGAGATCTAAAGCGGGAACAATGTTTATTAAGGTTAATAAGTCCTTTATTAAACGTTTAATTAAGCATATTTTCAGGTATGGGATCTTAAGCGGGGATAATGCTTATTAAGGTTAACAAGTCCTTTATTAAACTGCTAATTATGCATTTTGCAGGTACAGGATCTAAGCAGGAACATTACTTATTAAGGTTAATAAGTCCTTTAAAATACACGTATTAACAGTTAATGAATTGTCAAGGTTAATAAGATGTGAAATTAAAAACGACATATACTGTGAATACAATGTTATGGCTGTGAAGCACAAAAACACACTTTACGACAGCTCTTTAGAAAAACTTTGGAAACTTTGGATCTTTTTTTTAAAACTTGATGAAAATATTCTTGAACATCAACATTAAAAAAAACAGACTCAGACGAATCCGAGTTCGGCATTTCCATGGCCTCAGGGGATTGTTGCAAATTTTTCTGGCTGGTCTTTCTTGTTACTGTTATAAAGACAACAAAAAGAACATTGACCACAATAGACCATGGTCAATGTTATTATAGCCGACAGGTTACAATAAGCAATTAAGCCATTTAGACATGGATTCATGACACAACTGTTAGAATTAGAAACGTTTGATTACGTAGTCTCATATGATAGCATAAGCTAAACGTAAGCTCAAAAATTTAGCACGCCAAAGCCTCTGAAAGAAAGTAATGCAAGCCGAAAAAGTTCCCTAGCAAACAACTAACTAGCTAGAACCAGCTAACGTCACTTAGCTGGTTCTAGCTAGTTAACACGTCGTCAAGCATAGGTGTCAAGCCATCAGCCACTTGCATAAGCAGAACTTCTGTTAAATTTGTATTATATAAGCCAAAATATAAGCCCTTAAAGGATCTGATATGAGGCACAAACACATGAGGCTCAACATGTGCGGTAGTAAGACTCAATAAATGGGTTCTATTTCAAAGTGTGCTGTTGCATTTCTTTCACCTGGTGCGAGGCTGCCACTTTCTGATCAGGACAGACAGCGTGTCACTGGCGGCTTTCATAAACAGACAGGGGGGAGTGCGTTCTGCTGCTCTCCACCGAAAGGCGGTCGAGCTCTGGCTTTGGGCTCATCAGTATATGCTCAGCCTAAGAGCCAAGAACTTCGGGGCGGACCTTATGTCTCACAGCGGTCCCCGCCGCAACGAATGGCACAAATCCCAGAACCAGTGAATGACCTCCAGAGAGCTGGGACCAAAGTAACAAAGGCTACCATCACTAACACACTACGCCGCCAGGGACTCAAATCCTGCAGTGCCAGACGTGTCCCCCTGCTAAAGCCAGTGCATGTCCGGGCCCGTTTGAAGTTTGCTAGAGAGCATTTGGATGATCCAGAACAGGATTGGGAGAATGTCATATGGTCAGATGAAACCAAAATATAACTTTTTGGTAAAAACTCAACTCGTCGTGTTTGGAGGAGAAAGAATGCTGAGTTGCATCCAAAGAACACCATCCCTACAGTGAAGCATGGGGGTGGAAACATCATGCTTTGGGGCTGTTTTTCTGCCAAGGGACCAGCACGTCTGATCCGTATGACAGAAAGAATGAATGGGGCCATGTATTGTGAGATTTTGAGTGAAAACCTCCTTCCATCAGCAAGGGCACTGAAGATGAAACGTGGCTGGGTCTTTCAGCATGACAATGACCCCAAACACACCGCCCGGGCAACGAAGGAGTGGCTTCGTAAGAAGCATTTCAAGGTCCTGGAGTGGCCTAGCCAGTCTCCAGATCTCAACCCCATAGAAAATCTTTGGAGGGAGTTGAAAATCCGTGTGGCCCAAAAACATCACTGCTCTAGAGGAGATCTGCATGGAGTAATGGGCCAAAATACCAGCAGCAGTGTGTGAAAACCTTGTAAAGACCGAAAACTTTTGACCTCTTTCATTGCCAACAAAGGGCATGTAACAAAGTATTGACCTTTTGTTATTGACCAAATACTTATTTTCCACCATAATTTGCAAATAACTTCTTTAAAAATCAGACAATGTGATTTTCTAGATTTTTTTTTTCATTTTGTCTCTCATAGCTGAGGTATACCTATGATGAAAATTACAGGCCTCTCTCATCTTTTTAAGTGGGAGAACTTGCACAATTGGTGGCTGACTAAATAATTTTTTGCCCAACTGTATATAGGGGCCAAATTCGAAATCAGAGTGTCTGGGCTTTCATATTTCAAAGACGGAGAAGGACACCTAGTGCTCGTTTCACACCTAATGCCATTTCTAGCTACTGGGAGACCACATAGGCAGTCTAGGGGAACTCATATCAATGTTAGAAAACCTCATAAAGTGAATAAATACATTTTCATGCCATGGGACATTTAAAAATAAAAAACTCAAAATTAAAAAAAAATAAACAACAGTAAGCTACGACTGTTGTACACTTCTTTGCTATTTGGATAACCGTTCTGCTTTTGGTGTTATTACGCATAACAAGTCAGGTTCTCTGACGTCTCTGGTATTTCCACAATGAGACTCATAGTGGGGGTTATCTTAGCCATAGTTGATAAGGAATTGGGGGGAAAGGAACTTTGGCATTGACTCCCTGAAGTACATGAACCGGGAAATTGAGGAGAAAGAGATTGTTGCCCACGATTGTCTCCCGCCGGAGCCCCGCTGCCCACTGCCGAGGCACCACCGCCCCGACGCTGCCCGCTTCCGAGACGGTGGTGCCTCGGCAGCGGGGCACTGGCGGGAGACAATCACGGTCAACAATCGCGGGCAACAATCCCTTTCTCCTCCATTTCATGGTTCAGTCTACTTCAGATTGATGTGAAAGTGGAAGAACCAGAGACTTCGGAGGACCCGACAGAGTCGTTTGAGATTCATAATATCGTCTGGAGGCGCACAAAGCTTTTGGCCATGATAATATATATTATAAGATATAGATATCTATGTATAATATATTATTTAGATCCAGGACTCCCGCCGGAGCACCCGGAGTGTTGTAAAATATTAACAGAACATGGCCAAAAGCTCTGTGTAACGCTCGGCCGCGTTCCATTCCACACAGTTGTTTGTGTGTTATAGCGACACTGGCAAGGGTTTCTCGCTGGATATGTGAGGATGTTTGCTAAGCCTACCCTCGGCAGGGCTTAGTGTCATCTAGGGTGTTAAACCTCACTCGACATGGGATGCGGCCGCTTCGACGGCTGTACTCTGAGGCGTTTCGGTTGAAGACATCTGCACGGCGGCTTCATGCTCTTCCCCCGGGCCCCTTTGTCCATTTCTACATGTTAGACATGTCCAGGGGCTAATCCGGCCTCTCTGTGTTGGAGTCCGGGGCCCCTACTATGGCTTAGAATATAGGCTTGTTCTCTTAAGCCTCTTTCTGCCGTCACCTGCGTGGTGTTTTCACATCAGGTGAGTGAACATTATCCTGTTATGGTTACGGTTCATAACCGGCATCGTTAATATCCTCTCGCCAGTTGGAGAGTTGAACTTAACTGCTTTTATATCCCTCCCGCCGTTTTTTTCAAATGAAAATGGACAAGAGAAGTTCCTTATTTGCTCACCAGTTGGCAAGATGGACTCCATAGCTCCCACCCGGTGGTAGCGGACCTTATGGAGACTGTATTACTCTGGTTTTCTTTTATGGGACTAGACCATAAGGCGAAGCCTAGGTGGCTAAGCCTAAAATCATAGAACTAGAGTTATAGAGTTACGTTTATTTTAAGTGCTTATGAAAGTCTTATAATCTCAAAATAAACACGTTTATGTTATTATTAATATATATAGTCTTATTAACACCAATTAATGTTAATAAACATATAATAAAGGTCTTATCACCTATAAACTGAGGCTTATTACAAGGACCTTAACATAACGTGTTACCCACTTCCCTTAGTTACAACGTGTATCTTCTCCGATATTTGCTTCATTTCTGACACAGAAGTGTAAATTGCCCTGAAGACTGCCACGGCCCTTCATGGGTGTGACAGCTTGGGGCCGTGAGTAAGTCCTTAGGCGCTTATCAATCACTGGACCACCTCGTTAACATAAACGATCATTGGTTCTGATTGTCCCGTCGGGAAAACAATCGTCTGAGTTTTGAGGCATGTGACTAGCAATTCGTCACTGGTACCGTGGAGTGCTAATGATGAAGGATATTTGCACAAGTGAATCCAGCTGTATTGCTGTAATTAAAAGATGTTAATTAAAAGTGTAACTGGGTATGAAAAAGTGTCATCAAATATCTGGCAAAGCTAGAACGAACCATGAATTATTAAATTGTACTCAACCGTCTTTGTTAGGACACTAATCCCAGCAAAAAAATAAGAGAAAATAGTCCATATAAATGCTATAAAGAAAGTAAAATGTAGATAGCCTGACCCCGATGTCTTCAACCTCTTGTAAGGAGCTGTGGCTGATCGACTCCGGGTGCCTCTCGGCTCGTTGAACCATTTCAGGCTGGAACTGTTGACCAGGGCCGGGAACTGACGGGCACGACCCAAAGTGCACTGCTCACAGGAGTCAGACCCAGTACCCACCAGAGAAAAAGAAAAAAAGATAAAGCAATTAATACAAACAAACACAGCCTAGACTAATGAGCCAGGCCCAGTCTGCTGTGGCTACACCCCCATCCCCCCCTCCTCCTTTCTCCTCACAACACCATTGTGTGTGTGTGTGTGTGTGTGTGTGTGTGTGTGTCTGTGGGTGTGTGTGTGTGTTTGTGTGATTGCGTGTGCATGGTTTCCCCACTTCCACCCTGCCATTATCACCAGTCTCTTCGCCCTCTTTACGTTCTTTAAAATGCAATTTTATCTCTACAATGGGTGTTTTTTGTTGGGATTCTATTCATTGTGCTATTTTATGATGAACAAAACTGAAAAAGATATAATAAACCCTCACATGAAGGATATAACTGTCCCAGCTTGCGTGCGTGTGTGCGGTGTCAGTATGCGGTGTGTGTATGCGGTGTGTGTATGCGGTGTGTATGAGCTGCGGGTTGTTTGGCACATGCGCACTTGACTAAGGGTGGAGGAGTAATTTGTCTGACAGGCCTGCTACTATAAAGTAGTATGATTATTTATGATGGAAAGTGAATGGGGCCAAAGCGCTAAAATCAACCAATCCAATTGTGAGCACCTGCAAATTGTACAATTACATTTACATATTTAAACCGGATGTAAGGAGGTCTCCGAAAAGTTTTGTACTGCTCTGATTACAGAGGGCGCTATAACTTGCGGTCAAACCTCAAGGGCCATAACATGCCCCAATTTGCCAAAAGACCCAACACTTGGTATTCAGGCCTTTTGTTTTGAAAATATCTTGAAAAATGACCCAAATTACCCAAAATCTGGAACACATGCTTGTAAATCGTGTCCTACCCTAATTTGTTTCATATTATTATTATCATAAAAATAGCAGTTATGCATAAAATACGATTATGTAAACGATCAGCCCTTATTTAATCAATCAGAAGTCTGCTTCAGAGTAGACCAGGGATCTAATACCTGCTGCCCCCCCATCCCCCATAGCCAGAGGAGCATTGCCCTGTTAGTTGACATTACTATACTAAACATCACTGAAGATGCATATTAACTGATTTACCTTTACTTTGCATGCAGCTTTTTCACCTACTTATAGCTCAACTATACTACATTGCAAATAAATGTGTGATGCATGGACAACAAACAAATGTTTCAGAAAATGTTCTTTTAATTATTTTAAATTACTTATATACATACATAAACACTTAAACATACATGTAAAAATAAGCAAAAAGTATCAAGTCAAAATATGCAAATATATACAAAAATGTTTCAAAGAATGTTAGAAACTTAAAAGAAAAGCACACTAAAAGAACACTATGAGGACACTTGAGTGCCAGTTTATCTATTAACTATACACTCTACGAACAAAAGTGCAGTTGTATCGGGCATTTCTATTGACCTTTAAAAGTGACGCAGCATTAGAATATGACAATTCTAGACTTCCTAATGGCAAATGTGTTGATGGTATCGTCAAATGATATCTGACTTGCGACCTCTTGGTTGACGCTCATCATTTCAAGCCCAATGAGGTGTTCCTGACTCATCGTTGACCTTAGGTAGGTCTTCAGTAATTTTAATTTTGAGAAGCGTCTTTCAGCAGAAGCTACAGTCACAGGTAATGTGACAGCAATTCTTAGGACCACCCACATATTTGGGAAAACTTGTTCAAGTTTCTTCTCTTTTAAGTGATTTAGAATTTCCATTGTCATCATGCCAGCTTTTGGCAATTCTTGGAAATTGTACATCTCAAGTGCCAGTTCCCTCCCGTCAAAGTCTTTAGGGACCTTGGCTCAGAGTGTTGCTGAGGGTTTCGCACTACTGTGCGAGTTCTTCCTCTTTCAAATTAGGGAAGTTCATTAACACTCCAAACTTGTCCTGAACATCACCCAAAAGCTTAAAGCGTTCTTGCAGTGATGTTACCGACGCATCGACAATAACATTGAAAAAGAAAATTTCTAATTTCTTGTCTCCTTCTGGCTCATCAGGGGATTCATAAGAGAACTGTCTCTTTGTTTTTCTCAGCCTCTTCTGCTTTAGGACAATGTCCACATTGATCTCCTCACAGATCTCTTGCTGATGCTTGAGCAGAAGCGAACCCAGTGCTTCTGTAGCTGACCAGAGAGGCTACTGTTTTCCTCAGGAGATTCAGAGCCACATTCAGCTGCATTGACACAGACTGCAATGCTTTGCTGACATGACGTATTTTGGTCAGCATGTCATACCACACAATGCTACAAATGGTGAAGCGGTATGACCCAACTTCTTCAGCCAAAGACTGTGCCTCAGTTATTATCATTGAGTCAGTGGCTTTCTCCCTGACCTCAAGAAGGGCATCCCTCACCTCCGCTGTCTGGAATCTCACAGCCTGCACACTGCTAATTAGACTTTCCCATCTTGTATCCGACTAGGATTTCAAGGTTGTTTGGACATGGTGCTTTAGGATGGCCCACCTTTGTGTGGAGGCAGAGAATAATGTAAAAATTCTTTGTAGGTTGCCAAAATAACTAAGTGCATCTGTAGAATTTTTTTGCTGCATCAGCAACAACAAGATTTAGAGCATGTGCTCCGCATGGGACAAATAAAGCTCTTGGATTTTTTTCAGAAGTCTGACTTGGACACCTTTCATCTTTCCGTTCATATTTGCGCCGTTGTCATAAGACTGTCCCCGGCAGTATTCAAAGGGAAGGTTGAACTCTTCTAGTCTCTTCAGAATAAGGTTGGAGAGGCTTTCTCCCGTGGATGATTCAACCTCAAGGAACCCCATGAAATGTTATTTTATTTTTGGGGTGTCTGTGTCGTCCACTGCAACCATTCTAACTATAACCGATAACTGTTCTACGTGGCTGAGGTCTGGGGTGCAATCCAAAATAATGGAATAGTATTTGGCCTGCTTTATCTCCCTTAACATATAGTGAACAATTTTTTCACCAATGCAATCAATTAGTTCATTTTGAATATTCTTTGATAAATATGTTGTATGGCTGGCTCCTCTCTCCACATCAGCAACATGTTATTTGAGGACTGGGTCAAACCTGGCCATGAGGTCAACTTCCTTAAGGAAGTTCCCATTATTTGGCTGGTATAGTCTGTCTGAGCTCCCCCGCATGGGAATGTTTCGCTCGGCCAAAGACTGTATTATGGCCACCAACCTGGTTAGCGCCTCACGCCACCTCCTCCTTTCAGCTTGAAGGAGTGCCATTTCCATTCTGTCAATTGTTTGGCCCTTTTTAAGTCAAGTCTCCAGTTCCATCCATGTGGTCATGTGCCCTGAATGCTCTAAACTTTGCTCATGGCTTTTCAGGATCTCCCCCCAATTATTCCAGTCATTTAGGCCACTATTATTGAGGTTACATATTTTCTTTGAAAAGAGCTTGCAGCAGAAGCAGTACAGAGTATTGCTTTTCCTTGAATATACAAGCCAGCTTCTCTTGACTTTCTCCCCATTGACTAATTTCCTGTAGAAGTAGTGGTGGTGGCAGCTTCTCCCATAATCTCTTTTGGGAAATGTAAAGTCTGGATTGGTCTTGTATGGTCCTCTACTAACTAACTCAGTCCTTACTGCATCACAAAGGGCTGGCCAGTCAGCAGGATCTATGGGTGCTCCCTGGATATCAGGAATTGAGGAGGGTGAGGTGTCTGCAGGCGGCAGTGTAGTAGCAGAGCATGTTGTGTTTGTTGTTCCTTCACTGGTCTCAGTGGTCTGTGTTTTACTGGTGCCTGGAATACTAGATGTGGCCCCTTCACCTGTATCAGCCAGATGTGGTTGAAACTAGTATCATAGGGATGGAATTTTATTGAGATTTCCATGTGTTTTCATTATCTTCAAGTACATTTTGTCAGATGGTTGTTGGCTCATATTAGTTATGCAAAGGACTTACTTGCTTCAGGCTGTGTGTCCCTGGTCTCAGTCGTCTGTGTTTCACCGATGCCCTGAGTGCTTGATGTCCCTTCACCTTCAGATGTATTCAAGCATAGTATACCAGACAAGCAGAGTTTAATAATGATGTGAAAATGATCATGTGTGTGAAATACTTTTAGAAAACAAGCCATAGATGTGGCTTGAATAAATACTATTAAATAGACTCACTCACCTGATCCAGGCTGTGTGTACCTGGCCTGTGTTACACTGGTCCCTGGAGTACTACTACAGGATGTCCCTTCTCCTGCTGCAGCGGTATTTAAACAGAGTTCATCCATGCTGTTCATTACACGATTTCATTTGGTCATTTCTATCATCCTTCCACATAGTTGTATTGTACAAATATATTTTATCTGACCATGTCACTTGTAGTAGGTAACTTACTATTATTACCACCACTACTATTATTACTACTAGGCTGCTAAAAGACTAAATAATACTACTAATAACAAAAGTTACAATAATGATAGTAATAATTGCATATAATATTAATAATAACAATAACAACTAGGCTGCTACAAGACTAAATAATACTACTAATAACAAAATGTAGCCCTTTTACCCCTATAACAAAGAGGACAGGGCCCTAGGTTCTTCAATCAATCTTAAATTATTAGTTTTGATTTCCTATATTATGCTAACCATATAACACCAGCACCCTTATTAAATATTAACCACTAAACACACACAATATCCACAATACACGTATTTAGTAAGTCAACCAACACAAGGGGAAGTAGTTAAAACGTTTACTTATTTGAGAACAATATAAGTGCATGTCACAGATCCCATATCGCACATCTTATTACAATACAGGCTACGAGTGATTAACATTACTAACTAAGCCGGCACATAAAAGAGCCAAAATAAAACAATCCTTTACAAAAGCCTGTTGCAGGCCTGTTGATGAATAGTCCTCTTCGCTCCTCCGAGCCAAGAGAACTTGGTCGGCTACTCACACGTCCAGGTAAAACGCGATGGGCGTCCTTGAAGGTCCGTTGAAGTCCGTGAGAGTACTGGGAAAGTCCGTGGAAAGTCCTGAGGAAGTCCGTGGAAAGGACACTGGCGCTCCTCACTGCTTGTCGCGTGATTTCCTTCACCCGAGCCCTGTCAGCCAACCCGCGTCGTCACACCCGCTATCTCGTGCGGCGGTCCCTCGGAAACCCCGTGGCAGTAGCATCGCTAGCTGCGTCAGTTAGCAGGCCACTGTTGAGCTACCAGTGTTGGGCAAGTTACTTTAAATTAGTAACTTAGTTACAGTTACTAGTTACTTCTTTCAAAAGTAACTCAGTTACTTTAAGTTACTCGTTACTTTCAAGGTAACTAGCTACTAGGGAAAGTAACTTTTTTTTCCCCTAAATTATCTTATTGTGTTAATGTGGCAAAGGACCTCCCTAACTGGATAGCTAGGGAGGCTGCCAGTCCTCTGGCTTGCTTACACGTAAGTCCTATCCTACCACAAGCGCAATGCGCCACCTAGTGACCTGAACGTGCCATAGCATTGTAGTAGTGTGAGTGCAAATAAATGAAATATTTCCATTGTTTCCAACTGTTTCCAACCCTCTACAAATGCACACACATTATTTTGGGGTTGACGTGGCATAGTGTTTGACAAAACAAATGTAAAATTTGATCATTGTACCCAGTATCACTACGATGAAGCAGTGGATCAACAAAACACAACATACAGTATGTTTTGAAACTTTTGATAGGCATATTTATCGTAGCCATTGAAACAGGTACAAAGTATAGTTTTGGCAAAAACTATAAAAAAAAATAAAAAATAAAAAAAAAAAAAAAAAAATTAAACTGTGCCTCAGACCATTTAGCAACTGTAGGAATCAATAGTGCAAAACTGATACAATAGATGTTTTCAATGTAAACACAGTGAGGTTTATCCGTTCTTTGTAAGTTAACCTTAACTCAAAACAGCTAAACTCCACCAACTGGAAACCTCATCATCAATAATGATGGGCAAACTTAAAGTAGTAAGTATTTTCAGCCTCGCAAAGAGAAACTAAATAAATAAAAAGTACTTTCAGCCTCACAAACATAGTTAATGTTTAACAAAAATAATATTTCCTCCAATCTGGCCGTTTAGATAAATAAAACAACTGATGAAATCAATAATGGTGGATAAAGTGCTTTAGTAGTCTATGTTAGTATGTCTATGTCTATATCAGTCTTTGTCCATACATCTCCATCATTTCTTTAGCTGTGTCTGGGTTATAGACTGTGCAACAGGCTTTGTAAAATCAAGCTTTTGTTGTTTGGCTGAAGTGGCTTCTCCTTTAGCGTCGGCGGAGCTGACGTTAACAGCAGCATCACCTGTGTTACCTTCAGGGTCTTTTTCAACTAGCTTGGTAGATGCCTGTTGTTTCTGAAGACGTTTCATCAGATAAGAATTGCTAGTTTTTGATGTGGCTAGAGTTTTCGAACCTCCACAAAGATGACAGGTCACCAAAATATTCCTTATGTCTTTTACTGTCAGAAAGGAAAAAGAATGTGCATATTTCCATGAGAGAAATACAACGCCTGGACCGTTGTCGACTGCCGCCATTGTTTTGATTAATTTACTTGCGCGTCGCTGCATCACGTGACTCACGTCCGCTTCACGTCCACCACGGAAACTGTAGTCCTGGGTTATGCATGTGAAGTAACGAGTAACGAGTCGGTTTAAATCGCAGTAACGATAAACGCGTTACTGATTTTGACAAAGTAATTAGTTACAGTGCTCGTTACCGCAAAAGAAACGTAGTTACTGTAACGCGTTACTTAATAACGCGTTAGTCCCAACACTGTGAGCTACTTCTGTCAATTAACTGACCGTCGTATGTGAACCGGTCCGGTGGAGCTTTCAAGTTTTCAAGTTTGTGTTGAACTTTACTTTCATTTACCAGACACAATCTTGAATCTTATGGGTTGCTGATATGTCATCAGCCTTCAACATGACTGTACTCCATCGCAAGCAGGTGCTCCGTCTCACAAACGTCTTTTCTTTTTCTACCTCCCGCACGTCTTCTCTTTCCTCCACTTTCCCGCCTTGCGCCCCCTTCTGGTTGGATGGCCATATAACAGTTCAATTAAGCAAAAGATATATACAACATTTACAATACATCAAATAACATTAACAAAGTTTGCAACCATTACACAAACGTCAACAAAACATTATGAAAAATGATAAACTCTTATAACATATTGTTTATTATTTTGAATAACCAGAACCCGAATTTCAACTGGGTTACAAAAAGTTATAATAATAATAATAGTAATAATTGCTAATAATAATAATAATAATAATAATAATAATAATAATAATAATAATAACAAAAACAGCAACAATAGTACTAGTTGTACTTACAAAGTTCAGAGAGAGGTGAACATGAAGGATCCGGTGTCCTTTCTCCTGCAGGTGCTGGCTTCTGCAAATATTGCTTGAGTGCATCTGGCCAATAAAAAAGTTGTGTTTTATTTGGCATTTTGTAAATCCATTGAAATGGAAACCGAACCGGAAAAGGAAAGGGGGATTACTGGTTGTGGTCTTTTCGCTCGGTTCTAGCCCTATTGTTGAGACGGAGAACCAAGCAAAAAGACTACAACCAGTCCCCCTTTCCGTTTCCGGTTAGGGTTAGGGGGGGCTGAAAACAAACTTTTAAGGTTTTAAGGACAGGTTTGACAATGCCCTTAGCCAGGCAGGGGCGAAAATGGGCCGATTAGATAATTCAATCATTTCGAATTGGAAATTTCAAAATTAGCCAAATACCCGAGACAGAACCAATAGTCAAAATTTTGGTGTTAATCACTCTTATTTCATCCTAGACAAACCAGAAAGGGGGCTCAATGTACAAAATACCGGAATTCCTCTTTTTTCCGTTTTCGTCCCTGCGCACCAGAGGGTTTAACTTTAGACCTCTTCATTTTAAGATTTAATATTATGTATGTGAAGCTTTATCAACGCAGCTTAACTTACCCCCCCCCCCACAAAAAACATGAATTAAATCAATTAAGTAAACGTCTGGCTGAGGGGGCGCCCTAGGATAATCATGTTTAATAAACATTTTTATTACGCCATTTTTATTACGCCTTACGCCTTTTATTATGCCTTAATTAAGTTAAATTAATTTAGGGCGCCACTAGAGGGCGCCCCCAACACATTTCTATGCCAATCGCTGGCCCTGTTGATGTGAATCAGCCATGACTCTTTCAACCCAACCTATTTCATGGGCTAGGTACATTCCGAACTAAGGCAGTTATCATTTGGAATCATTTGGAATAAATCAATCCATTGATTGATTTTTTCCGAATGATTTTTTGGCAGCTCCCATAGCTTCATTCTTACATGTCCAACACATGTAAGCTCTTACAAACAGTTTAAATACTGTGTTTTTACAAGCCACTGCGCTTGGGAACATAGGCATACAGCTTGAACTCTGAGTGAGGAAAGTTGCTGCGTTTTAGGCAGCATGCTCATTTTGAATTTTTAATGCAGAGAAACATTTTGAAGGGTAAATCTAGGAGGGGTGTTTTTTGGCATCAGCCATCATGGAAAAGTTTATGTGCTTTTTACTGATTGGAGCCTACACACAGTAGCGTCTACACATTTTGTTTACTACTGTGCATGCTCAACAATTTTGAGATTTAGAGGTGAGCAGTGAAAATTCTGGAATGTTATGACCTGGTCATGAGCATGATGGTGAATTTTGGATCAAAGTGCTTGGAGCCACCAATTGCAATAAACTGGCTTAGCCGGGAATTTTTTGTTGGGTTGACAGTTGAGTTTATGAACATTCTAGGGGGAACTGAGAGCTTCATTTGGATTCAGATGTAAAGGCCTTACCCACACAACGTATAGAAATTGAGCTCTGCAAGTATTCAGAATTAACTTCCAAGCGCAGTCACTTCTTCGGTCAGAATTCTTACTGTGTGCCTCATTATCTAAGTATTTGAGATACAAAGGGGTGCGTGAACACAGAATCGTAACTTGACTACACACTAAGAAAGCAAGGTACAGGAATGGTCCTAAAAGGGTACAAATGCTTTGTCCCCCCTGTGGTACCTTAGTAGGTCCAACAGTGTACCTTAAACATTGGTACACATTTGTACCTTCTTGTCTGTACCTCTAAAAGAACATTTCTGTACCCCTAGTGACAAAAATGTACCTTTATGTGCTGGTACAAAAATGTATCCATTGGAAAGGTACAGAATTGGGCCCTAATGAGGTACAGCTGGGGGGAAATGCCATTACGTACCTTAAGGAGGCAAAAGTATACCCATAAATTCAAAGACAAAACCAATTGCAATTATTCAGAATACATGTTTATTTTACAGTTAAGTTTGTATTCTCAATTCATTGTGCCTTTCAACCAATGTATTTTTTTAAAAAAACATTTAACCAGTTTTAAAATGCTGAACAAGCAGTGCAAATTACAGTAGTTAAAACAGAAAAAAATTAACTTCAGAACTCAACTTCAGAGCTTTAACTCAAAACTGAAAGCATTAGGCCCAATGAGCCGTTCATAAATCAGTTTTGAATGAAAAACAATACTTTAAGGTGGGGTCAGTAATTCTGGAGAATGTTTGTTGACAAAATCACTGTTTGTCAAACCACTGGATATTTCCTCATAATCCACTACCTGTCTACACTGTGTGTGTGCTGAAAAATTATCAAGTGTTAATACACAGCCTAGGCTTTGTAAACTTTCATGTAAACATAGGAAATGTAAAGAAAAAGGAGGCCCATCGTAGCAAGCAACATGTCCGTTTACAGAGCCTAGGCTGTGTATCAACACCAGATTCTTTTTCAGCACACACCGTACAGACAGGTAGCAGATTATGAGGAGATATTCCCTGATTTTGACAAAAAGCGATTTTGTCAATAAACATTCTCCAGAATCGCTTACCCCACCTTTAAAGGGATACTTATGGTGGAGATTTGAAGGTTATATGAAGTAAACAATCATATGTATGATAAATGTGCAAAAAAAATTGAAATCGGTTCATCCTCGCCTGAGGAAAGGCAGAAAGTGTCTCTCTGGCTCAAAAGTAAGGAAAATCCTCCAACTACCACAGTGCATTGCGCTCGCTGCACCGCCTGCTTGTTTCCGTTTGGAGGGGGAAGGACCCATGGTCCTAGCGCGAGTGTTAGCGCGATCAAACTTTGTGCAACATATCCCCTTGATATGTTGACTACTTTAGACTTCTGCCCTCGTTTTTTCAAACGTATCATTTGTATATTACTGTACAGCATAAAAACATTTGAAATAAGTGTTTGTCTTATACAGTAGGCCTACTTCAGTATAACACCACTTGGGTTAGTAAACAAATCACAACAACCAACATGAATTTGACGTTTTATTCATGAGAAAATATGAACTATTTACAAAAATAAAACGTGTAGTGTGCGTTTGCTAGAGTAAAAATAGTCACAGCTCATCTTGAGCATCTACTGTCTCCTGGTAGCCACGGTGCTGCCCATCTTGTGCTGGGTAATTAGCTCTGATGGCCTGGACAACACAGGAAGCCGATACTGTCTAAGAAAGAAAGAGAACAACATCAGCAAAGCAAGATAAATGATGCCTTGAGTAGCCTATACAGCATTACACAGACTTCAAGCTAACATAACGTAGCCTATGATCTGCCAATAAGATCGGCTACTTTCGGATAGCTACATTGTCACGTTCCCCAGGACTCAAAACTATTTTAGCCAATGTGTTAGTAAAAAAACACTTACTCTATGCTCAGACGTCTGTTTCTGCCGGCGGGCTTTGGCTGGCGTTTCCAGTACACTTTCTGGGTCCGGAAATATGTATACAATACTCAACTGTTCAGATGAGGCGTAAAGCCTGGGGTGCGAAACTCGGGTGATCCATAACACACACGTCCGTGTCATCCTCCAATTCCGTGATTTTGCCCAGAAGAAATTGGCACCGCTGGAATTCTCGGCAGCAGACAGACACTTGTTCTGTGTCCATTGGCGCACAGTGAGAGCACAGGCACCACCAATCCGCCCCAGCTCGAGCCATTGCGGGTGTAGCGGTTGGGTACTCTCTCTCGTTGCGTTGTGTGAATGACACGATGAAACCTTTGGCAGCCAGCCGTTTATTCTGGTTCTTGGTTATATCTGGTTATATTTTCAACAGGGGAAAATCACGGATGAGAAACTCTAGAATGGCAGCCTCTCCCAGCCGGGGTACACGTCGACTGACCATTTGCCTGGAAATAAATGCATCACACAAAACACTAAACGTTACACTAACATAACGACCCACTAAATATGTATCTGAATGAACATAGTGGCATACCTGGTTATATTTTCAACAGGGGAAAATCACGGATGAGAAACTCTAAAATAGCAGCCTCTCCCAGCCGGGGTACACGTCGACTGAGGAGAGTCACGCGTGCCCAGTTAGTAACCCCCGCATTCCACTAGAGGGAGCTCTAGCACTCCCACGACCAGAGCCGCGCAAAGGTCCTACTGGCAATGGCAAGTGGGAAGCACCAACCCCGCTACACGGGTTCCTCATCTGTGGCAGGCAGGTCGTCTGTAGCGGCGGCAGCTTCAGCCGCCTCCAGTTCCTCCATAGCCCTCAGCTGCTCATCTCTATATTGTGGCTCATAAAGGTAGCCACGAACATCGGTTTCTACCATAACTTCTTCAAAATCCCAATCCTCCATATTGTGTCCGTCTCCATATTGTGTCCATCTCCGAGTACCTTCGGCCATGTTTTCTGCAGGTGAAGTCTGACACACTGGCACTGATCTGTGATAGGTCTGTTAGCGCATTAGGTCCCACCCCCTATGGGCGGGTTTGAAAGGTTGGGACTAGTGCTTGTAGTCTCAATAGAAATCCCCCCTCTTGTATTTCTTTCTGGCAATGACGCAAAACGACGATCTTTGCGTCATTGCCAGAAGGAAGTGTAAGAGGTAAATACGGATTTCTCCCGTCTTATGGGAAAATGAGAGAGTGTTGCATGACCATTCAAAAGTATGACTAGGTTTCTAACAATGCAAAGCTTAATGCAAATGGTTGGAGTGTTCCTTTAAGTTGAAAACACATTTCGGGTGACAGGAGACTTATGTTTAAAGGTGACATATCATACCACCAGGTGTGAGTGTGATTAGCAGTTACAAGCCGTTGTGAAAACCTGCATCTTCTGACATCACTAGTGGGCGTGTCCACCAAGATGTGTGCTGGATAGATCAGTCTACCAGCCTACCTAGTGGACTGAAGCAAACGTTGCTCATCTATCAAGCACACATCTAGGTGGACAAGCCCACTAGCGATGTCAGAAGGCACCGATTTTCAAAACGGCTTGTAACTGCTAATGACACTCACACCTGGTGGTATAGTATGTCCCCTTTAAGGCAGGTGTAAAGGGGGGGGGGGGATGATCTAGCAACACTTGCACTACACACACCACTCCAGGCATCTACCCTTGCCAAAAACATCCCAAGCATTTAAACAAAATGTCTCACTCCAACATACAAATTATCATCAACTGTATACGTGTCAAGTGATGTGTGGTCAAGGTCATCTCCAGGTTTGAGCAAAATCCACTCACTGTCTACTTTTACACGATATGCATGGAAATGCGAGTCAAAGGACAATGGAATCAACATTTTACTGCAAAGCACCCACATAGTATCAATGTTAAGAATGTATTTGATCTTCCCGAACACAGGGATTTTTTCGACATGCAATAGGTCGAATATCTAAAAGCCTTCTTGACATTGTTTACAGTCATTTCGGAGGCGCGCTGAATTGCTTTGCCTTCCAATTCTAACTCTCAGATTCACTTTTAGAGCAGTCTGAAGATCAATAGGAAGAGACAATAATGGTGTGCTCACACTTCTACCAGACACTTTTTCAAAATCACCCAATACATTGATAGGGGGAAATTCCCAGCATTGTTTAAGCTGGTGACAATTGCTCAGTGTCACTGTTATGTTTCTGAAATTTCGACAGAGTCAGATTCTTAAAATACTGATGCTTGCCTTCAAATCTCATATACCAAAGAGAACGAAGAGGACCGTACATTAACATAAGTCGAGGAAAATGACCTCTGTCATCTCAGAAAAGAATGTGTGTACAAGTAATTCAAGACAAGCTAGAGTCTCTTTCCTCACTTTAGTGGCGATGACAATATCTGCAATATCTCTACATAATAAAAACACATGCCAGTATCTGCTTCCAGGAGTAATAAGGTGCCCCATTATAAAAGGCAAAAATCTAAAGAGACACCATTTTTGGGTAGCTGTTCCTACGATACCTGAAATCTGGAGAAGTCTTTCAGACAACAGCACAGGCTTATTGGCCTTGTCATTCTGACCTATACAGATTTTTTGAAGCTCTTCATTTAGCTCAATTATAGTTATATGCTTTTGTCTGTGTGCTTCGCGAATAACATGCTTCATTGTCAGAGCTAAAACTCCCTTCAACATATCGTGCATGATGTCTGGAGGCAGATACTTGGTTACATCAAAATAACTTAGTGCATCAAATGAACTAGGGCCATGTACACCGTAGAAAGCAGCATCTTCTTTGTAATGCTGGACACACTGGAGATGATATTTGTGGACTTCAGTTGTTCTCAGAATAAAACTATCTTCCTGGAATTTGTGATTCATTTCTGAATGAGCTTCCATAGAGTAACGACAAATTCGACCCAAGTTAAAACACATGCGGAAGCCACCAATCATATGTGCTGACAGTTTGTCAGCAGAAAAAGTTGCTAAAGCAGCATAAACTTTGTGCTCCTTTCCACCGACGCTTACAGTGAAGCCTTCAGTTGGAAGCTGTTTTTGGTCATCTAACATGGGTTTTAATATGACGTCCATACCAAATTGTTTCACATGTGAATAATGAGCCAGCAGAGCTAGGTGAATGTGCTTAAAGTGTAATTCCGGGGGAAATTGAACCCAGGGTCTTTGTTTTGGCATGAAAACCCATCAAATAAGCCCTCCAGATACCTTTTTCATTGAAAATCGAGTATTAGAGTTTGCCAGGCGCAATTGGGGCATTGAGTTTCGCTTCCAAATCTGCATTTTTGAACCCCTAATATTGTTAAAAATAGCACCAAACCTCTGCAGTAGCATAACTAGGGTCCTTACACATAAAACGAAGCACAAGCAATTTAGTTTGCAAAGCCGGAGTCGGGAGTTTATTTAAAAAGACAGTTTAACAAGCATTACCGGTAGGTCCGTGTTAACAGGAAGTCCACACAATCGATTGTTGAATTCGCCAGAGTTCAGTTCAAGGAGGAAAGTTTTGGAATTTCTAATTTATATAATTTATATTATAAATATTATATAATGAGTGTTGACACGTAAATTAAAGAACTTGCATATGTAAGTTACAGTTACAAAATATTTGTTCGTTACAATCAAGCATGGCACGTTGTTGACAGAAGATGTACACATGCACACGTGATTGACGCATAGAGTGACCGAATGCGCCGGAGTTCAGTTCAAGGGGGAAAGTTTTGGAATTTCTCATTTATATACTTCATATTTATATGTAATATATAGTCAAGGACAGCTCAAGCACCGGAGAAGACGACCCATCTACAGCTTGAAGTCAAGAGAGAGAGATGGTTCGTGTTTGTGATTTGCCCAGCTGCGGAAAACAATTGAAAAGTTACACCCCAGAATCTTTCCATAGACTGCCATTACGGTACAATTACCGATCTCTGGTAGACCAGTGGCTTATTGTTTTGAATATGGACATTGAGACGCCAATCGAGATGCTGATGCAGAAGGATCACCGTGTCTGCAGTGCTCATTTAGATAAGGACGACTTCATCATTCCTCCACAACAATTGTGAAAAATCATATAACACGACAAATAAGCAAACAACTTTACCTCTAGTCTATCCGTAGCCACTTGTGGAACAGCATTCTTCTTCAATGACACTTTCTTTGGGTTCTTTGGGTCAGCAGCTCTTTTAGGAAGGATGAAGTCGTACCCTAACGTGCCATGCTTGATTGTAGAGAATTGCATATATATATAAATAAATTGCAAACTAAGTTGTTGGTGCTTTGTTTAATGTGTAGGGACCCTAGTCATGCTACTGCAGAGGTTTGGTGCTATTTTTAGCAATATTAGTGGTTCAAAAATGCCGATTTGAAAGCGAAACTCAATGCCCCAAGCCAATAATATGGATGCCAAACATTGCGCCGGGCAAACTGTAATACTCGATTTTCAATTAAAGAGGTATCTGGAGGGCTTATTTGAAGGGTTTTCATGCCAAAACATGACCTATACTTTCCACTCAGATTTCCAATAGTGTATTAAAATGCACATAACTTATATTCAGTTCTCTTGGAGCCTAAAGGGTTTACTATCTCAAATTCGTCCTCATACAAATGAAGCCTTAAAGCACCTGGATGTTTTCTGAAAATCAAATGTTCTTTAAAAAACAAAACATCTCTATAGTCTGACAGAAGCTGTTCATCTTTGTCCTCATTATTTTCAGATAATATTTGACTCCAGACATCTTCATGAGAACAGTATTTCCTTTAAACTTCAGAGATGGGAACATAGGAATAGCTTCCAATTTGATTTCCTGAAGAGCCTCTCAGTGTGTAGCGTGCAGGTTCTGTATAGTCCATCTTAGCCTTGCAATGTTATTTTATCATGTGTGGAGAATGAACGACATCATAAGCTTTATCCAAGAAGTTAGATGAGTGCAAAACTTGCTGAAGTTCAGGGTACTTTGAAATATCAAAACCTGTGTTTTTAAGATGGTGAGAAATAAACAAATCGTAGTTTTCTTTGAAAAAGCAAAAGAGAAATTTGACATCATTAGTGATGTCTTGTTGGACTGGCAGTATAAGGTTTACCTCTCTACATTTAAGAATGAATCCAAACAGATTATCTCTGAAATCCTCCAATAGTTTATCTAAATAACTGTTTCTGTCTCTGAACTTTGTTGCTGCACTGTGGACTCTTCACTGGGACAGTCATTTGTATTTTCGGAACGTCTAAATACAAAGCATCTGTGCTCTCTGTACACATGTTTTCTTAAAGAATCAAATCTGGTAAAAGTTGACCGGCAATCACCCTCACCGCAGGGGACTTTGAAATGTGGTTCATGCGCATGAACAACACCAACATGTTGCATTAACTTGAACAGAGTAAATCCCCTTCGAGGACACTTAGGGCACTGGTGCATCGGAGGCATGATGGTTAAGCACAGTAGGTTAATCACGCGTAGTACAGTCACTGGCAGTGGCTTCTCGCCCTCTTCCACAATACTGACGATGCCCCTCTGAAGGAAGGTCAGAGTATTTTTCCGGTGCAGTGGGTATGCAATGTTAAAAACAAAATGCATACTGAAGGCTATGATGAAACCATCTTGCCTGTGCACTGGCACACGTCTACTCCGTCGACTTTCACCATGTTCAATGCTCTTCCTCCAATCGCCATTTTCCAGTCATTATCCAACTTCTTATGGTTGGATAGGGTGTAGCAGGGTCCCCCTACATCAGTGGTTCCCAGCCTTTTTTGACCAGTGTACCCCTTGAGCTGGTTTCCATGTTAAAAGTACCCCCTCTCTCATGTGGATTATTCAACTTAATGTGTACTTATATTTAACCCTTTGTCTTTATTTCTTATCCAACTGCTCATTTAAATAATACCATATACAATTATTGTGAGTGAAAAAAAATACCTTTTATTCAGTTTAATGAGACACTTGCGCTTGATTGTCTTTCAAAAGCTTTGACAGTTCTGGGGGCAGTGTGGCAACAGCCGCCACCAAGCTGCTCTCCACATTCAGTCTGTTTCTCTGCTTGGTTTTGATGTGAGTCAGGGCTGAGAAGGTAACTTCACACATGTAAGTTGATCCAAAAGGCAATAGTTCATTTAATGCACATTTCCCCAGCTCAGAATATTCCTTTTCGACTTCACACCAAATCTCAGTCAGTGACTTTTCAGCATGTGCCATCTTTTGCACACGATTAAAGGACAAATCCACCAGGTTTTCCTGCAGTCTGGCAGGAAGGCTGCTGCTGCTCTCAGTCCCTCTGAAGGGGTTCCTCACCCAGTCCAGTTGCTCTGACTTTTCTTTGATGTCATGGAAGTACTGGTTGAAGTCAGTTTTGAGTTTGGAGAGATGTGTTCTCATGATTTTGACTATAGAATTTTTTTCAGCATCAAAAGCAACTGCAAGAGGGTGCAAGTGCTCTTTCAAGAAAGCAGACACCTCGGCGCGAAGTCGAAAAGCCTCCATAGGGTTTTGCCGCGAGACAACCAGCGAACGTCCGTGTGAAGCAGCAGCTGATCGTGCTCTGCCTTGCTGTCTTGACAAAGACTCTGAAGCAATGGGTGATTCAAAGGCCTGGACTGAATGTAATTAATCACCTTAACTGCGTCATCCATAACAGCACTTAACTCAGGGCTCATCCTTTTGCTTGAGAAAGCCTCCCGGTGGATAATACAGTGATTCCACTTGATTTCGGGGTTCACCATCATGACACGCCCATGCAGCCCACACACTTTCCCTGTCATTGCAGCCGCACCATCAGTACAGATGTAACTGTATGACTTCCATTCCAGATTGTTATCTTTAAAAAAGCTGTCAATCAACTGAAATATTTCTTCGCCGGTTGTCTGTCCCGTCAGCTTCTCGCAAAACAAAATATGCTCATGTATGTCTGACTCTTCTTTATATCGCACAAAGGCCAAGAGCTGAGCCTCCCCACTCACACCCGTCATTTCATTTAACTGCAAAGCGAGCTAACCTGCTCTGTTCATTTTATTGACCACCTGCTCAACAATATTAGTTGCCATATCATCGATCCGACGACAGACTGTGTTGTTTGATAATGGAACTCTTTTCATCGCATCTGCTGCTTTCTTGTCTAGCATAGTTTCAACCAAAAGTATAGAGGCAGGGAGAATCAGATATGTTTTTTTGCTGCTTTCTTTAGTGTAGTCTGACTTGACTTGACATTTTTTGTTTAAAAAAGTACTCGGTCTTAACTACAGCGCCTTGCAAAAGTATTCACCCCCCTTGGCTTTTTACCTATTTTGTTACATAGAGCCTTTAGTTCAATATTTCTTTAATCTGAATTTTATGTGATGGATCAGAAGACAATAGTCTAAGTTGGTGAAGTGAAATGAGAAAAATATATCCCATATCATGAAAGTTACCTGTCTTATGGCTTCAGTTGGACCGGGGATGTCAACATTCCTCAGCCGGAGTGCGTCCTCTGTCGGGAGAAGTTAGCTAATGCTAATATGGTTCCAAGCAAGCTGAAGAGGCACTTGGAAACCAAACATCCCTTCCACGCTGAGAGAAACCTGGCCTATTTCAAAAGAGCGCGGGATCTGAACCAGAGGCAGCAAGACCGTTTGTTGGATTGTGTGAAAGTGTCTGAAAAGGCAATGGAGGCTAGTTACATGCTAGCGGAGCTTATTGCAAAGCAAAAGAAGCCTCACACAATAGCGGAGACACTCATCCTCCCTGCTTGCAAAATAATTGCAGGTGTCATGCTAGGTCCAGATGCCGCAAATGAGCTATCCAAGGTGCCGGCATCTGATAACACAATCAAAAGAAGAATAGATGACATGTCAGAAGACATTGAACAACATTTAACAGAAACTGCAGGTGAACGGCAGATTTTCTCTTCAAATAGATGAATCGACCGACATAAGTGGGGCTGCCCAGCTCCTGGCAAACGTCAGGTATGTTGACGGCGACTCTATTAAAGAGACTTTTTTCTTCTGTAAAGAAATGGCAAGCCATACAACGGGAGAAGAAATATTCAAGGTAACTGATAACTACTTAAAAGAAAACAATCTGTGCTGGAGTATGTGCGTCAGTCTGTGCACGGATGGTGCGGCATGCATGACGGGGAGAGTGAGAGCAAATGTAAAAGCACAAAATCCACAGATAGTGACCAACCACTGCATTTTGCACCGAGAGGCATTAGTTGCCAAAACCATGCCCCCGGAGTTGACTGAGGTGCTGAATCAGGCTGTGTAGATAGTGAATTACATCAAATCAAGACCCCTGAAATCTCGCCTTTTCTCCCAGCTGTGCGCTGTGATGGGAGCTGACCACCAAAGCCTGATCCTCCACACAGAGGTACGATGGTTGTCTCGGGGGAAAGTCTTATCCCGTTTTTACGAGCTTCGGGAAGAGCTTTTGGAATTTTCACGTGAACACGCTGTCCCACATAAGGACAGGCTCGCGGATGAGAGCTGGTGCGCCAGGCTGGCTTACCTTGCAGACATATTTGGGCATCTCAACGAGTTAAACGCCAAGCTTCAGGGCAGGAATGAAAACATTTTATCATCCACAGACAAGATTTGGGGCTTTATGGGCAAACTGACCCTGTGGCGCGAGGCTTTGGAACAGGGCTCCATGAACATGTTCCCGCTGGCATCAGCTGCCCCACAGGCAGCCAGTGAGCGCGTTATATATGTCGAACACCTTCAGACCTTAAAAGAGAGGTTTGAGCACTATTTTCCACGTGTGGCGGACATCGAGGACAATGACTGGATCCGAGACCCATTCAACCAGGAGTCCGAGTCCTCAACCGAGAAGCTCACTATGAAGGAGAGAGAGGAGAGCGCAGAGCTCCGTGCGGACCGCACGCTGAAACTGAAATTTAGTGAGCTCACACTCGATCAGTTTTGGTTGGTTTGTGCATCAGAATATCCAACCATCTCCCACCACGCTATCGACCAACTTCTTCATTTCCCCACCACCTACCTGTGTGAGTTGGCGTTCTCCACTCTTGTTTACATGAAGAACAAGACCAGGTCACGGCTCTCTGTTGAGCAGGACTTGCGAGTGGCCCTCTCCTCCGTGCCACCAAGGATTAAAAAAATCTCTGCGCCCCGACAGGCACGTGTCCCACTGATTTGTTAGTAGGCAGAATATTTACCAAAAAAGCCTGATTTTAAATGTTAGCTATAATTTGTTGGTCAGATTCAGGACCATGCAGCTTTCTCATGGACAGTTCTCTGCTGAATTTCTGTTTCCTTTGCCTCACCTGTCTGGTTGAAATGGGTGTGTTTGATTAAGCCCAATTTGATAAAGTTTAAATATTTTTGTGAAGTATTTTGTTAATAAATATTTCATGAGTAGAATAGTTGTCTTTGTCACATCTTATTTGGCATTAGTAAATAATTATAAACTTAACAGATAAACAGATGATATTAGTGATAACACGTGTTATAAGGCTATTTTGCACAATAGGTGTGCCTTGAAATTTTTATTTGTCCTTTGGTGTGCCTTGGGCACAAAAAGTTTGGGAACCACTGCACTACACCACAATGTAGTGGTTTCAAATGACATAGCGAATTAAACATGTTTTTCTATAGTTTCACAATATAGTGGTGCGAGGTAAGTATACTTCGGATGGTTACGATATTATGGCTTTTAATCAAAACCTTAATGGAAAAAAAAAAGGGAAAATTAATGGGATTTTTACTTCCTGAACCGCTATATAGTAATTCAACGAGACTCATTTAAAATGAATAAACTGTATATAAGTTCATTGGCGTTACTTGATTTACCTCATGATGGCAGCTGAGTGACGTTACCGCAGTGAGGAGGACATTGTTGCTGATTTATTATCTACGCCATTTTCTAGGTTCACTTTATATGATACTAATATACTATATACTATACTAATTATAATAATCGCGGTACCCATGAATGACGCGATTAGTCAAGCAGCTAACGCTTTACTTTTGGGATTGTTTTATTAGTCTGCTGTCATGCATTTTGCACCCCGGCCCGAGCTGTTTTTAGTTTGTGATAATTCACTCTCTCGTGCTGTTTGCCCGTTGCATTGCTAAGGCTGGACTAGCGTATTTCTTTTACGAATCGCACGTTGAAAGAGGGTTAAGTCGCACTCAGCATTTATTGCAATGATGTCCGACAGGGAACACAATCACTATCTATAGGGTCTCCGTGAGCCTCTAGTCATGGTCTCGAGCGCTTCCTTCTTGCCACTCGCTCCCGTTCTCTGCTCTCGTCAGTTCTCGTGCTCCTTTTAAGATGGCTCCCGGGCCTTTTCCTCCCTATGGCCAGGTGTCCCCTATCTCGCTGATTGGGGGGAGAGAAGTGATGCTCTCTGTCGCCGGTTAGTGGGTGGTGGAGGTATACGCCGTCCAACACTAAACCTCGGACCCGCCCGGGCCGAGGTTTAAGGGGCAGGATGCCACACTCCTCCACCGCTTGCTCAGGCCTCAGGTAGACGGCAAACCCGCCCAGGCAGGTATCCCGACGTGACAGGGCGTCGGCGTTGACGTGCTCCCTGCCCAGTCGGTGGTCCACCTTAAAGCAGAAGTCCTGGAGGGCCAGGAACCATCGCGTCACCCGGGCGTTGGTGTCTTTGGCGCCGGCCATCCACTTCAGGGGGGCATGGTCGGTGACCAGGGTAAACTCCCTCCCTAGGAGATAATACCTGAGTTTATCCAGGCTCCACTTGATGGCCAGGGCCTCCTTCTCTACCGTCGAGTAGTTTCGTTTGTTCGGTAGTAGCTTTCGGCTGATGTACGCGATGGGGTGTTCCTCTCCGGCCCGGACCTGGGACAGGACTCCCAAAGGTCTGGCTGCCTCGGACCAGGTGATCCGTTCCGGCAGGGCCTTCCAGATCAGGTCGTTCAGTGGGCTGGCCAGCGTGGCAAACCCGGGTATAAACCGCTGGTAATACCCGACTAGTCCTAAAAACGACTTCACCTGCTTCTTGGTGTGGGGTTGGGGCCAGTCCCGGATGGCGGCAACCTTGCTCTCCTGTGGCCGGACGGTTCCCCGCCCTACCTGGTACCCCAGGTATGCCGTCTCCTCCAGCCCGAGACGACACTTGGCTGGGTTGGCAGTGAGGCCCGCCTTCCGCAGCTCCCCCAGCACCGCCTTTAGCTGGCGGATGTGGACATCCCAGCTGTGACTGTAGATGATGTCATCTATGTAGGCCGCTGCGTAGGCCTGGTTGGGCCTCAGGAGCTGGTCCATCAAGTGCTGGAAGGTAGCCGGAGTGCCATGTACTCCGAAGGGGAGGACGGTGTACTGGTACAGCCCCCCTGGAGTTGAGAACGCCGTCTTCTCCCGGGCAGCCAGGGTCAACGGTACCTGCCAATACCCCTTGGTCAGGTCGAAGGTCGTAAGGTAACGGGCTGGTCCAAGGCATTCGATTAGCTCGTCCACCCGGGGAATGGGGTAGGCGTCGAACTCGGACGCCTCGTTCAGCCTCCGGAAGTCATTACAGAAGCAATAGGTTCCATATGGCTTTGGTACGAGGACTACCGGGCTGGACCAGGCACTGCGCGACTCCTCGATGACCCGAAGCTGTAGCATCCGGCGTACCTCGGCCTGGATGGCCACCCTCCGGGCCTCCGTCCCGGTGCTGCATGACGATCTCGTCGGGGTCTTGCTTCTGGGCCGGGCTGAGGTCCTCCCCCACCGGAACCTCCGGGATCTCGCGTCGGGCCGCCATCGCCAGGGGAGCAGGGTCAGCTGCCCCTCTCCATTGCTTCAAAATGTTAATGTGGTATATTTGGGTAGGCTTCCGCCTCCCTGGTTGTCTAACCCGGTAATTTACCTCCCCCACACGTTCAACCACCTCATAGGGTCCCTGCCACTTGGCCAGGAACTTGCACCCTGCCGTGGGGACCAGGACCAGGTCCCAAGGTTCTCAGCTGGGCTCTCCGGTTGTAGACCCTCGCCTGGGCCTGCTGGGCTTGCCGGAGGTGTTCCCGGACGATGGGCCACACCTGGGCCATGCGGTCCCTCACCTGTTCCACGTGGTCCAGGGTGTTGCAGTGGGGGGACGGCTGGCTCTCCCATGCCTCCTTGGCTATGTCCAGGATGCCGCAGGTTCTTTGTCCGTACAGCAGCCCCGAACGGTGAGAACCCGGTGGACGCCTGGGTCACCTCCCGTACGGCAAACAGGACATGTGGTAATAGCTGATCCTAGTTCTTACCATCCATGTCCATGGCCTTCTTAAGCATCTGCTTCAGAGTTTTGTTAAACCGTTCCACCAGGCCATCCGTCTGGGGGTGGTAGACTGAGGTCCGGAGCTGCTTCACCTGCAGGAGTCTAAGTAATTCCTTCATTACGCAAGACATGAATCATAAGCCCTGATCTGTTAACACCTCCTTCGCTATCCCTACCCGGCTAAACTGTAGCATTAGTTCCTGGGCGACCGCCTTCGCGGTGGCTGGGAGCAGGGGTAGAGCCTCGGGGTACCGGGTGGCGTAGTCCACCAGTACCAGGATGTATGGTGTCCCCGGCTGGTCTTGGGAAGGGGCTCCACAATGTCAAGAGATATTCGGTGAAAGGGGGTTTCTATAATCGGCATAGGGATAAGGGGGTTCCTGACTCTGGCCCTAGGCGCTACGCTCTGGCACTCGGGACACCCCTGACAGTGACGCTTGACATCCCTCTTTACCCCCGGCCAATAAAATCTCGCGAGGACCCGTTCCCGGGTCTTGTCCATGCCCAGGTTGGGATCCCAGGAGGTGGGTGTGGGCCATAAACAGCACCTTGCTTACGTACGTCGGGTCGTGGGACCCCGTCGGTCTCGGCGGGTCGTGGGATGGTCCCGGTACTGACGCTCAGTTGCTGGGCCACCTGCCAGTTCTCCAGCTGTCTGACCAGGTCATCCAATGTGTCAGGGTGGTGGCGGGCCAGTACCCTTCGGGCGCCCGGCGGGAGCTGTTGTATAGTATTGTCTATTAGAACCCTGTTGATAGGGCTGGGTCCTTCTCCGGTCGCAAGCCACCTCTTCACTAACCGACCTTGCTGTGCGATCTGCGTCCGTACCGCACCCCGGACGTCGAATCGCCAGTTGTGGAAGCGTTGAGCGCGGGCTGTGAGGTTGTGTCCGTAATAGGCCAGGATCGCCTGCTTGAGGGCGGGGTACTCTCGGGCGGTCTCCGCTGGTAGGTCTTGGCTGGTCAGGAATGGTGCCACGATGTGGGCCCACTGCTCCTCTGGCCAGTTCTCCCTCTGGGTGGTCCGCTCGAAGACTTCCAGGTATGCCTCCATGTCGTCGTCGGGCCCAAGCTTGGTGAGCCGGTTGCTTGGGGCGGCGATCGGGGCGTCGCGGACGGCGTGCTGGGTAAGCCGTAGTACGGCTTCGCGGAGCAGGGCAATGCTCTCCGTAGTCTCCTGATGTAGGGTTGCGGTAGCACCTGCTGTTGACGCGGGGCAGCGGCGGTCCCATCCGGGTTCTGCATGCCGGATTGGTGGGTAGTTTTACCAGGGGATGGTAGTGGGTTCTTCACCTGCCTGCATTCTCCACCATATGTGGTAACCCGCTTCCCAATCTGCCGGGTTCCAGGTACGAATCACACGTTGAAAGAGGGTTAAGCTGCACAATGATCTCCGACAGGGAACACAATCACTATCTATAGGTTCTCCGTGAGCCTCTAGTTGATCGTGGTCTCGAGCGCTTCCTTCTTGCCACTCGCTCCCGTTCTCTTCTCTCGTCAGTTCTCGTGCTCCTTTTAAAATGGCTCCCGGGCCTTTTCCTCTCTCCGGCCAGCTGTCCCCTATCTCGCTGATTGGGGGGAGAGAAGTGATGCTCTCTGTCGCCGGTTAGTGGGTGGCGGCGGTATACGCCGTCCCACACTAAACCTCGGACCCACCTGGGCCGAGGTTTAAGGGGCGGGATGCCACAGTGTGCACTGCCTGATTTGAGGTCTCTGTAATTTACTTTTGAGATGACAAACATGGAGCCAAGCTAATTAAGGTCTCAGCTTTTAAGTCTACCTCAATATACTATAACATTATGGCCCATTCATACATTTCCGCACCTCACAATAAATAGCCATCATATGCCTCGTACAACACTGAATTATTCAATGTATAGATTATAGTGCCTTCCGTTTAACACGGCGTTAACGGAGTTAGCGCAAACCAATTTTAACGGCATTAATTTTTTTTAGCACGATTAACGCTCTTTTGCCTTGGCAAAGATTTAGTTCTTTCTAGTCACGTCTAAGTAGTCACGTTAGAAAAACTACAACACCATACCAGATCTACACCGGAAACAAAACACCAAGGACACCGCACAAACTTGTTGGGGCAAGCAAGGATACGGAGCGGGTGAAAAACTCCTTAAAAGTGTGTGCGTGTGTTTGTGTGTCACTCTGTTCGAGCCTGCACGAGAGTTCAATGTTGTCATTAGCTGTTACGTCTTTCTGACCAGTCGCAGTTCAAGGCCAACCTGGGCTGTACCACTTCGGGAGGGCCCACTCAGTTACTCCCCTCTAGACAAAATTGACGTGGTTGCGACGTTGACAATTTTAGTGTTGCGTCTGTTGAGTGAGTGAGAGGTTGCAGGTGCACAGCTCAGACTGCCGGACGGCGCTGCAAGGAACTTTTCTAAACGCAATATTTTTATCCCGCAGTAATCAGCCAGACCGCCCCAAAACGTTAACGGCCCACCGGGAATTCTCCCGACTCTCCTGATTACCACTCCGCCACCGTGTGTGTGTGTGTGTGTGTTTAGGCGTTTTCGATAGCCTGGTAATGTGTATAGACCTACATACGGTAGGAATATTCATACTGGTTTAAATAATAAATGTTATAGTATTTCCCATCTTTGCTGAGCAAGAGTTTTGTTCAAAAGTTCAGTGATTGAAACAAATAAAAGCCTGGGCGATCGAAGTTTTACGGTAGGCCTACCCAGCGGTGTGCTTGAACGCGTTCATTGAACGATAGTTCATGAACTCGTCCATATTTTGGGCGAACGTGAACTGAACGTACTGTATTACTGCCTGATGAACGGTTATTTGTTTATCAACACGGCGGATGCGCACGCAGATCGCCATGTTGTTTGACCGTGAGATTACCATTGCCATGGTAATCTCTGTGTGGTTAATTTGCAGTTGCGGTGTTGACAGCTTACTGTTACATTAAACTGTAATCAGAAAACGCGGTTATATGCTATAGACCCTATAGTATCTGTCGTATAAAGGCTGGGAGGAATCTCAAATTATAAATGTACACTTTATTTTGAAAGTATAGACCGCCGCGATTCCCATTGAAACAAATGGTGCGGTGATTATTCTTCAAAATGAGAGCTGTTAACATGTGGAAAATGAATTAAACTGTAATCAGACAACGTGTTTATATGCTATAGACCCTAGAGTATCTGTGGTATAAAGCCTGAGACGATTTCAAATTATAAATATCTCTCTGGCTCATAGCTTAGCGGACTAGAATACCTTATAGAATCATTGCTTGTTGGCCAGAAACGGAAAGGGGGTCTGTTCACGTTTGATTGTAGTCTTTTTGCTCGGTTCTCTGTCTCATCAGTAGGGCTAGAACCGAGGGAAAAGACTACAACCAAATGTGAACACCCCCGCTTTCCGTTTCCGGCCAACAAGCAATGAGTCTTCCAACAGATTTCAATGGTATTTACTGCGCTAAATGTGCAATAAAACACGATATAAACTGTATTTCGCTACGATACTTGATTCAACCACTCTATTTCATCCTAGACAAACCACAAAGGGGTCAATGTTCAAAATACCGGAAAAAAAGAATAAAAAAAGAACTATGAACTAGTTCATTTTTTGAAAGTGCGAACTTACTTCAAAATTTTGAATTATGAACTAGTTCATTTTAAAATTTGTGAACTGAACTAGTTTGCGTAGAAAGTGAACTTTCCCAAAACCGGGCCTACCACTGTCATGCACCTACCCGATGTCAAGTGGACCGGGTTGAATTCACTGAGGATCCCTCTTCTTACTGTCCTTCTCAACACTCTCTGATCTCACTAAAAGGGTAGCAGCACGAAATCAAGGGATATTTAGAATAGAAAAAAATGTGTGATTAATCGCAAGTTAACTATGACATTAATGTGATTAATCGCGATTAAATATTGTAATCGCTTGACAGCACTAATAGTTCATAAAGTTATTTAACATAGATTTTATCATCCTTAAACTACTAGGCCAGGGGTGTCCAAATTTTTTTCAAAAGGGGTGTGAGGGACCAACGTGCTCACCCCAAATATTTGGGTTACGGACTCACTGGAGAGTGTGGACAAAAGCTAGTTGTTTTATTTCCTTCATAAACAAATCCAAAAATAAACATAAATCCAGCGTTCCAAATTATAAATGAATGTTTCAAAAATAGCTTTTAGCAATTTAGCCTAGCTTAGCATAATCATAGCATAAATTAGCATAGCATACTTTAGGGTTAGCATGACATAACCTAGCATTTCTAGTACTGGCCTCGCATCAAGCCAGCACCTACCCTAACTCCCCTAAACACAAAACGACACTCCTTAGATAAGGACAGGAAATTGGCCTAATCAAGGCCAGTTGGGCCACATCACCACCATGGGAGAACATTTCCTGGCCAAGGCTAGATGGAATGACCTACTGCGCCCTACTGTGGCAGAAGTAAAATTCCAACCATCAGTTCGCTGGTTAGTGTGAGAACAGGGAGAAGGGGTTTCACTTTCTCACATTTCTTCAGGTGCAGGTGCTAGAAACGGATCAGGAGCTGCATCCGCACACTCCTCAAGCGCTGCTCCAGCTTGGAAGACCGACGTGGTCACCCCGAGTATCTGGGATACAGACTCACTGGACTGGAGAGTGTGCACAAAAATGAGGGGTGGCAATTCCATTTGGAAAAATAGTGAAGTGTAATTTCCTTCAAACCAAACCAAAAATAAATGAACAAAAATAAATCCACGGTTCAAATTATAAATGAAAGTTTCAAAAATAGCTTCTAGCAACTTAGCCTAGCTTAGCATAATCATAGCATAAATTAGCATAGCATACTTTAGGGTTAGCATGGCATAACCTAGCATTCCTAGTACTGGCCTCACGTCAAGCCAGCACCTATCCTCACTCAACTCAAAATGGGGGAACATTTCATGGCCAAGGCTAGATGGAATGACCTACTGCCCACTACTGCGGCTGTCACGACTCAGAGCGGGAATCAATTGCAGATCAAAAAGGATTTATTCCCAAACAGTCCAGCAGGCAGATCAGATTCCAGGTACAGGCAGGGTTCGTAAACAGGCAGGCAGGCAGACAGATACAGACGGACAGGTACGGGCAAGAGATCCAAAACCAATAGGCAGAAGACTTAGTCAAAAACAGGCAGGGTTCAAAACCGGTAAGAACAGTAAACTATAGCTTCTCTTTAAAGATCTTCACGCTGGTCTCACTCACGTGGCAGTCAGGTAGCAAACAGTACATACTGTGACGATCTGACAAAGTGAACAGAAAGGGCAGTGTTTAAATACTCCACCAATCAATACCCAATGAGAGACAGGTGAACAGAGAACATGGAGGGAAACAAACAAAGGCAGGAAGTTGCCCAAATAAGGAGATGGGTGTTACTCCGGGCACATGACCAACACATGACTACAAACATAGACAAAGTCCAGAATTATCCCACTCCAACAGGTAGGGGGAGACAAAAGCAACAGTCCATACGAGAATCCTGACAGCGGCGGAAGTACAATTCCAACTGCTGGTTAGTGAGACAGTGAGAAGGGGTTTCACTTTCCCACAGGGGGCCATATTTGAAAAATGAAAATGCCTCAAGGGCCGACTGCCTCTCCAGTCATATATTTGGACCATAACAATGTCACATGCAAATGCATTGCATCTCGTCATTTTTTTTCAACTACATGCAGTAGTCTTTTGAATTCGATTTGAAGGTTATAAATGCAAAAGAGAAAAAATTAAAGTATCTTCCACAATATGGAGTTCACACCAAACCAAAGACAAGCCCTGAGAAATAGTCTATATCTTTCCAGGTTAATTTGATAAGACTAAGTATGAATTTCACATGTCTACTTTTTGGCCAAAAGTAGCAGGTAATGAATTACTACCCACTCAATTTCATTAACTCAGAACACTAGGAAACTAATAACAATTTGACAATAACAAATGCACATGCAAAAACATTTTGTAGATCACACCACACAAGGAACAAGCAGTGAGAAATATCCTGTCTGCCCAGGTTAATTTGAGAAGACATGAATGAGTTTCCAATGACTACTTTTTGGCCATACCAAAGTAACATGAACTGTATTAGTAAAGTCAAATAACAATGTAGTCATTTGTTCAAATGGCAGTGTATCCAAGCCACAAGGTGAGAATAGGTCTCTACACAATAATTCAGTGTTTCTTTCACATCTGTATTGTACTCTACTGTACTGTACTATTCCGTGCAGTCTCCCTGTGAATTTGATCATCATTGGTTGTCTTGTAGGGTCTCTTCACATTAAATTCTTTAACAACGGCCATAGGCGTCGATTACGCTGGGGACGCGTCCCCACCAGATTTCGTCAAGATTAATTTTGTACCCACCACTTGTAAAAAAAAAGACGAAGAAATCGAGTTGAATTATTATGGATTATTACATGGGTCTTCTCAATGCCGTGGAACGCTCCTTCACTTGCATGGGCTCTTTACAACTTCTGGTGGTGAATTATATTTCTCGATAATTCACCGTTGCTAAGTATAATTGACCGCTGTCAAGGAAAACAAAGGACTTTTTGCCTCTAATGACGTCTTTGGTATTACTCCTCAAGTAGTCCGTAACTTTTCAACCCCAGCGTCTTCGGTTGCTAAGCGACGTCAACGTCTTTGGCGGTCTATTTCTCTGCTGATCAACACTACGAATGCTGGTAACAAATAAATTGTAAAAAGACACACCATGTGAAGTTATTTTTTCGTTTTGGCAAGTAGCTGTGTAATAAGCGGGATAATGTATAGAACGTCGACCTACAGGGCTTATTTTCCCGATAATGACCGGCGTTCTATACATTATCCCTTACTTATTACACGTCTCTTCTCAATGCTGTACTTTGCTCCATTCACTTACATGGGCCTTCCTAACGTTCAGCTGTCAATTATTTTTGTTTATTACACGGCTCTTCTCAATGCAGTGGAATGCTCACGTCCAGCATATTTGACCGCTGTCAAGGTGTTTTTCTGCCTCTGATCCACATCATCTGTATCATTCTGCAGTCCGGTAATTTATCAACCCCAGCGTATTCGGTTGCTAAGCGACGTCAACGACTTTGGCAAACTATTTCTCTGCTGATCAACGCTACGAATGATAACAAATACATTGGAAAAAGACACACTGTGTGACGTTATTTTTTCGATTTGGCAAGTAGCCATTACTAATGATACCAATACTCTTTGGCTGGGATGATGAGGCATCAGACAATCAAGTCATTTTAGCCTGAATACATAGGTAAAAAGCACCAGAGCAGTTGCTAATACCATGGAGAGTATCAGAACGATAACCTGTTGAACTAAATGGATGTGAGGCTACACAACGGGATGCATCTGCAGACCACTGCCACATAATAAAGGTAAGGCGCAATATTTATTGCTTAAGATTTGCTGGTGCTGTGGCGAGGTCTTTTGTGTTTTTTGCACTCAAGTGGTCGGCTGTTTTAACTTGCAATTGATAGTCATTGGAGTCAGTCTCTTGTTGACACAAAGTGACTTTTGGTCATTCTTGCTTTGCTTGAATTCTGGAATAATTGTGGGGGGGAGTGCATGAGTTTTGGTCAGAATGCCTGAGGTAGGCTAATTTTGATGGAATGCGTGTTGTGAATTGAGAACAGCCAGCTCATGATGTGTTACGGCGTTCAGCTGTGCAACAAATATTTTTTTCTTCTTCAATCTTGACGACTTTTGTAGTGCTGTGTGTAACCACACGTTTGGCCCTTCTGAACTTAACACGCAGTTAATTTCCTTTCCTAGCTCCTCTTGTTTATGTTGTTAGCTTAGCCATGTCATGTCGTTGACTCTGTCAACATACGATACATGGAGCAGAACATAGTGGGTCATATGTCCGATGCTTTTTTGGAAACGTTTCCTTCATAAAACGTGCCAGACAGATTTTGTATGCATTTTATTCCTTAGTAATTAGCTACATGGGTATGCCGTCTTTCAGAACCTTTCATTACCGGCACTAAAGAGAGAAAAAAGAGTGCATCCTCATTGTACCCAGCCCTTCTGAAAATGGACTTCCGAATGCGTCTCTGTCCCCAGCACATTTCAAACCAAACTGACGCCCATGACAACAGCAACACTCTGTTTGAGAATAAGGCTGACGCAATTGTTTCTGCTTTCAGCAAAGAAATATTGTAATTTCCATTTCCATGGCGGGCCATATATAACTCCTATTCGTAAGGGGCCCGCGGACCAAGATGGGCCCTAGGGCCGGACTTTGGACCTGCCTGTACTAGGCTAATCAATTTGTGCTTGGTTTAATAGCCGTGCCTCTCACATAAGTCAACTTCCCCACTATACAGTAGCATGCCCTAATGCCAGCATTTATTATTAAAATAATTGTAGATGTTTTTATTGATGTCTTATTACCTTTTCTTACTTATTACACTTTCTAGTACTGGCCTTACACTTTCTAGTACAGTACTTGTAAAAACATTTCAAGAAATGTATGCATTATTTGCTGTTCTGAAACAGATCAAGCCAAATCAAAAAGTTATTTTATCCCTTTTCCCTGAAGGATAGCTGACTCTAGCTACAAGATAAATACAAGGGGAGGCCCTTAGTATCTGACCCAGGGGACATGAAAGGTCCTCACTACAAATATACCCTCTACACCAGAGGTCTTCAACAGGGGGTCCGCGGGGTTACTGCAGGGGGGTCGCGCACACCTGACATATCAGGACTGGCTGCAGCATTTTTATGTATTTGATTTTAATGAAACCCCAGCAGGAGATAGCTTTTCCCTGCCTGCTCCTTCAATTAAGAAGAAGGACAGCACAGCGACGTCAGTTTCTCGTCTGGTCTTTTTATCTACCACCTCCTCTGCCGCAAACAATATGTATTTGGATGAGGGTGCGTAGCCAAGACTGTTAGGAGAGAGAGAGTGCTGTTATGTGAGGGATAATGTGCAGAACGCCGGACATTATCGGGAAAATAAGCGATCAGCAGAGAAATAGTCCACCAAAGACGTTGACATCGCTTAGCAACCTGACACGCTGGGGTTGATAAGTTACCGGAAATATTGCTGTGATAAGAAAGTGATAAGAAAGACACTAACAAACATCACTAATTTTCGTTTCCACATTTATGTTTTAAAAATGTCTATTTGAATAGCTTTTATGCATGATTACATGCAATTGACAGACATTGTTGATCTTGGCAAGTGTCATTTTATTATGCTATTTTGTGTTTATGAATGGCAGTGGCATGGCCACCCTACTCACTGTACCTTGCACACATAAAAACATGAATATTTGAACCTGTGTATTATTTGAATATCTTAGTATTGAATGCAAAATAACAAGGTACATTTATACATGGCACTATAGGACCAGTTTAATGTAAAACACAATTTTATACAATATATAAGTAGGGGGTCCCCGCTCTATCTCTCCATAAGTTTGGGGGTCCTTGGCCTGGAAAACGTTGAAGACCCCTGCTCTACACGACTCAGTGGAGCATAGACATGGGAGACATGCAATCAAGTATAGACTGGAAGCATGGCCCATAGCCTCATTTACATGTAGGCCTACTTGCAAGTGTAAGATTTTTTTAAGAAAATATAATACTTTTGTATGTTTGGTTGTTTGCAGTATATTAAGCCCATATCTGTGGACTAAAGTAGATGTGTTTACCACATAACATGAACATTTTGATACAAGAATGAATACATTTAAATGAGAATATGGATAACATTTCATAATGGTTTTCGTATGGATAATATTTCTTAATGGTTCATATGTTCTTGGCATAGAGATTTTGAATGCTGTGAATGAGTCTCGACATTTAGAAGAACGCAGTGTTGTGGACTTCCTGTAGAGTGCAGTGTTTTCTTCTCTTTTGCCTGCTCCTTCTCAGCTGTTGCACTGCCTGAGAGTTTATCTGACCAATTATCCGACCTTCACATCTTCATAGCGTAGGCCTACAGATGATTGAACTGAGTCAGATTAACTTGAATAATATACACATAGTCACTTGAAATTCTCGATAACCCTTACATAGTTTACAACTTTTAGTTACGTAGGGTTTATATGCTATTCTGATAATAGGCCAATAGTCCCAATGTATACATATTTTTAAGAATATATTTTTTTTTTAATTAGAATTGTTTGTTTCATTTGGTGGGTTACCCTGAATTATAGCTAATACGAATGAGAGTTCCTCTGTTGTTCAACGAACAAATTGGTCCCACACCCACTGGGCATATGCTTGTATGCTTTCCTGAGGGACTTTAAGCCGCGGTACGACAGCCGGCCGCTTATCATAAAAGGCTTGTTCTAAGTGTTCCTCTGTTTAAATACAAAAGGTTTAAGGGCAGCCATTACCTTACAATTGTTGTAGAATCCTTTTTGTTTTGTTAAATTACGTTCATTAGAACATATGCCATGTATTAGGGCATAGTCTCAAAAAGGCTTAAAAACGGTCAAATCTGTGTGTGTGTGTGTGTGTGTGTGTGTGTCTTTGCATGTATACATTTCAAGCTTGTGTTGCTCTCAAGGCAGGTCAGGGTAAAGGTGGTGCAGGCTGCTGTGTCGTGTCGGAGGCAGGGGGCCCTGGAAGCCACGAAGGGACAATAGCGGGAAGGGACAGCCGGCTAGGGCCACTTGTCTGAGGCTTCGGTTTATCCCATTTAATCAGGACCCTGAGAGACTGGCACAGCCTCCATTGGTCATAATGCCGCAGGTCAACATTGGCTCTGGCTGAAGCCCATGTAGACAATGCCTTTGTCAATCAGTCTTAACCAGAGCTGGTTACTTTATAGTGAATATAGTTTACTTTTGTAATTATTACTTCAATAAATGTAAATATTTATTTATTGTCAGAAATGCTCCACTATCTATAGAAACTCTTAGATTGTACGATAAGGCCTACCTACAAATGGTAAAATATAGTCCTACGGATCATGCAACAGCATTTTTGTACCTTTTCTGTGATGGAACAGTTGCTGTCAATGTGAAATCAGGTACGAAGTTCATCATCTCGTCATGTTCCCTGGAAATTCATTAATCTAAAAAATATGCAACCAGATAATAAAGAAACGTAAGGGAGGTTTCCTACTGTGTAGCGCTTCCGCTTGGCTTGGACCATAATTTGTAGTTGTTTGTATGGGACATGCACGCAGTAGTTAGGGATGTTGTAGCAATAATGTTTCGGGGGCTTCTGTCAATCCAGCGGCATTATAGATGACGAGTGAGACAGGCTCCTTGGCTGGCTCTCAACACTCTTCTGGCTTGTCTCCCTCTTCCAAGTGCAGCTAGTTTGTAGCATTCACTCTAGCATTAACCCTTTTTTTTTTTTTTCCTCAGTGCAATCTGTAGAACGCTGCTTGAGATGCACAAGCTGCTGTTACACTCAAGAGCTGTGATTTAGGTTTCTGCTTGGTGAAGGGCTTCCATGGTGGTGACGGGATTGCAGGTGTTGCTTTCGAGCCCCTGTGTAAAATTTTTAATATGCATACTTCGGGGTCTCAGCAAGTAGTAATGCCCGATATAAACGATATACGATATAAACGATAAAAAATGGCCTACGATAGAGATTTTAATTCTATCACTCTATCGCGATAATGCATGTTGATGACGCAAAATACAATGTTTAATTTTTGGTTTGGTGCAATTCCTTTTCACATTGCAATTTTCGCAACAGTGCCAGGATTCGTCAACAAACCTGCATGTGTGCAAAGAACGTTAAATCATTGGACTAAAAGGTCTGGGGCGTTGTAAAGCGTTAAAGAAAAAGGGGAGGGGGGGGGGGGAAGCACCGGTGAAAGTAAACAATCATTGAATTGGATTGGATTGTTTTTTTTTTGGAAACTAACCATGTATGTAAATTAATGTGCATGATGAAGGTAGAGAACCTTAATGTTTTCTTTATTTTCATTTGTTTAATTATGTACCAATGTGAGAGCAAGTGGGGGTGTTGAGATGTATGAGTTTGCCCTCAATTGTCACCATGGGTGTTGTGTTCGATGGCAGCCAATGGGGTGTCCCTGGATGAGCATGTGACCTGAAGGAGTGTTCATATAGGCTGGTGTTCAATAAATGACTTAGTTCCAGTCAAACAGTACTGATGCCTCACTGTGTGGTATTTTCCTCTATATATTAGTTCGGCCTAGCACTGGGTATACAGGGCCAGGACAGTGGGGAAAACCTCATCTGCTAACAGTCATGATACAGATCTTGTTATAACGATAATTGAATAATAGCTATGGTCTACTAATAATATTATAGTAGACCATAATATTGAATTAATAACATAATAAAATATAGGCTATAAATTATATTTAAATATAAATATAACATTATTTAGTTATAATATTATAAGTAGACCATGTAGCTTTTATTCAATAGCAAGATCTGTTAGAGCGTGCCCTGCACAGCCCGCCCCCCCCTTCTGAAGTCGAAAAGAATCACCCGATTGAAATGCATTGGTTTAATGTTAAATTAATTAAATATTAAAATATAGATTATATATATAGAAATATACAATCATTTAGGTAGAATATTATTAGTAGACCATAGCTTTTATTCAATTATCGTTATAACAAGATCTGTATCATGACCATTGACCAGCCTGAATGAAATTCATATTGACGGCATGGCACTATATCGCTATTCCCCTACACCCATCTTGAATTTAATAGACCATTCTCGTTGCTTTGAGGAAGTCTGGCTGTCTCCGTAGCCTATATAATAAATAAATAAATAAATAAATAAATATCCTAAAAACGATCCAATAGGAAAGATGCTCAGCGTCTTAGAGCCGTAGTCGGGTTGATAGGCCTACAGGATTGAATGGGCTGTTGGAGCACCCGCTCTGAACGTCAAACATCGCACGGGATGGCAAAACATTGTAGTGAATTGAACCCCCTCTTTGAACCCCCTCTCCGTCAGCCACCAGACAGTGATAAAAAAAAAGAAAAGAGTCATGTTGACTACAAAATAAACATATTAATTACAATTCTAAACTAAGGGAAGCAGAACGATATGGGGGCGATATAGAGCGTGCACTGCACCGCCCTTCTGAAGTCGAAAAAAATCTCCAGATTGAAATGCATTGGTTTAATATTGAATTAAATTTTAGGGCAACACAGACTTTCAACTCCCTCCAAAGATTTTCTATGGGGTTGAGATCTGGAGACTGGCTAGGCCACTCCAGGACCTTGAAATGCTTCTTACGAAGCCACTCCTTCGTTGCCCGGGCGGTGTGTTTGGGGTCATTGTCATGCTGAAAGACCCAGCCACGTTTCATCTTCAGTGCCCTTGCTGATGGAAGGAGGTTTTCACTCAAAATCTCACGATACATGGCCCCATTCATTCTTTCCGTCACACGGATCAGACGTCCTGGTCCCTTGGCAGAAAAACAGCCCCAAAGCATGATGTTTCCACCCCCATGCTTCACTGTAGGTATGGTGTTCTTTGGATGCAACTCAGCATTCTTTCTCCTCCAAACACGACAAGTTGAGTTTTTACCAAAAAGTTATATTTTGGTTTCGTCTGACCATATGACATTCTCCCAATCCTGTTCTGGATCATCCAAATGTTCTCTAGCAAACTTCAAACGGGCCCGGACATGCACTGGCTTTAGCAGGGGGACACGTCTGCCACTGCAGGATTTGAGTCCCTGGCGGCGTAGTGTGTTAGTGATGGTAGCCTTTGTTACTTTGGTCCCAGCTCTCTGGAGGTCATTCACTAGGTCCCCCCGTGTGGTTCTGGGATTTTTGTTCACCGTTCTTGTGATCATTTTGACCCCACAGGGTGAGATCTTGCGTGGAGCCCCAGATCGAGGGAGATTATCAGTGGTCTTGTATGTATTCCATTTCCTAATAATTGCTCCCACAGTTGATTTCTTCGCGCCAAGCTGCTTACCTATTGCAGATCCAGACTTCCCAGCCTGGTGCAGGTCTACAATTGTGTTTCTGGTGTCCTTTGACAGCTCTTTGGTCTTGGCCATAGTGGAGTTTGGAGTGTGACTGTTTGAGGTTGTGGACAGGTGTCTTTTATACTGATAAGGAGTTCAAACAGGTGCCATTAATACAGGTAACAAGTGGAGGACAGAGGAGCCTCTTAAAGAAGAAATTACAGATCTGTGACAGCCAGAAATCTTGCTGGTTTGTAGGTGACCAAATACTTATTTTCCACCATAATTTGCAAATAAATTCTTCAAAAATCAGACACTGTGATTCTCTGGATTTTTTTTTTCATTTTGTCTCTCATAGCTGAGGTTTACCTATGATGAAAATTACAGGCCTCTCTCGTCTTTTTAAGTGGGAGAACTTGCACAATTGGTGGCTGACTAAATACTTTTTTGTCCCACTGTATATAACACTGTACTGTCTGCGCACACTCTCTCTCTCGTCTGAAAAACGCTCCCATTCAAAATGCATTGGTTTACATTTCGTTCTGTGTAGCACGGAAACATCGGAGAAACGCTCCCATTCAGAATGCATTGGTTTACATTTCGTTCTGTGTAGCACGAAAAAAGTCGGACAATCGTGCTCTGGGACACGATTCAATAGATTAACGTTTGTGCGCATGAGCACGAAATCGCGATATACCGGGTTGGTACTAAAACAATTATTCACCTCAGGCTCCGTGAATAGTGGGGAATAGCCCCCACTATTCACTTCGCCTTCTGCGAATAATTGTTAATTAATAGCCTAGATAGATATATATCTTAATCAAGTCTTTATTAATGCCAAACGACACAAATTAATTTAGGTGATGCGTCTCACACAGGACCAAGACCACACAGAACAAGGGAGACAACAAGTCGGACTGGACATACACAAAATACATCACATTAAATCTAGACACATGCATTGATAGATAGATAGATAAATATGTTCTATTCTTTGCCAAGCGGAGCCAGACAGTCGTGTGTGCGTATGCAAATTAGCCATGTGTGCCAAACAGAAGAAAGACGTAATGTTGAGAAGTCATACAAAAAACGGATAGCAACCGAAGCTCAACCAGAGTGTATCACTCACACATTTTGAGTCCATTCTAACTTATGGTAAGAAGCTATTCTTTAAATCTTTGCAGTGACTGAATGTTGATGATAAAACGGATTGTTTTGCATAAGATGAGTGTGGTCGACTGTACATGTGTCCTATCCGGCTTCGGCATAGTCTACGACTCTACTGCATGGTTACGAAGGCCTTGTGGTTAGTTGTGGTCTAAGTGAAGCAGCCTAGCCTTGGAGATGGAGAAGTTGGAGTGATTGTGTACGGGCGTGCAAGAGTGAGAGAGCACGCCCTCCGTGGTGATGTTTGGCTTGTTGTGGGCTGTCTGTCAGCATTCGCCGGGCTGAACGAATGTGCTTTGTGTATGTGTTCAATGTACATCTGTCTAACAGTTATGAAAAACTGTTCATTAGTTATCATGAGTTTCGCAAATGATAGAGCAGTTGTTGGTGTTTTAGAGACATCTGCTGGTGTGATTGGGTATTGCAGATCTGCATCCGCCTTTAGGTGTGTGTGCGGCCGTTGCTAGTCAGAGACGGTTGACGTGACATGTGGTAAGTTCGCATTGTAAATAGCTCCCGAAGATTCATAAGTATTAAGATCGAGAATGTATGTTTATTTTATGAACCTCGATATATTAGATGATTGTATATTGTATAATTGATATGTTATTATTGTTTTTATGGTTTGTCACTTGGTAGGGAGTTTATTCACATTTTTTTGTTTGACCACATGTTACTGGTTAGGTATGATGGATGTCCGCTAGCAAGTGTTTTGTTTTACTCATGCAGATCCTGCTGTACAAATCACAAATATACCTTTGAAAGAGACCAATGTGTTTGTCCTGTCTTTCAGGTATGTTGCTCCGAAATTTAAATGTAATGTTATAATTTTATTATTTGTATATATTTGATGTGTATATAGGAGAACTGGTTGACGTGACATGTGATCCTGCTGTACAAATTACAAATATACCTTTGAAGGAGACCAATGTGTTTGTCCTGACTCTCAGTCCTTTAGACCCAATCACAACCGTTACGTCTGTCTGATCGTATTTGCGGTAGATTGATGGTTAAATAATGTCACACCACGATCGGTCATACGTACTTGCAGGCACTCATTTGCAAGTGCACTGATTGTGTGTCCGTTAGGCTATACCTGGCATTTATTCAGCAGATTGGTGCCAATTATTGTTGTGTTTGCATTTGAATGCACAACTTTTCCTCTCCTTGTTATAAATCAACGCGCATCCAAACAACTTTAGCCAGTGCAGCCTCCTATGTCAGTGTTGCTTCTTAGACGCCATAATTCTAGTAGGCTACTAGGCTGAGGCTACCTTCCGCCACATCTCCCCAACGTGACTTCATCGCCGAATGCTGTTAGAAAACACCCGTTACTACCAAAAACGACAAAAACTGGACTTTGACACTATTCTTGAGACATTTTATGAATTATATACATATTTTGATTTGCTTTATGTACCCATTAATCGAAAGTTCTGGTTAACCTGCAACACAACCCTTAACTCTCACGTCAGGTAGCCAACATCAGCTAGCCGCAATCTTTTTCTCTGTAGGAAATGTAAATTACCCTATATGTGAATGACAAGTAGAAAGTCTGTATTTCTCACACCACTTGAGTGGGTGTGTTGATGACACCTCGGCCTGCATTTGCATGTCACTGAGTGGCTCCTTAAATTATATTCAGCCTGTTGCCTTTTGTTCGCTGAATCATTAAAAAATATTTATATAATTTTGGCACTGCTTTTAAGAGTCATTCGTGGTGAACGCTAAAACATAGGTCTTATCATAACCCTAAAACTACACATCATACGATAAATTATAATACATGAGTTCACAGTTGCACGCGTATATAGAAAATGATTTTTTTTATTATTATGATTGACAGCAGTTAGCTGAAAATATAGGGTACCGTCCTTCCACCCCCTGTTTTCTCAGTTAAACACAGAAATCATATACATTTGTCCCAGTGTTTGATGTGTGAAATTAAGCAAAAAAATACACTCTCTTTCTCTGTTAACACGGTCGTTCACGACGCCTTTGTTCTTCGTAATTTCTTCTATTTGTCTCTAACTCATGCTCAAATCTTTCATCGATCAAAGCTTTGGATTTTGTGGATGCAACGGAATAGATGATGCATAATTTTAGCAACCTCCATTCTTCCTCCATTTTTGTCTGTGGTCAAACCAAAACAAACTACAGTGACAGCGGCCGCACTTATCCCGCCTCTTGCGAACTTAGACCCTACGTAATATCCCGCCCCTTGCAAGCCTACCCCTCTAAACCCCCGTTGATTCTACTGATATCTAAACGACATCGATAGTCCGCATATAAAGCATATAAATCACCCTCTCCTGATATAGAAATGCGGCAAAAATGCGGAGGACGTGTGAAAACGGCTTATAAGTAGAAAATGATTAAGCTTGCGTAATCAACATAAGGAGAAAATTATTATGGTTGCTTTATTACGTAATAGGTGAACCAAAATGTTACACGTAACATTACATTATTATGCGCTCAGAAATTTGTTTCATTATCGGTTTCCACATTATAGATATGGGTTTTATTACAACAATTCCAAGAGGTTGAGCGAGCACAATGGAAACTCTAGTTATTATTAAAACACCACCTCATCGATTGATATAAATCCCAACATGAACTTGCCTCCACTTTCCACTACACAGAATGGAGATGGAAGATTCCTTACAACATCTAAGACAACTTATGCACACTAACAACCTTCCACCCATATTTACTAACAGTGATCTGTGCCTCACCTTTCCTAATTTTTTTGTCCTTTGCTAGAAGAGACTGCTGTAACCTGCACCAGTTTACTTGACCACCAGCTTTCTAGTTTTGTAGTGGTCACAATATTACCAGCCCCCCCTCTTCTCTCCTCTCCTCTCTCCTCCTCTTCTCCATCTGGGGGCATAGGAGCTGGAGAAGGAGGTCAAATTTCTGCTGCTCTCTATTGGATAATGCAAGAGCTTGACATTTCAATTGGCTTTTCCTTTGCTGTGGACTATTAGAGTTTCTGGTGGTGTAGACTTCATTTTTGTTTTAAATAATCTTTGTTTACTCCTATTTAAATTTAATTAACCACATATTCTTACATATTGTGTTACTGAGTGATGAACAATCATTATATTATGCATTTGGAATGTTATCTTTTTCTGTGGTCTTTTTCTTTTAGTTTGACTTTCACTCTCACAAATGGGTAGTTATATGATGTGTACACATTTGAAGTGAGTAAAGTGAATTATGTTAACTATAATTCCAATGGAGTTATATGCATATCCTTTAAAATGAGACAGGACTCATTTTTGAGCTTTATTATTGACATTTTGACATAACCATGTCAGTTACTTCTGTAACAATAAAAACCATGCACAGAAAATGAAATTGTATTGCTTACCAAAGTAAGGTTAAAGTTCACGATTTTATATTGATCCATTTTCTTGAAAAATATAGTTTTTGTCAATTTTAACATAAGCTGACGCTTGAATTTGGTTTTCAAATGATATCGCCATCATTGATGTACCTCTGGATCAATATGGGGGAAAGGGACCTATCTAAAGGTAACATGAAAGATTGATTTAGCCAGAGCTGAACCCCCCCCCCCCCCCCTTTACACAAACACACACGTACACACAAACACATTCACACATCCCTCCACCCCCGCACTCTTCACTCTCCACCCACCACTCCCACCTCCTTTTCCTCTCTCTCCTGTGTCCTTTAGACCCTGCACACTAATCGAGGAGCAACAATTGCTCCCGTGGTGAGATCATTAAGTAAATTATTTTCAGATCAAACGGACAACAGCCACAATGAAGTCCTGTGTACCGGTAAAAGCCAAGAGCTGTCACCCTCCCCTCATTCAAATTAAGGCCCAGCAGAGGGCTCTGCACCTCTCAGGTGGAGCCCCCACCTTCAGACGTCTTTTAGCTCCAGGCTAAGGTAGGACCCACTAATTGGTCCCTTGAATAAAACTAACCCCCTGACAGGACTGGACTCGCATGCAGCTTAAAAAGATTGCAGAAATTGTTCTCTCAATCAATGACGGACAATGTAAGACCAGTGTAATGTTTCCCTGAAAAGGGAAAAATAACATGGACGGGTTATGGGTTACAGGATAAATACTTTCCCATGGTTCTCTTTTCAAGCATTTATGTTTACCGATATGATTATCTATACTATATCTATAATGATATTGTATATATGATGTTTGTATAAGATGTTTCCAGAGAACTTCGATGACAGTAATTTTTTTTTATTGATAAGCCTCTCAGAATATAATTGCATTTATTAATATATATATATATATATATATATAATATATATTATGTTGTATGTCAATTTGTGTAAATGCTTTTTTCGTCCTTATTAAGTGTCTCTCTCACTCTTGTTAATAATGTCCAAGACGTTTTGTGTTTTCTTGTTTATTTTCCCATGTTCTTTCTGATATATAATATGTGTAGCAGGCTAGTAGTGAGGCCTACCACCAGCCACTACCAGGTAGCATAGAACATCAACACCTAGATTACAAATCTCACACTGAAACAGTGTACTTACATTTCTATCCTTAGACAAATGTGTTTTAAGGGCATTTTTTTGCTCAACTGAAATACCCAAGCATATAGGTATTATTACCTAACACAAATGTTATTTTCCTATCAATGTCAAATCTATTGTATTCTCAGCTGCTACAAAAAGTGTTGAACTTACTGTAGCTTGTATTGTGGAGACAGGAACCAATGCAGCAAAGTGACAAGAGTCATTCATCCTCTTTGAGCATGCAGCATCTGGGTCATCAATCACATAGGTTTAATTAGCGATGTCTCCCCTTTGTGGCTGAGAAATATGCATGTAATTCAATTCGGGAATCCTGACCCAAGTAAAACCAATGCAAATATTTCTCAGGCCACTCTAAGTTCATGCCCTGTTCTATCTCTCCTTTACATTTACATTTAGGGCATTTAGCAGACGCTTTTATCCAAAGCGACTTACAATAAGTACATTTGTGAAGAAGTGAAACAATGTATCACTGTCAGTACAGTAAAGAACCAAGTGCAAGTACTAACAATCGCTAGGCTAACCCATTCCCTGTGTACAGCAATGAGAGCATCTACTGCAGATTAAGTACTTTGAATAAGTGCAATGTAAAATTAAGTACATTGCACTTAATTTTACATTGCACCATTGTATGTTGTACGTCCTGGTACATTAAGTGCCAGGACGTACAACATACAATGGTGGTCGGAAGGGGCTGGGTAGCTATGCAGAGTCGAGGTGAACTCTGAACAGGTGAGTTTTGAGTCTTTTCGGAAGCTGGTGAGCGACTCTGCGACCCTGACATCGGCAGGGAGCTCGTTCAACCACTGAGGTTCCAACAGAGAAACGTTGTGACTTTGTTGATCGACCTTTGCTTGCTCTTAGCGATGGCGGTACCAGATGTCCAGCTGAGGTAGTTGAGCAGAGGGATCGAGCTGGGGTGTGTAGCTTTACCAATGCTTGGAGGTAGGCAGGGGCAGTTCCATCGACTGCCTTGTATGCCAGTACCATCATCTTGAATCTGATGCGAGCTACTACAGGGAGCCAGTGGAGGTCCCGGAAGAGGGGGGTCACATGGGAGAACTTCGGTAGGTTGTACATGACGCGCGCTGCCACATTCTGGATGCGCTGCAAAGGTTTAATCACAGAGCCAGGAGCAAGTTGCAGTAGTCAAGGCGGGAGATGACCAGTGATTGGACTAGAAGCTGAGCTGCTTACCTTGTGAGAAAGGGCCGGATCCTGCAGATGTTGCAAAGGGCAAATCTGCAGGATCAGTTTGCGGTGCAGCATAACTGATTGTCCAGTACCACACCGAGGTATCTGGCAGTTGGAGAAGAAGATACAGTGATGATCTCTCAAGATGGAGCTTATATGAGCTAACGCTTCGGAACCATTTTAAATACAATATGATTTTTAATGGACTATTTATGGAATTGTTTAAAATATACAGTATATATATATTTAATTGTCATAGATTGTCTGCTTTCTGTCTGAACAGGTGATTCTAGTGAAAATGTATATAAGATAAAGGCCAAGAGGTTTCAGGTGGCAACATTTGTATTGGGGTTTGCTTGAAAAGTTATTCAGGTTACCCTGTACTCAGGATGCATATTTGTTGTCACGATGACTGTATGGAGAACTCAGATGCATGAATGGAGATGTTTTTTTATGTCTTGTTATGGTTTCCTGGACGATAAACCACAGCTTTTTGTCCCATTAGGTTGTTTCCTAGCATTTCAACACTTCATCCCGAGGTGTCACTCCTGAGTGGATGGATGCAAATTATGTAGGAATTAAATAAGTGAGGGTAAACCTTTTTTAGGGAAGAGGGGGGCCTTTACTGATTATGTGCATGATTTGAGTGCCTGAGTACTTACTTAGCTTCTTAGCTTACTCTTCAAATAATCATTGAAATGACATTATAGCAATGCTAAACAAATCGGTCCCTCAGCTCTTGACACAAAAAGGGAGAAAGATCTGGAAGCTTAATTTGAATCTTATTCCCTCCACACTGAGATTGATAGCAGGAGATAGTCTTACTGAAATAAAATACAATGAAAAGCTTTCATAGTCAAGTGGCCATTGAAGTGCTGAAATAACAAGGGTAATTATTTAGTTATTTAGTCTAAGGATATTTAAGTCTTATTTATTTTATCCTATTTATGTTTATAGGAGTCACTGAACTAATGTTTATTTTGCAGCTCTTCTTTACTTCTGGACAAAGAGGATGAATGAAGGGAAGGCTTTTCTGTTCGTGACCTCTTTCTAATTCACTCTGTCAATCTCAAGATTTTACTTATATTAATGACACATGAGTTGTTGTCACAAAAATAAAAATGAATACAAATAAATGTATGAATAAATTGTACTTATACTTATACTTAATACTTAGGTTTTATTCCATACATACATATGTTACAGTAAACATATTGATGTACCTTTCGACTTTTCAACCATTACAAAAGAGCAAGTGTGAGTGCATGTCTCTTTGTGTGTGTGCACGCACCTGTATTTCTGCCTGGGTTTGCCAAATCGTCATGTAAAATTATAACTACAATATTATTACTATTATTATTATTATTGTTATTATTATTACAATTTTATGACCTGCGGTTGTTTATCAGTCGTGCTGATTGTGGTGTGACACTAAATATCACAGGTACTATACTTTTTACATTGGACGAATCAATTACATTACACCACCACAACCTGCCATGTTTTTGTTGACCAAGTTATGTTGAACTTTTAAATAGGTTGATTATTCTTCCAATCTAATCCTCAATCTCAAATCAGCCTTCCGATTAAAAATGAAAACTATATCCTTGCAATGAACCATTAATTTATGAATCGACGAAAATTGTCTTCCCCCTTGTATTTCAAGGGGGTCACTTTCATTAAAGAATTGCAGTCAGCCTGTAGCTGAATGTTCCATAGTATAGACAGAGATGTTGCCAACTTATTCTGCTCTGCTTATATTAATGGGATCGGATAGTTGGGGATCTGAAAAATGTATAAATAATTTAATTTTTTTTTTTTTGTAAAGAATGTGTGTTAAACGTATCAAAATTGCTGAGTAGCAAATATAGCACCAAACCAACAATGAGCATGGATATTCAAAAGTATAATTCTTAAATTCTAACTTTTGAACTCCCAGTTCACACTGCCACCCAGACATTTTGTTCATACTATCATAGTATACATTCCCCAAGTCACAAAGACACTATGCATAAAGCCCCTTCGCACATGTTGGGTTTCCGTGCATTTTACATTTTACATTTCTTGCTTGGGGTCATGTGCTATGGGATCATTATTCCGGAAATTCTGCACCGATTTTGCTGCTCAAGACCTAATAACGTTTCCAGATCACTGCCGGAACGGCTGTGATGTGAAGAAATCTGATGTAGGACGTAAAACACTTTCAGATGGAGAGAGCGAACCAATCACAAGCACCAATGTTTATTGTGTGATTTGACAAAAAATTCAGTCCAATATATTTTCTTTGCAAAATAAAACATAATTCAAGAATTGGAGGACACTGGACCTATTCCGAAATAAGGGTCCTGCTTTCAGCCCATCGGATTTAAGGTCCTTTTAGATCAAACGTGGTAAACAATGGGAAAAAGCAGATATAAACAGACAAAATTGTCCCTTAAGAATGAAATCAAGAAGCGCGCTGGTGAAAAAGAGGATCCAAACCGCAACCTATAGGCTATAGCCTAGTTCAATGAGTCCTTTCACCAAAAGAACGCTTGTCTAAAACTTTGAGTGTTCATATTTAACAAATTTAACCTATATTACAGTTTTTCTCAAACATTTAAACATGTTTCCTGAAACTATAGCTATATTTCTCAATACTCTAAACACAAAACTGAATAGAGTTAACCATTTTGTCAAAACTCCACCAATCTCTTGCAAAATTAAACACTGCACTCAAAACCATTCTTTCCACCAAAATGATAAAAACAGCTATCATATGAAAATCTCTTACAGAGCATCAATTAAACACTGGTGTGATCAATTTAAAACACTATCATAATACTATTTATGCTTTGGCTTCCTTGAGGCCATGTTACTTATTAAAATGTATAAAATCGTGTATAAGTTGTTTCCTTTTCTAAGTTGAATAGGTTGCAGGTTGAACACACAGTATAAAGGCTTTTGCCACATTGTAATACAATAGTGTGAATATATCATCAATGAGTTAATCATTTTGACAAAATCACATTTTGCAAAACTTGAACACATTTTGCAAAACGTGGCTCACTGTGTCAAAACTAAACACACAAGCAAATAAGACACAACACTGAGGAATATACAATTCACATCTATGTCAAATTGAAACTCTTCTATTGAAACCTAACAATCCTTTGTCAAAATGTCACTCTGATGACAAATTGATACACACTTGTATCATAGGAATACACTTTCAGGTCAGCAGCAACACACTAGTCTACTTTATATAAAACACTGCAGTCTTCCATATTCACTGTTTTTATTCAGTTCCACAGAAGGCACGTTTTCACAACAATCAAAAAATCTAATACTCAATACTGTACATTGCAGTACAATATTTTACAGTTCAACTTGAAGTTTTTGTTACTATACCTTAAACACATGTAGCAATTCCTTAAACAAAAGCGCTGCTTTGCACTTTAGTTGCTATTCTGCAACAACTTGCTCCTTTCTGCAACACACTTGCTCCTGCACACTACACACTATTTCAAACATAAGACACTTAGTTCAAAAATGACATCTCAGTATATCATTGGGAAAACACATCTATTCAAAATACTAAACACATTGGGTAATTGAAAATACTAAAATACACACCTCAAAACACTTACTTACAAAACTGAACACCAATCACCCAGCTACAAAAAGGCCAAAGGGCAATTGTGCACGTCCCGGGGCAGCGCAGGGGAAATATATCATTGTGTGCCGCCATAAGCCTTTGAGGGTAACTGCACCATCATGCAAAAATAGGTCCCTACAATACCCAACATATCATCACACTTCTAGATGCACTTCATGATGCAGCTGAACAGGAAAGATCAGAGCAGCCCAGGTTTGTTGTTGTCTGGGATAATGTTCATTTCAATCAGGCTGTTTTGGTCTGGAACTGGTACACCAACCATGAACAATTTGAAGTTGTATACTCACCATTTCTACACCCTATAGAAGGTTTTTTTTCGGCTTGAGGATGTAGTGTATATGACCGCCAACCACATGCCCGCATGCCTCTTTTGCAGGCAATGGAACAGGCCTGCGGAGACATTGAGATAAGGTCAATCCATGGATGGATTCGGCACACAATTCGAGGATCCATAAGCCCACCCAGGCACAATTGCAATGTTTTTCTGTGTTTATGTACAGTACATTTGTGTATTTTTGGTAAATGTTTGTTATATTTTAGCTTACAGAACCCCCACCCCATCAAACAGGTACCTGGTACTTCTCTGAATGTATCTATGTGGTACTGATACAATGGCACATATTCAGCTGTAACTGGATGACACCAATACTGTAAAGTAAATGTTAGGGACTTTAACACTTATCTGTACATATTCACGTCGAAGTCCTTTGACCCTGACACTGTTCCTCTCAAATGGGACCCTGTACAATTGCTTCATGGTAATTTGGTGCTTTACCAAGATGCGTTATTGAATACTTCTCTATCTGCAAGTATTTGTTGCTGTAGCTGGTTGAGACGGATTGTATTGCTTGCTCTGACCAGGTCCACAATGGCAAGTTCCTGCTGTTGGGTGAACTGGCGTTGGTGTCCGCCCCCAGAAGGCCTTCTAGTCATTCTATAGAAAAAAGCAACCACAAAATGTTAGTGTATTGGTTTGCTTCTTTTTTACAGTACTGTATATACTGTACTTTACTGTATATACCATAGAAAGTACTGAAACATCTCAATGTAGGTAATCACAGTATGTCACAAAACTACCACTTTCGTTCAAAAAGGATCATTAGCCACCCTGCAATACAGTACATGTAATATGGTACAGTACTGCAAATACTCTAGATACAGTCTGAGTAGAAGAGAAAGTAGAGAGTTGAAGACATACCTGTTTTCAAGTCGGAATGTCCTTATTATGGATGAAACTGTGAAACGTCTTAGATTAGGGTGGAATCTCTGCCCAGCTTCCCTCATAGTCAGACCATGGTTTATGACATGGTCCACCAAAGTTGCTCTTATGTCACCGGAAATAATGTTTCATGCACGGCCTCTTCCACCACGTCCTCCTCTATGTCTCTGTCCTCCTCTTCCTCCTCTACCTCTGCCTCTTGCTCTTCCTGCATCTATGCTTGCAAAGTTCTCAAAATGGCTTAACTAAGGCCTTTTTTCTGTAGCTGGCTGATTGGTGTTTTCAGGTGTATATGTAAGTATTTTCAACCAATGTGTTTAGGATTTTGAATATATGTGTTTTCCCAATGGTACAATGAGATGTCATTTTTGAATTAAGTGTCTCATGTATGAAATAGTGTGTAGTGTGCAGGAGCAAGTGTGTTGCAGAAAGGAGCAAGTGTGTTGCACAATTGCAACTAAAGTGCAAAGCAGCGCTTTTCTTTAAGGAATGGTTACATGTGTTTAAGGCATAGAAACAAAAACTTCAAGTTGTGTTACTTTGGTCTAAGCATGTGTCTAAAGTGTTCAAGCAATTGAAAAAACGAAGTAATACCATCCAAAATATGTATTACATGTATTTTGTTTTGTTACAGAGCATCTTGGAGATGGATGGAGCTGCACAGCCTCATGAATTTATTTACATTGATGAGGCTGGATTCAACCTCAGCAAACCAAGACGGCGGGGTCGTAACATAATTGGCCAAAGGGCAATTGTGCAAGTCCCGGGGCAGCGCGGGGGAAATATCTCATTGTGTGCTGCCATAAGCCTTCAAGGGCTTATGGCAAGGATGGTGCTACTGCACCATCAAGCAAAACTAGGTCCCTTCAATACCGAACATATAATAACATTTCTGGATGCACTTCACGATGCAGCTGTACAGGACAGACCAGAGCAGCCCAGGTTTGTTGTTGTCTGGGATAATGTTAGTTTCCATCGGGCTGCTCTGGTCCGCAACTGGTTCACCAACCATCATCAATTTGAAGTCCTATACTTGCCCCCTGTGGCATCCCGCCGCTGAACCTCGGACCGGGTGGGTCCGAGGACACCCAGTAGTCCTGGTTTACCGTCGCCAACCTCCAGCCGGCGACAGAGAGCACCACGTCTCTCCCCCCAATCAGCGCAATCAGGGACACCTGGCCGGAGGAAGGGAAAGCCCCAGAAGCCGGGTTTAAAAGGCGCACCAGACCGGGCGAACGAGGAAGTGCAACGGAGAGAGTCCGCACCAGCGAGGGAGTGCAACGGAGAGAGTCCGCACCAGCGAGGGAGTGCCACGGAGAGAGTCCGCACAACGAGGAAGTGCCACGGAGAGAGTCCGCACCACGAGGAAGTGCCACGGAGAGAGTCCGCACCACGAGGAAGTGCCACGGAGAGAGTCCGCACCACGGGGAAGTGCCACGGAGAGAGTCCGCACCACGAGGAAGTGCCACGGAGAGAGTCCGCACCACGAGGAAGTGCCACGGAGAGAGTCCGCACCACGAGGAAGTGCCACGGAGAGAGTCCGCACCACGAGGGAGTGCCACGGAGAGAGTCCGCACCACGAGGAAGGGCCACGGAGAGAGTCCGCACCAACGAGGAAGTGCCACGGACAGAGTCCGCACCACGACGAAGCGACACGGAGGGATTCCGCACCACGCCGGCGAGCTAGAGGCTCACGGAGACCCTAGCACGAGTATACAGACTATTTATGCTGCGGAAATAAACGCCGGCTGCGGCTTGAACCCCTGCTTTTTGTGTAATTCCTACCGGGTATCTGACAATCGGGGAAACGGGTTGCCACATATGGTGGAGAATCCAGGCAACTCGACCGCGCTACGGGCCGGGTTTGTGTGGGAACCCCCTTCAGCCGGCATGCAGAACCCGGATGGGACCGCGGCGACGCCCGCCCAGCAGCAGCAGTGGGAGACCAGGGAGAGTCTGGCCCTCCTCTAAGAGGCCGTACTACGGCTCACCGAACTCGCCGCCGCGACCGCCGCCCCGATGCAGCCGGAGACGACGCCGCCAGAGACGACGCGGCCCGAGACGAGGCCGCGGGAGACGAGGCCGTGGGAGGAGGGGCCGCGAGACGAGCCACGCCGGCAGCAGACGCAGCCATGCATGCGAGCGACCTGCTGGGCGCAGGGGAAAACGGGAAGCCCGACCATACCGGCGCGGGTAATGACCCAGGACACGCAGGCCCTCGTGGATACCGGCAGCGTGGTCACTCTCCTCCGCCCCGACTTGGCGGGCGGGAAGGAGGGCGCACCCATAGAGGTGACCTGCATGCACGGGGACGCCCGGACGTTCGAGACCTGCCACGTCGTCATCCGGACCCCGCACGGGGTATTCACGACGCGGGCAGGGATCGTACCCCACCTACCGGTGCCGCTGCTAATCGGGAAGGACTGCCCGATCTTCCACCGGCTACAGGACCCGGCGCGTGAACTCCGGAGCCGGAGAGAACCACCCCGCAGAGAGGTGAGGGGAGCTCAACAGGCCCACGGGGCCACCAGGCCTCCGTCGCCCCCCGGAGGGCGAACAGAGGAGGCTGAGCCCGCGGCCTCACCGGAACCAGGGGCCGTGGCGCTGCTCGGGGCCGAGCCAGGGGCCGGCGTCGGCACCGGGGCGGAGACGGAGGCGGCGGGGACGTCGGTCGGAGCAAGGGACTCCGCTGGAGCGGCGGAGGACGATCGCCTGTCCGTGTCGATCCCCAGCGGGAACGCCGTCACGCTGGACGGGGATGGGGACGGCCTCCGTGGGACAGGTGGACCTGTGGGGCCTCCGGATCCCGACGGGAGCGCCGACGACCGCCTGGTCCCCTCTGGACCCACGGGCCACGGCGAGGGCGACGACGACGACCTGATGGAGGTGGCCGGGGACCCCGGCCCCAGGGGTGCGTCGACCGCTGGGCCGCTGCGGCAGATCGCGTTGGGCCGCGGGTGGGCCGATCGGGCCCGGAGCCGGTGGAGGGCGGAGGGAGGTCGTCCTGGTCGCCGGCCGCGGCCCCCTGGGGCGGATGGCCGGAGCCGGGGACACCGGCGCACGAGTGACGCGGTGGTTCCGGGGCCCCCGAAACACCAGGTGTTATCTTCTAGGGAGGGAGGTCATCCTGGTCACCAACCACGCCCCCCTGAAGTGAATGGCCGGAGCCAGGGACGCCAACGCTCGAGTGACGCGGTGGTTCCCAGCCCTCCAGAGCGTCAGGTACTATCTCCTAGGGAGGGAGGTCATCCTGGCCACCAACCACGCCCCCCTGAAGCGGATGGCCGGAGCCAGGAACGCCGACGCCCTGTCACGCCGGGATGCCTGCCTGAGCGGGTTCATCGACGACCAGGGGCCTGAGCAAGCGGTGGAGGAGTGTGGCATCCCGCCGCTGAACCTCGGACCGGGTGGGTCCGAGGACACCCAGTAGTCCTGGTTTACCGTCGCCAACCTCCAGCCGGCGACAGAGAGCACCACGTCTCTCCCCCCAATCAGCGCAATCAGGGACACCTGGCCGGAGGAAGGGAAAGCCCCAGAAGCCGGGTTTAAAAGGCGCACCAGACCGGGCGAACGAGGAAGTGCAACGGAGAGAGTCCGCACCAGCGAGGAAGTGCAACGGAGAGAGTCCGCACCAGCGAGGGAGTGCCACGGAGAGAGTCCGCACAACGAGGAAGTGCCACGGAGAGAGTCCGCACCACGAGGAAGTGCCACGGAGAGAGTCCGCACCACGAGGAAGTGCCACGGAGAGAGTCCGCACCACGAGGAAGTGCCACGGAGAGAGTCCGCACCGCGAGGAAGTGCCACGGAGAGAGTCCGCACCGCGAGGAAGTGCCACGGAGAGAGTCCGCACCACGAGGGAGTGCCACGGAGAGAGTCCGCACCACGAGGGAGTGCCACGGAGAGAGTCCGCACCACGAGGAAGGGCCACGGAGAGAGTCCGCACCACGAGGAAGTGCCACGGACAGAGTCCGCACCACGACGAAGCGACACGGAGGGATTCCGCACCACGCCGGCGAGCTAGAGGCTCACGGAGACCCTAGCATGAGTATACAGACTATTTATGCTGCGGAAATAAACGCCGGCTGCGGCTTGAACCCCTGCTTTTTGTGTAATTCCTACCGGGTATCTGACAATCGGGGAAACGGGTTGCCACACCCCTTACAAACCATTTCTAAACCCCATGGAAGAATTTTTTTCAGGTTGGAGATGGCGCTTATATGACCGCCAACCACATGCTCGCATACCTCTTCTGCAGGCAATGGAACAGGCCTGCTGAGACATCGACTTAGGGTCAATCCATGGATGGATTCAGCACACAAGGCAATATTTTCCCCGATGCTTAGCGGGAGAAAACATTGCTTGTGATGTTGATGAGATCGTATGGCCAGACCCCAACAGACGGCAGGATCCATAAGCCAACCCACGCACAATTGCCATGATTTTCTGTGTTTACAGTACAGTAGGGTTTATTTTTGTTTTATTTTTGCTCAAACTGTATTTACTGCACTGTAATGTACAGTACTGCAATGTACAGTATTTAGTATTTGATCTTTTGGTTGTGGTGAAAACGTGCCCTCTGTGGAACTGAATAAAAACAGTGAACATGAAAGACTGCAGTGTTTTATATAAAGTAGACCAGTGTGTTGCTGCTGATCTGAAACTGTATTCATATGATGCAAGTGTGCATCATTTTGTCATCAGAGTGCCATTTTTACAAAGAATTGTCAGCTTTCGATTGCCGAGTTTCAATTTGACATAGATGTGAAAGGTTTATTTCCCAGTGTTGTGTCTTATTTGCTTGTGTGTTGAGTTTTGACACAATGAGCCAAATTTTGCAAAATGTGTTCAAGCAATTGACAAACACTGTAAACACAGAAAAACAAAAAAACAGTGTTCAAGCAATTGAAAAAAACAGTGAACACTGGTGTGATCACTTCAAAACACTCCCATCAAAATACTATTTACATATGTTTTGGCTTCATGAGGCCATGTTACATATTCAAATGTATAACATTGTTTAGAAATAGATTTATTTTTTAAAGTTGCAATTAGGTGGTACATATAGTATGAAGTCTGTTGCCATATTATAATACAATACTGTGAATGTATCATATAAATATTGCATTGACACAATCGTAACAGAACAGGATACAATGCATATTTGTCTATCCAATGAGCTCCAATTGGCTAAACTCACAATCCCAGCTTCCCAGAGTCATATTGTACACCTATAGTTGATACTGCAACATTGTTCTGAGAATACACCAATGTTACCTATTTTGGCAAAACTTACAGTTCAGTAATTGCACTGATAATTAAAATGAAAAACGCTACAGTACGAAAATGTTTAGACTGTCTTTCGGGGGATGTAATGATGAAATCAGTGCACAAGTACAAAAAGGTAACAAAGCAAATATTTATTTGTGCAAAATGTTCTGCTGAACTGAGTGCATAAAAAGCTTTTCGTAGGCCAACAAAAATAAAAGTAAGAATATAAATGAGGTGAAACAGATCTACATATAAATCAGTCTGTATCCCACCTCCGATCCTGATCAGGCCAGAGAACCATATCTACAACACAGCAGAGCTCACCTGAGGCCTCTTTTATGCTCTGTGTCACAGCCCGGCTCTTGACTGTGGCAAAGATGGGAGACCAGACTATAGAGTGAAATTATCTTAAACATTTATTCACAACCCAAGACTATAAACAGAAAATATATATAAATGTCAGTAATCAGTAGTGTAAGCATGTGTGTGAGTGTGTGGCAAACAAATAGAACAAAAGCAATGGCTGCAGCAGCAAGAGCCAGCCCCAGATCTGCAGAAGGGTGAGGCTTATATAGACCAGCCCAGGTGTCTCATCAAGAAGATGACCCTCCCACTACGTGGAACCTGCAAAGGGAGAGCAAAGCAGCAAAGAACACAGAGGCCCCTAGTGGAGTGGTGGGGTCATCACACCCCCCTTAAAAACGGGATTCCCACCAGGAATGCCGGCCAGCCAAAACTACACAAAATTTAATTAAATCATCTACTCATAACCACTAAAGAGAATAAATGCACTACTTTTTTTTTAGAAGTATAGCCCTAGTTTTTAGCCAAATATTTACCAAGAATCCTACCAAGGACCTACAAAACCACCCTCAAATAATCCAGTTCAACGATTCCTTTAATACAACCTCAGTCAACCATTTGTATAATACTGACCCGCTCAGAAGAACATCCCTGGCCACCAAGCAGACCCCACTGTGACCCAGCAACTCCGGCGCCTGGAGAAGCAGTTTAAGAGTACAGCTCCTGACCTGGAGTTCATGTCGGTGAGATGCAGACCCTTCTTTCTACCTAGAGAACTAGCTGATGTTGTCGTCACTGCAGTCTACATACCACCGGACACTAATGTAATCACGGCTCTCTCTCTGCTGCATAATGCCATCAATAACCACCAGCGAGCCCACCCCAATGGCGCCCACATTATTGCAGGGGACTTCAATAAAGCAAATCTCAGGACTGTTCTACCAAAATTCTATCAATTTGTAAATTGCCCAACAAGAGGGGAAAACACTATGGATCATGTGTATTCAAACATCAAGCGTGCATACAGAGCCGTACCCCTCCCCCACCTGGGCCGGTCAGACCACCTCTCCCTGCTCCTCACCCCCGCATACACCCCCCTCTGTTGACAAACAAAGCCCACAAAGAAGACCATTACCACCTGGCCTGAGGATGCCCTCCCCCGACTGCAGGACTGCTTTGAACAAACACAGTGGGAAGCCTTCTACCATGAAGACCTGGCTACATTCGTAGACACAGTACTGTCTTACATCAAGTACTGCATTGGGAATGTCACTGTGGAAAAGTGCATCCGGGTGTTCCCAAACCAGAAACCATGGATGCCAAGCCAGGTCCGCACGCTCCTCCGGGCCCGACTCATCCTTCAGATCAGGTGACAGAGCATTGTACAGCGCCGCTCGCGCCGACCTGAGGAGAGGCATTAGGTGGGCCAAAGTAGAATACAAGAGGAGGATAGAGGAACAGCTCAACAACCCCCGGCAGGTGTGGCAGAGCATACAGACCATCACCAATTACAGAGGCTGTGCTGTGACACCCAGGGACTCAGATGTGGCATTGGCAGAGGAGCTGAACAGCTTCTTTGCCCGCTTTGAGTCTCAAACACAGCACTCAGCCACATCACTCCAACCACCACTACAACCCCCATCAACCTCCAGCACCCCCCCACTCACTCTTGAGGTACAGGACGTGAGGCGGGTGCTCAGTGCAGTTAACCCCAGGAAGGCTGCAGGCCCAGATGGAGTACCAGAGAAGGTGCTCAAGGCATGTGCCAACCAGCTATCACAGGTCTTCACTGACATTTTCAGTGAAGAGATTTCAAGCAGGATGGGATAATGGCTTGTTCCAAGCCGTTATCCCATCCTGCTTGAAATCTGCCACAATCATCCCAATCCCTAAAAAGTCACCCACTACCAGCCTCAATGACTTCCGCCCCATAGCACTCACCCCAGTCATCACCAAGTGCTTTGAGAAACTGGTTTTGAGACACATCAAAGCCTGTCTCCCCCCCACCCTGGACACACACCAGTTTGCACACCGGACTAACAGATCCACCGACGACGCAATAGCCATCGCTCTCCACTCAGCGCTGAGTCACCTGGAGAAAAAGGGGAGCTACGTCAGGATGCTCTTCATTGACTTCAGCTCAGCTTTTAACACTATAATACCAGACATTTTGATCCCCAAGTTAATCAACCTGGGGCTCCCACCACCCACCTGCTCCTGGATAAAATACTTTCTGGTCAACCGACCCCAGCAGGTGAAACTGGGTCCTTACCTCTCCTCCTCCCGCACTCTCAGCACTGGCTCTCCCCAGGGCTGTGTGCTGAGCACACTACTCTACTCCCTCTACACATCCGACTGCAGTCCCACCCACCCAGAGAACATCATTGTCAAATTCACTGATGACACAACGGTGGTGGGCCTTATAACAGGGGGAAACGAGGCGGCCAACAGAGATGAGGTCCTGAAACTTGGTGAGTGGTGTGTATCTAGCAACCTGGCACTGAACATCACTAAGACCAAGGAACTCATCCTGGACTTCCGACGGAACAGAGCCGCCCCTGCCCCCCTGTACATCAACAGTGAAGGTGTGGAGCGAGTGCAGTCCTTCAAATACCTCGGAGTCCACATCTCTGCTGATCTCTCCTGGGCGGGTCAACACCTCAGCGCTGGTCAAGAAGGCCCAGCAGCGGCCACACTTTCTGAGGGTGCTCAGGAGGGAGCATCTAAACACACAGCTGCTGGTGACCTTCTACCGTTCCACCATCGAGAGCCTGACCTACGCTGTGTCAGTGTGGCACTCCAGCTGCACGGAGGCCGACAGGAAGAGACTGCAGAGGGTGGCAAACGTTGCGCAAAAAATCATTGACTGCCCTTTGCCTTCCTTAAGCACCATCTACGGCTCCCGCTGACTCAGCAGGGCCAGAGGGATCCTGAAGGACACCACCCACCCCGGCTACCATCTCTTTAACCTGTTGCCTTCTGGCAGGCGCTTCAGGTCCATATATGCCAGAACAAATAGACTCAGGAACAGCTTTTTTCCCAAAGATGTCACCATACTGAACTCACTCGTACTTTTAAGGAGCTGCTCACTGCATTTCGTTGTACTTTGTATAATGACAATAAAACTTTCTATTCTTCTATTCTATTCTTCAAAGAGACAAGAAACCAGGAAAATTTAACATTACAAGTAAATCTAAGAGCGAGATGCTCTCGACAAAGCATCCGCCACAACATTTCTAGAGCCTTTTATGTGACGGATGTCCAAACAATAAGGCTGCAGGAACAAAACCCATCTCATCAATCTACGGTTTGGGCAATGTAGAGACTGCAAAAAGGTGATAGGATTGTGATCTGTATAAACCACCAAATGGATGCTACCAGAATCAATGTAGACTTCAAAATGCTTTGACGCCCAAATGAGTGCTAGGGTTTCCTTCTCTATGACAGAATAGTTCCTCTGAAAGGAATTCAATTTCTTGGAGCAGAAACTCACCGGTCGTTGAACTCCACCATCATCACCTTGGGACAAGACAGCACCTACCCCCACGTCGCTCGCATCTACATGTAGAATAAAAGGATTATCCATTTGCGGAGCAGCTAGAATGGTAGGAGAGCACAGAACATATTTAATGTTCTCAAAAGCTTGCTGATAGGACAATGACCAGACGTATTTAGCTTTTCCTTTTAACAAATCTGTTAAAGGAGCTGCCACAGTTGAGAAGCTTTTGCAGAAACTGCGGTAATAGCCCACCAGACCCAGAAAACGTTGCAGTTCCTTTTTATTGGCTGGCACAGGATACTTTGCTATAGCAGAGACTTTCGCTTGCACTGGCCGCACTTGCCCCTGACCCACTTCTTTACCAAGGTAGGTGACAGTAGCCTTAGCAAACTCACTCTTTGCCAAATTTGCTGTAAGACGCACTTCACTCAGACGTTCAAACTACTTCCCGATGCGAACCAAATGCTCCTCCCAGGTATTGCTATACACCACAACGTCATCCAAGTAAACGGCACATCCTTCAAGCCCAGACACAACAATATTCATTAACCGCTGGAACGTTGCAGGTGCATTCCGCAGTCCAAAGCTCATCACGTTGTAGGAAAACAAGCCAAAGGGTGTTATAAAAGCAGAAATCTCCTTTGCTTGTTTTGACAGCGGTACTTGCCAGGAACCCTTCAGCAAATCGAATTTGCTGACATACTGAGCTGAACCAATCTGATCCACACAAACTTCAATGCGCAGCAGTGGATATGCGTCAGGCTTGGTAACTCTGTTTACCTTCCGATAGTCTGTACAAAACCGAGGACTCTTATCAGACTTATCAACCAACAAGCAAGGGGATGCCCAACTAGATGACGAGGGCTCTGCAATACCATTCTCAAGCATGTACTTTATTTCTGACTCCATCACCTTACGTTTTTTCCTCAGACACCCGATAAAAACGCTGGCGGATAGGCTGTGCATCACTTACAACAATGTCATGTTCAATCAAATGCGTTTGGCTCGGTGTATCACCAAACAGCCCATGATAGCTGGCAATTAGCCTAGCCAACTCAGCACGCCTCTCAACTGACAGCTGACCAAGCAAAGTGTCTAGGTTACGCAGCGTCTCAGAGTTTTTTAACCGGCCTCGCAGCAAACTCTCATCCGGTGGGGTCACACCATCATCCTCCTGCACAACCCAATGCTGTGAAGAACTGCTTTCCACTGTGGCTGCCACCGAAACTGACCTAACCGACCGGTCCTGCTCCTTGCCACTAGAATCAGAAACCGGTGGCGCACGCTCATAATAGGGTTTCAACAGATTAACAAGGCAAAGTTGAGTCAATTTTCTACGTTTAGGTGTTGACAACAAGTAGTTCTGCTCTGAAACCTGCCGCAACACTGTGAAAGGGCCAGTGAATTTCGCTTGAAATGGAGCAGTCACAATAGGCAACAAAGCTAACACGCAATCACCAGGACTAAACTGATGCTGCTCAGCTTTTCGGTCATACAGACGCTTCATTTTTACCTGTGCAGAGAGAACTTTTCCTTAGCCAACTCTCCTGCTGCATACAACCGATGTCAAAAACCATTAATGTAATCAAATCAAATTTACAGGTAGTTCTTGTTTTGCAACAGGATCATGCACCAAAGTCAACGGCCCACGCACCGTGTGCCCGAAAACAAGTTTGTTTGGGCTGAAACCCATGCTCTCTTGCTCCACCTCCCTAGTGGCTAGCAGCAACCATGGAAGCCCCTCTTCGCAGTCCTGGTTCATCTCAATGCAATACCCACGCAACAGAGACTTCAAAGTCTGGTAAAATCTTTCCAGGGCCCCTTGACTCTGAGGATGATATGCGGAAGCCTGGTTATGTTTAACCCTTAACTGCTTTAATACTTGAGCAAACAACCGAGAAGAAAAATTTGAGCCCTGATCACTCTAAATTACTTTTGGTATGCCGAAAATGGAGATGAACTGCGTGAGCGCCTTTACCACCGACTTAGCAGTAATGCTACGCAATGGATAGGCAGCCGGGTACCTTGTACTTCGACACATGACGTCAGTAAGTATTTACTACCTGATTTAGAACAAGGTAAAGGGCCCACACAGTCTACAATCAGATGCTCAAATGGTTGTGCAATAGCTGGAATAGGGTACAGTGGAGCTGGCTTAATTCCCTAATTTGGTTTCCCAGTTAGCTGACATGTAGAACATGTTCTGATGTAGCTGGACACATCCCTCTTCACACGAGGCCCGAAGAAGTAACGCAAGATATATACATATGTTTTACGCACTCCCAAATGCCCACAGTGATCATGGGCGGCCTTCAGAACCTCAGTGCGAAATTTAGAAGGGACAACAACCTGCAACACTGGATCACCAACAAAATTGTCACCATGTGGCATCCACTTCCTCACCAACAATCCATCCTGCACAAAATAACCATTAGCAGCGCTCCTTCCATCTGCAACAGTGACAACCCTGTCATACAGTGATGTCAAAGATGAATCTGCACTCCTCAGTTCTGCCATGAGGTCACTGCAGGAAACAGACAAAAGAGGATCTGGAAAGGACACTGGGAATGTCCCCTTGTCACCCTTTCTGATCTGGTCAAGGCCCTGTTCAGCATGGCACATGGCCCGTGTTACTGCACAAGCTGTAAACACCTCAGGAAACCCTCGAGCACCTTCATCCAGCTCTCCTGTAACCAAGGATGAAGAAGTCGCAATTGGCGGTGGTGAACTCTTAGCCCACACACGACTGCCTGCCAGATCATTCCCTAGAATGATATCTACGCCATCAATAGGCAATGCGGGGCACACCCCCATAGCAACCCTGGACCAAACCACAGTTTAACACAAATTTGTGCAATGGAACAGGTGACACTGTCAAACTCATGCCTCTGATGAGGACATAATCTCCTGTATCAGATTGATGAGAAAATGATGAGCAACACTGAACTCACAATATATGAATTAAAAGCAGCAGTATCCCTTAGGATTTTTACAGGTACAGAACTGTCGCTGCCCACCAAAGACACACACCCATCAGACAGAAAAGCCGAGAACAACTCCTTCAAACTGTCCTTCACTTCAGCCTCCACCTGCTGACAAGAAATAGGCCCGACATATGGCACAGAGGTAGCACACGCAGCCGACATAACCTGTACTCCTTCCTTCCCACGTCCAGCTTCGGGACAGTCAGCCTTCCAATGCCCCTGGCTTTTGCAGAAGTTGCACACCTTCCCTAAGTCAAATGGCACTCGACCCTGCACATAATGCCCTGGTCTACTCAGGCCATGATAATGCGTTTCCTCCCACTTACTTGCAGTACTGAGCAACCTGGCATCGCTCCTGTTATCTCTAGCGCTATACTCACGTTCAATCCTGTGTGTGAGCACATACTCATCTGTTAGGGTGGCAGCTTCTGCGGCAGTCTTCACTTTATGCTCACTGATATAAACAGCAATATGACTAGGAACAGAGTTTTTAAATTGTTCCAAAACAATCAGATCACATAGAGCATCATAAGTATCCACCTTCACAGCAGAACACCAGCAACTGAAATGAGTACACAGCTCCCTCGCAAACTCAACATGTGTCTGCCTACTCGACTTCTCCCATGTCCGGAACCTCTGCCTATATGCCTCAGGTACAAGCTCATATGAGCGCAACACTGCAGCTTTAACTGTCGCATATTCTCTACTCTCAACTATAGTTAGAGCAGAGTACGCTTCCTGTGCTTTACCTGTCAACACACAATGCAAAAGTAACGTGCGATCGGAGTCGGACCACACCCTACTCTCGTCCACACAAAAAAAATGTCTGGGTCCCGCTCACAGAACTGAGGAACCAATCGCAAGCTACCCACAACATCAAATACACCAGAGACCCTAGGAGAAAAACTCACCCCTGTCTCAGATCCACTCAAACTCAGCCTACGCTCCTCAAACTCAAGTCGCTTCCTCTCCACAACTAATTTCTCTCGTTCAGATCTTGCTCTCTCTTGTTCCGTTTTCAGCAGAAGCAACTCCCTTCTCTGCACAAACGGCACCAGCAACATGCAACTTAGGTCTGAGAACCCCTGTTTCAAACAGATTAGCTTTCACAATTGCCTTAATGTTTTCCTTCATTCTTTTATCCCCAACATCCAACTGATAATACTCAGCAATTTTCACTAACTGTTCCCGTGAGCAGCACTCCAACAACTCCTCTGATGGAGCTCACAAAAAATCCTCCACACTAGCCATCACTCAGCTCCACTTACCCAACAGAATTATTTACCAGACGCAACACCACAAGTTCAACTCCTACAGCACACTACACTCACCATAGCCCCAGCACAACCAAAACTTTACCGTGGTCTTGTCCCTCTAACTGCCTAATCAAAACTAACTAACTCCCCCCCTAGTCTTCAGGCGTTTTTGCGGTGGGTATTTACTAGTGTTGCACCGATTCCGATACCAGTATCGGAAGGAGATCCGATCCAGCACTAAAATGGTGGTATCGGAATCAGCGAGTACCAACAAATGGTGCACCGATACCATTTTGATGCTTGTATGTCACTTAAACGCAGCCTTCTCTCTCCCGACACTCACTATCGCTATTGGCCTGCTCCAGACCAATGAGAGTGGGCCAATAGCCGCTCTTAACCGTCTTTTTCATGCGGCGGGAAAACAAACCAGGAGAAGAAAATGTCTGCAGTGTGGAATTATTTCATTATAGAAACGCCGGCGAGTACATTGGCTAAATGCAAGATTTGCGACCTGAAAGTTTCGAGAGGTGGAGTTAAACGGGGCAGTTTCAATACCTCGAACATGATAAAACATTTGAAGTCGAAACATGTGAACGAACACAAAGAGTTCGTGACTGAGGCAACTGCAGCTAGCAAGAGAAAGCGGGATGGACCGCAGCAACGATCCCTGGTCAGTTCACTTCGTGCGAAAGAGCAGTGGGACGAGAAGAGCGAAGCAGCAAGACAGATGTCCGAGAAAATAACCGAGATGACTGTTCTCTGTAACCTGCCCCTCTCCTTCGTTGAAAGCGTGGGCTTCCGGCTTTTTATGGCTCACGCAGTACCTAAGTTTAAGGTCCCAAGTCGCAAATACATCACGGGGATGACTATCCCTGCACTGAAACATAAAGTAACGGAGCATGTTTTAGGAAAGCTAGGGGAGGCAGGGACCATAAGCTTTTCAACGGACATCTGGAGCAGCCAAGTCTCCCCACTTTCCCTGCTTAGCTTGACAGCCCACTGGGTAAACTTGGAAACATTCACTCCAGAAAGCGTCATACTTCATGCGAATGAATTCAAGGGATCACACACGGGCGAAGCTATTGCAGGAGCAATAGAGCGCATGCTGCTCAACTGGAGCATCCCGAAGTCAAAGGTAACGTATCTTTTCTAGTCTAGACTTTGAAAGAAATTCCGCAGTAATTTGCCGCAGTAATTTGAGCCGTAAAGGGGTGGTGTGTGTGTGTGTGTGTGTGTGTGTGTGTGTGTGTGTGTGTGTGTGTGTGTGTGTGTGTGTGTGTGTGTGTGTGTGTGGTGCTCTCTATTGCGACTTGTCTATTTAAGCAATATAGCACTCGTGGGAGTGGGGTAGGTAAGGGATTATCCCTTACCTACCCCACTCGCACGAGTGCTATATTGCTTTTATCAAACAATTCTACCGTCAACAAATTAACATTTCAACACGAAGCTTTGGTTAATTTTTATTATTATAATTACATTATTATTAATAATATTCTTATTATTATTATTATTATTATTAAAGGTCCATGCCATTCTTCGGGACAATGCAAGCAATATGAAGAAGGCAATGAGGGACCTGGGAGTCTCCAGCCTGGGATGTTTCTCGCACATGATTCAACTCGTGGTGCACGATGGACTGCTGTCCCAGCGAAGTGTGAGCGATGCGCTGGCCAGTGGGAGAAAAATAATTGGGCACTTCAAACATTCCCCATTGGCCACATCAAGACTTGAAACTGTCCAGACGGGACTGGGAATGCCAGTCAAACGTCTGATCCAAGATGTTCCCACCCGCTGGAACAGCACCTTTTATATGACTGCGAGCCTGCTGGAGCAAAAGAGTGCCATCTCACTCTATGCTGCAGACCATCAGCTCCCAGCAACACTGACAGCAAGTGACTGGACCTTGCTGGAGAAAATCAACACTCTTCTGGCTCCATTTGAAGAGATCACAAAACAGATCAGCTTCGCCACCTCCACCACTTCAGAGGTCATCCCCTCAGTCATCGTCCTGAAGCGTCTGTTGGCCAAACAGACCACAGAGGACAGCGGGATAAAAACAATGAAGGCGACACTTCTAGCAGCTATGGGCACAAGATTCCAGACCGTTGAGGCGGAGCCCTTGTACTCTGTTTCAACCATATTGGACCCACGTTACAAAGACAGGTATGTTAATTTAATTGTGAGCTGTATAGTGTAAAGTTTAAACATCTTGTGTTAGTGTGTAATTAAATGCAGTGCTAAATAAATAACAGCATATGAGCTAACAGCTATATTATGCCATTCTGTTTACTTTGTTACTGAAGATACTTCACAAGTGCAGAGAGCAGCAAGCTTGCAAGAAGTGCACTGACCCAAGAGGTGGAGAAAAATGAGGAGTCATCACTGCAGACAACCACCACCGAGGCAGCAGACCCAGCCAGTAAGACCCCACGGATGACAGCAGAGCCCAACACAAGCAGCTGCTTTAAGGGGCTGTATGAGGAATTCCTGCAAGAGCATGCTGCTGAACAAGGTGGGGCCAGCAGCACAGTTACACAGGTGCAGATAGAGACATATCTGGCTGAGAAAACAATCCACCGCACTGAGAGCCCATTCGAGTACTGGGGAAAGAATAAAGAACGGTTCCCCTCCCTGGCTACTACAGCTGCAAAGTTTCTCTCCGCTCCCTCCACCAGCGTAGATAGTGAGAGGCTTTTTAGCACGGCTTCTAACATACTTGATGAGAAGAGGAATAGGCTGTCAGGAGATCATGTAGAAACACTAATCTTCCTCAAGAAAAAGCTTGAACCCCAAAGACTTGAATCCTCAAAAGTAAACAAGAGTAAACACTACTAGGTGATGTGTGACAGATCTGTCACTGATTAATGCTATTTGTTCTTACCTCATATACGTTAAATGAATGCAGCTATCTCTCAAATGTACCTCATATGTATATTATTTCTTATTTTAATACAATTTAACGTTCTACTTCTTACTGTTGCACTAGTTTTATACACTAGTATTATGTTATAATTTTATGAAAATTGCACTATTTTGGCATTTGAGAGCCAAAACTCAGGGTTTTAAAGAGTTTGTAATGTATTTTTAATGTAATGAAATTTTAATGTATTTTACTTTCTTACTGTTGCACTGTTCACTTCTATTATACATGTTCTAATTTCATGAATGTTGCACTATGTTGGCCTTTGAGAGCCAAAAGTTTATTCAGCTATTGTTGTCACCCATACCAGGTAGGCAATAAAAAGTTCTACTGGATTCACTTTGTATTAGTCTTCCTGCTTCACAAAGGTAGGCAGCAGCTTGACAAAGCCATGATGGCAATGATTTTACATCCAAGTAGTATGCAGCTCTTCATATATACACACACACAAGCATCAATTTCAAACAGTGGTATCGGTATGGTATCGGTATCGGCCGATACTGCACAGCCAGGTATCGGTATCGGAGCCAAAAAATGGCATCGGTGCAACACTAGTATTTACGCACTGAAACCCGCAAGCCCGGTGGAGCAACCAGTAAATGGCGACCCCACCAGCAGCTTGGGACGTGCTCCCGAGACTACTGCTCCAGCCACATTTAACACCACACTACAAAACCCCCCAGCAATCTTCCAAGGGAAGTTGCCCTTCGCCTATCAGGGACAAAACAACGGCAACTTTAATGATCACACATAGGACAGAGCACAGAAAACATTACATGCAGCACAATTTCCTCCTGTAACAGCCACTTAAATTAACCAAAACAAAATGGCTTGCTTACCACCCTAGTCCAAGTCTCCCGCGTCAACAGAATGTGAAGTCATTCACCAATCACTGAACTTAACAGGCTACAACCACCCACTGACGTCACACCTAGCAGATCTTACCAACTACAATAATACAAACCCCGGTCAACAATAAAACCGACGAGCCCCCACTTGTCACAGCCCGGCTCTTGACTGTGGCAAAGATGGGAGACCAGACTATAGAGTGAAATTATCTTAAACATTTATTCACAACCCAAGACTATAAACAACAGAAAACATATATAAATGTCAGTAATCACTAGTGTAAGCATGTGTGTGAGTGTGTGGCAAACAAATAGAACAAAAGCAATGTCTGCAGCATCAAGAGCCAGCCCCAGATCTGCAGAAGGGTGAGCCTTATATAGACACCACACCAGCCCAGGTGTCTCATCAAGAAGATGACCCTCCCACGACCTGGAACCTGCAAAGGGAGAGAAAAGCAGCAAAGAACACAGAGGCCCCTAGTGGAGTGCTGGGGTCATCACATGATAGAAGTGTTTTGCAAGTTGAGTTTGAACAGGTGAGAAGTGAGATAGACTTATTGGTAATTAGTTGTTGCGTTTTGAAGGCCAGTGTTTCCAGGAGAACAAAGTGTGCTAAATGATGAGATTTGTGCTTAGAGTTTTGCAAAAACATGATTTAGAATTTCTATATGTGTAAAAACAGTGTAATTGTGCTTAGCGTTTAGCATTCGGGAGTCTTGAAGATGCTACATGAGCTTCAAGTTTTCAGAATTTTGTGCATAGTTCCATTTTTTGTGTGTATACAATCGAGAAAAACTGTAATATCACATTGACACAATCTTTTCAGAATAGGATACAATGCATATTTGTCTATCCAACGAGCTCCAATGGCAAAACTCACAACCCAGCTTCCTAGAGTCATACTGCACTGTTGATACTGCAACATTGTTAGAGTTTTGAGAATACACAAATGTTACCTATTCTAACAAAACTCACAGTAATTGCACTGATGAGTAAAACGAAAAATACTACAGTAAGACTATGGGCCCCTTTTTAACGGTCTGAAACGCAAGTGAGAAGCGCCAAGCGCGAGTTTAGTTTGCGTGTGTTTAAACAGATGGACGCACACACGCGCCTGTTTTCATTAATTAATTTACACACGGGCGCCCGCATTCATTCATTCTTTTTAACACTCACTCGCGGTAAAACAATGTTTTCTCACGATCAAATACTCATCAATCCTAAAAGTTATGGGCATGTACGCGAAGTGTATGCACGAGGTGCACAAGCAACATTATGCATGTGCCCTTTAAATATCATCTGAACAATGCGCCACTGACTTAAAACCAGGTATTTCCTGGTTTGTGGCGCAAGTGGTCTCTGAAACTGCAAAATAGCAACAGGGAACATTTGCGCCAGAACACGCCTCCTTCTTTCGCCGAACCGCCCCTTGGGGCGCAAGATCATTCCCTAATTTACTGACGCATGGTGCAGGAGGGAAAAGAACGCTCTGCGCCAGTTGCAAACTAGCAACGACACATGCGCCAGTGATTACAGTTTTTTCAATTGCTTGAACACTATAGACACATGCTTGGACCAAAGTAACACAACTTGAAGTTTTTGTTACTATGTAGTGAGTGTTACATAATTCACCTACAGTATTTTGTTATGTGTTGTTCTTTACACTGTGTTAGGCATGTCTTTTACTGTCTCTGTGTTTCAGGGATCGCTGTCCCTTTAAGGATTACGTGCTTCTCATGACGCGGAGCCCGATGCGGCATATGTTCTCTTGCAGCACGTTTTGATTCCTGTTTTTCAAAAACTAAATAAACGAGTCACACAACTGTGTGCTCAACGTGCGAAATTGTATCCTTCATTTAATGCAATTTCCACACTGGTGACCCCGACGTTAGTCTGCTGGACGTATCCAGGGACACGACACGACCATGACCGCGAACGCTGTTACTCTCAAGCTTCCCGAATTCTGGGAATCGTCGGCGTCGGCATGGTTCGCCCAGACCGAAGCGCAGTTCGCGTTGCGGGAGATCACCGCGGATACGACGAGGCACTACTACGTTGTGTCAGCTCTTGGAAATTCGACAGCATCCAGAGTGGTGAGCCTCCTTAAAAATCCTCCGGCAAGGGAGAAGTATGCGGCACTCAAAGCCCACCTGTTAAAGACATTTGAACTGTCGGAAGCTGAGAGAGCCAGCAGGCTTTTCTCACTTCAAGGGCTCGGCGACAGCAAACCGTCTGAGCTCATGGACCGTATGCTGGATCTAATGGGTGAGCACGAACCCGATTTTCTTTTTGTTCAGCTTTTCCTGCGTCAGCTGCCTTCCCAAGTGAGGGCTGCTTTGGCCAACACCATGATCACTGACTGTCGGAGGCTGGCTGAGGAGGCTGATAAATTTTTCCTGCCGGGTCAAGGGCACTGTGTGGCCGCGATTTTTCCCGCGCACATCGCTCCTGTGACACTGGACGACTCCACGCTCATCGCTGCCACCACTTCTCGTCGGCAGCTGTCTTCTGACCCCCAGCAGTCTTCAGGCCCGCAGCAGTCTTCAGGCATGTGTTTCTACCATGCAAAGTTTGGACCGACGGCTCTTAAATGCCGTCCGCCATGCAGTTACGGCGGGTTGGGAAACACCAGGGCCGGCGCTCGGTAGTGGCCATGAGCGTCGGCCGTGCTGGCAGGCTGCTTTTCATCCGCGACAGCATCTCCGGACGGCGATTCCTGTGCGACACGGGAGCACAGAGGAGCGTCCTTCCTGCTTCCCGTTTGGACATGGTGACCGATGGCCACGGCCCCCCTATGGAAGCTGCTAATGGTAGCCCCATCCGTACCTATGGAACGAGGTATATTGAGTTGTGTTTCGGAGGCCACCGGTTTGGCTGGGACTTTATTACAGCAAAGGTCTCCGTTCCCCTCCTCGGCGCCGATTTTTTGTGTGCGCATGGACTGTTGGTGGATGTAAAGAACCGCCGTTTGATTGACGCCGTCACGTTTTGTTCCTATGCGTGCATGCTCAGCGGGGCTGACTCCATACGACTGTCTAGCATGCTCTCCACCTCAGATGACTTCCACCATCTACTTGCCGGTTTCCCAGCCCTCACTCAGCCTACTTTCTCTGCGTCTGCCGTGAAGCATGGTGTGGAGCACCATCTCGCCACTACTGGTCCACCCGTCTACGCCCGTGCTCGGCGCCTCGACCCGACCAAGCTTGCCGTTGCGAAGGCTGAGTTTGCGAACATGGAGCGCCTGGGTATAGTCCGCCGGTCCGACAGCCCGTGGGCCTCACCCCTCCACATAGTCCCCAAACCCGGCGGCGGCTGGCGCCCGTGTGGCGACTACCGGCGGCTAAATGAGGCAACGACTCCTGACCGGTACCCAGTGCCGAATATTCAGGATTTTTCGGCCCACCTGGCTGGTATGGTGATTTTTTCCAAGGTGGACCTTGTCCGGGGATATCATCAGGTGCCTGTACACTCACTGGACGTTCCCAAAACAGCAGTGATCACGCCGTTTGGTCTGTTTGAGTTCCTGCGGATGCTGTTTGGCCTTAAAAACGCAGCTCAATCTTTTCAACGCCTCATGGACTCTGTTTTGCGGGAGCTGCCTTTTCTTTTTGTGTACTTGGATGACATCCTAGTGGCGAGCACGTCCAAATCCCAGCACCTGGCGCACCTCCAGTGCCAGTTTGGTCTCTCCACCATCGATTTCCTGGGACACAGAGTCACTAAGGACGGTGCAGCCCCTCTCCCATCAAAGGTGGAGGTGGTCGCACAGTTCCCACGCCCGCTCACTGTCAAGTCCCTGCAGGAGTTCCTCGGCATGGTGAATTTTTACCAGCGTTTCATCCCTCGAGCCGCCCAGCTCATGCGACCCTTGCATGAGGCCTTGCAAGGTAAGCCCAAGCACGCTGTAGAGTGGACTGAGGGCAGGGACAAGGCTTTTGTTGGCACTAAGGCAGCCCTGGCGAACGCCACCATGCTGGCACACCCTTCTCCCACAGCCTGCATCGCCATCACCTCGGATGCCTCGGACTACGCTGTCGGTGCCGTCTACGAGCAGTGGGTGGGCGGGGCCTGGCAGCCACTTGCCTTCTTCAGTCGTCAGTTGCGTCCCAACGAGCAGAAGTACAGCACTTTCGACCGGGAGCTGCTTGGTCTCTACCTCGCCATCAGACACTTTCGTTCCCTGTTGGAGGGTCGACACTTCACCGCTTTTGTCGACCACAAGCCGCTGACTTTCGCCATGGCCAAGGCGGCTGAGCCGTGGTCCGCCCGCCAGCAACGTCATCTGTCCTACATTTCCGAGTTCACCACGGATTTACAACACGTTGCCGGTAAGGACAACCAGGTGGCGGACTGCCTGTCACGGGCTGTGGTAGGAGCAGTCCATCTTGGTTTGGATTACAACCGCATTGCAGCGGACCAGACCACAGACCCAGACGTGCAACTCCTGAGGACCTCGACAACAGGGCTGAAAATAGAGGATGTGGTTTTTAGCGATGCCGGCACCACGCTCCTGTGTGACGTCTCCACAGGCAGTCCTCGCCCAATCATTCCCACGGGATGGAGACGAAAAGTTTTTGATGCCATCCATGGTCTTTCCCACCCAGGTTCGAAAGCGTCACAAAGATTGGTTGCGGCTAAGTTTGTTTGGCACGGCCTCAAGAAGGACGTTAGGGACTGGGCTAACACCTGTCTTGAGTGCCAGCGGGCCAAAGTGCACCGCCACACTAAAGCCCCGTTGGAGTTGTTCCCGGTGCCGGAGAGACGGTTTGACCATGTGAACGTGGATCTGGTCGGCCCTCTGCCCTCCTCTCACGGTTTCACCTACCTGTTGACCATGGTTGACAGGACCACCCGTTGGCCTGAGGCTGTGCCACTGACGTCGCTAGCGTCGGTCGAAATGACACGGGCGTTTATCAGCACCTGGGTTGCCCGTTTCGGCACTCCTTCCGACATATCCTCTGACCGGGGCGCGCAGTTTACTTCTGAGCTGTGGAACGCTGTCGCACAGAGCCTCGGAGTGAAACTCCACCACACGACCGCATATCACCCACAGGCTAACGGACTTTGTGAGCGATTTCATAGGTCGATGAAGGCTGCTCTTCGTGCCAGCCTCAAAGACAGCAACTGGGTCGACAAGCTCCCATGGGTACTGCTTGGCATCAGGACTGCACCAAAGGAAGACCTACAGTCCTCCTCCGCAGAGCTTGTGTATGGCCAGCCGCTGCGGGTTCCAGGGGATTTTGTCCCTGGCACCACCGTTCCTTGGTCTGCCACTCTCCAGTGGTCCACGCTACTGGACAATGCAAGGCTTTTCGCACCTGTCCCCATTTCCCGTCACGGCCTCCCTCAGTCGCACATCCCCGCTGGGCTCGGACGGCTGACTACGTTTTCATTCGCCACGACGCCCACAGGGGACCGTTACGCCCCCCCTACGAGGGCCCGTTCCGGGTTTTGGAGACGGGGGCCAAACATTTTGTGGTGGACATGGGCGGCAGGCCGGAGCGACTCTCCATTGACCGCCTCAAGCCAGCTCACTTGGACGTGGCCAGGCCCATTGAATTGGCTCAGCCCCCACGACGCGGACGACCTCCAGCTCTGCCCCTGCCCCCTGCTCCCCTCCCTCCCGGGACTCCCACACTCCAGGCCTCATACCCGTGTCATGGCGGGACGCCTGCCACAGTTGTGGCTCCTCGACCTCCTGTACGACGCAGCCGTTGTGGCCGGTTAATACGCCCGCCCCCGCGATGACTGTTTTGTTTTTGTTTTCTCTTGATGGTGAATTCTGGGGGGACATGTGTAGTGAGTGTTACATAATTCACCTACAGTATTTTGTTATGTGTTGTTCTTTACACTGTGTTAGGCATGTCTTTTACTGTCTCTGTGTTTCAGGGATCGCTGTCCCTTTAAGGATTACGAGCTTCTCATGACGCGGAGCCCGATGCGGCATATGTTCTCTTGCAGCACGTTTTGATTCCTGTTTTTCAAAAACTAAATAAACGAGTCACACAACTGTGTGCTCAACGTGCGAAATTGTATCCTTCATTTAATGCAATTTCCACAACTATACCTTAAACACATGTAGCAATTCCTTAAACAAAAGCGCTGCTTTGCACTTTAGTTGCTATTCTGCAACACACTTGCTCCTTTCTGCAACACACTTGCTCCTGCACACTACGCACTATTTCAAACATAAGACACTTAGATCAAAAATGACATCTCAGTATATCATTGGGAAAACACATCTATTTGAAATACTAAACACATTGGGTAATTGAAAATATTTAAATACACACCGCAATTGTGCACGTCCCGGGGCAGCGGGGAAATATATCATTGTGTGCCGCCATAAGCCTTTAAGGATAACTGCACCATTATGCAAAAATAGGTCCCTATAATACCCAACATATCATCACACTTCTAGATGCACTTCATGATGCAGCTGAACAGGACAGATCAGAGCAGCCCAGGTTTGTTGTTGTCTGGGATAATGTTCATTTCCATCGGGCTGTTTTGGTCCGGAACTGGTACACCAACCATATACAATTTGAAGTCGTATACTCCCCATTTCTACACCCTATCTAAGTTTTTTTTTCCGGCTTGAGGATGTAGTGTATATGACCGCCAACCACATGCCCGCATGCCTCTTCTGCAGGCAATGGAACAGGCCAGCGGAGACATTGAGGTAAGGTCAATCCATGGATTGATTCGGCACACAATTCGAGGATCCATAAGCCCACCCACACACAATTGCCGTGTTTTTCTATGTTTATGTACAGTACAGTTGTGTATTTTTGGTAAATGTTTGTTATATTTTAGCTTAAACTGAATTTATTGAACTGTAAAGTATTGCATTGCAATGTACAGTATTCAGTATTCGATTTTTTGGTTGTTGTGAAAACGTGCCCTCTGTGGAACTGAATAAAAACAGTGAAGATGGAAGACTGCAGTGTTTTATATAAAGTAGACTAGTGTGTTGCTGCTGATCTGAAAGTGTATTCATATGATACAAGTGTGTATCATTTTGTCATCAGAATGACATTTTGACAAAGGATTGTTAGGTTTCGATAGAAGAGTTTTCAATTTGACATAGATGTGAATGGTATATTTTTCAGTGTTGTGTCTTATTTGCTTGTGTGTTGAGTTTTGACACAGTGAGACACGTTTTGCAAAATTAAGTCAATTGCAAAACTAAGTCAATTGCGTCGGATGCAAGATAGGGCCCAATGTTTTTTGGGGGTGATGTAATGATAAAGTCAGTGCACAAATACAAAAAGGTAACAAAGCACATATGTATTTGTTACTGTAATAAAGTAAAATGTTCAGCTGAACTGACTGCAAAAAAGTGTTTTGTAGGCCCACAAAAAATAAAAATAAGAATATAAAATGTGGCGCAACAGGTCTACATGTAAATCATTCTACATACTGCCTCCGATCCTGATCAGACCAGAGGAGCTCATCTACAACATATGACCTCACCTGAGGCCTCTTTCATGCTCGGACACATGATTGAAGTGTCTTACCAATTGAGTTTGAATACTTGAGAAGCGAGCGATACTAATTAGGTGTGGCGTTTTGAAGGCCAGTGTTTTCCAGGTGAACCAAGTGTGCTAAATGATGAGATTTGTGCTTAGAGTTTTGCAAAAATGTGATTTAGAATTACATATGAGTGAAAACATTGGAATTGTGCTTAGAGTTTAGCAGTCTGGAGTCTTGTTGTTGATACATGAGCTTTGAGTTTTCAGAATTGTGTGCATAGTTCCATTTTTTGTGTGTATACAATGGAGGAAAACTGTAACCTACCACAGTGCAAGTAAACATTGGCTTGTAGCGCAGACTGCTATGAGATAAATGGTCAATACATGTAACAGATAGCAATAATTAAAGGTCTATTGATCTAGTTTACCACTATGGATGCGATAAGAGGACTGTGTGTAGATACGTGTAAATAGGCCATTTAGTACCTTCGCCTACCTTAATCTACCTTGGTTAAATGAAAATGAATTTCGCTTTATCGAAAAATTTATGTGGTGTCATGCGTGTTTTGGAATTGCATGCCATGTGTGAAAGGGCGAAAGACGTAGCTGTAAGTGTAAAAATAGCGAAAGTCACCAGCGGTGCCTGAAAGGTTATCCCAGTAATTTACCGGGAGCAACTGGGAATTAACAGAACTAAGAAAGGTTCTGAGACAGAAATGGGGAGGACAGGACACTTCCTGTATCCAGTAGTTGAGTCGAGGTGCTGCTGTGTGTGTGTGTGTGTGTGTGTGTGTGTGTGTGTGTGTGTGTGTGTACCTGGACTGTAATCTTGGTAGACTGATCACAGGAAACCAGCAGTAGATTGAATTACCTATGTCCTACTTCAAACGCAGCATCAGGCCAGTAAATCAGGCGGACCCTGAGTGCCCATAGAAACCAAGTGTTTCAAATACAATATATATTAGCAAATATTTTCCCAAAATGTAACCCTTCCAATAGGTTGGTTATTTAGAAAATACAAATCCATTTATGTTATCTGACTTATGTTTGGTTCACTTTAACATGGATGTGTTTGTACACTTTAAAATACAACCTATTGATGTTGTTATTATTTAGATTATTATTTAGTTAATCAGGTTAATCGAGTGTATTCATGTATTGCAATAAATCATGCAAACATGAAACCCCCGAACACTGAAATAATAAGGGTTCACCAGGAAACCCCTATAATATCCAAGCATTGTTATACCAAACAGAACTTCATGATTCCTTTGAGGAATTTATTTCAGGACCAAGGAAGGAGGGTTAACATATCAGTGTGTGATACGGAACTATACAAAGAAATCGTATAAGTGTTGGGAACATGTAAGGAAGGAACCCCAAGGTCAATGTGATATTCCAAGGCGACCACTTTACATGGCTGCATAGCAAATGAAGAGCTTCAATCAAGTCAGATAGGGTGGATGGCTACATGCACAGTAGCACCACTGAGCACTGAGTGTAATGACTTGGGTATAAATCAATCACAGGAAAGAGAGACCAGCAGTTATTCTCTGTACTACTCAAAAATGTGCCCTTCACTCACAATAAAAGCGGTTGGACACACTTTATTTTTCTTCATTTCCATATTTTTCTCTGCATTAATGCATATTTTAGTTCAATATAATTAAAGTGGAATTCAATGCCAAACTTAGTTCTGTGTCACAAATATACATTATGCCAGAAAGTGCAGAATATTATGTATGCATTTAGGATCCTTATCCAAAGGTGTGTGAATATGGAGTACTTTCTGGTTGCTTGCCCTATTTTTACGTTTAAGGTCTATAATGACGAATGATAAAAAGTTGAATTAAATTGAACTTTATTTTGTTGAGCAATTTGTCTGTTCTCTTTGATTAGTGTCAGCTGACTCTTACTTCCCTGTTAACTTTGTGTACATTGACACTCAATGAGGATATCAAGGACATATCCAAATATATCTAATTTAGTGTTTTCTGACCATAAACTGAGTTTCATCATATAATCAACAAGTGTTAACTGAATAGAAACTATCCATTTTCAGACATGTTTCAGATTCAACTTTGTGAATAATGAATATCTACTGTGTGTTGTTAAGTATTCAAATAAGTATCACATAATTATAGACTCCTATAATATCAAAGCATTGTTATATATTTGTTTGTTCTAAGCCTTACAATTATTTAAAAAAAAAAACGTGCCTGCCTTTATAGAGCGCATCAGTGGCTGCCCCCTTTTGTAACAGGTCTGGTTCCGGAAGTAAATTTCCCATTCATTTTCCCCGTTGACACATCCTAAAATCGTTATACAAAGAGTTTTATTCCAGGAATCAAGGTAGTCATGACCATAAAACGTTTGATTCGGGGCAAAGCATTTTTTGGAGAACGGAAGAAAAGGCAGAGGTAACAGACTGTGTACATTAATTTGTGAACGAGTGAATTAACTACTCATCCCATGTACCATTGCGAACCATTTTCGCAAGAACCTTTTCTTACCCAATATTTTAGCGTGTTTCTTGCATCTTATTACCTTTGTTATTATTATATTGTTTATATTGTTAATACAAGTTGTGTCATATATTCTGCGTGTGTTTCTGTGTGTGTGTGTGTGTGTGTGTGTGTGCGTGTATGTGTGTGTGTGTATAGCGTTGTCATCGAGTTGCTACTTTCCTTTGTTCCTGACTGATGTCACTGCGTAACGTCCATCGTTTTTGTAACATGTGAATTCAGACTCATATTCATGTATTCATTCAACATTATGTATTCCTATGCTTTTATGCTACCAAGATTACAAAAAAGCACTGCTGGTGCTATATAATATATCATTATTATTTATTATTTTTTCTACATATTTTTCAACATGTAGAGCTAATTTCCTATACAGCTCTAACCACAACTCTAACTTTCCACTTATCTTGATCATGGTTACTATGGTAAGCGGTAGAGTTCAGTAGCAGTCATCCACAACTTGACTTTCGCGGGTGCGAGCAAACGTTTCCATGGTAACAGCGAGCTCCACCAATCAAAGACGTGTGTCAAACTTTAGGATTTATGGGTAGAATAGTGGTTTTAATTACTAGATGTTCCCCGTCTAACTTTTGGCTTCTGAAGAAGCATATACCATCTATTCACAATATAACGGCACGTGGTAAGTGTACTTTGGATAGTTACAACATTATGGCTTTTAATCAAAAGCTCTGTGGAGGAAATTAATGGGAATTATACTTCCGGAACCACACTGTTACCGCGTATTTGCGCCATGGAAAATATTATGATTTTTTTTCTAACCCTAACCCCTATTTAAGACAATTCTGAAAAATATCAAAATACTAGTACGAATGCAAAAACATTAACCACAAGATAATTAAATTGGGGTTTAAAATAAGTTTTGCCTTTCCTGTAATATTTATGTTTCAATATCATCCTATTTCGTAGACATCCATGATTACAAGCTAAACTGACGGCAAGCTATAAGCGCTAAAATTATCAATGGTTCAAAAACACTGCAATCGTGGCTCCAAACGGGAAATATTTGGAAGTGAAGTGCAGACAGGAGGAGAATATTTTGAGCAGAACTGTAAAAACTGTGAGAGGGAACCGAGCAGATGGGGTATGTCGTGGTATGTGGCGATGTTCTTACAAATGAATCCATGAAACCGTCGCATCTCAAGCGTCATCTTACAACCAAACACGCAGTGCTGACAGACATACCAGTGGATTTTTCCAAAGAAAACTTGTCGGATTGAAGCAGTCAAAATCTACGATTCAATAGTCAGGGACAACATCATTGCGCACCTCGTCTCGCTCGAACAATAGTTAAGACAATATTTCGCAGTGACGGCCGAAGTGAACAACTGGATGGGAAACTCGTTTTGAAACCTTTGAAATGTAAGAGGAGCTGTTGGTGAGCAGGTTAGTTAAACATAATTGTCATGAGACAAAACATTGAAGTCTGCTTCCAGAAGTTGTTGTTGGAATTTTTGAAACAGCAACACAGTGAATACCATGTGCTTTCGGACAATGCTGTTTGCTTTGTACTTCTTTTGTAACCACATATAAGTGCAAAAAAAGCTTCTCTTAATCGCCTTCATAAAAATGAAATACAGAAACAGGGTTGATGCTGAGCAGACTTGGTTGAGCGCGTTGTGCTCAACCAAGTTGTAATTAAACCCATAGCTATAATGTGGAAACAAAAAATTTCTGAGCGCATAATATAATAACATTTTGCCTATAATATTACAACGTATAACATTTTGTTTCAACTATTCCGTATTGAAGCAAGCACAATAATTTTCTCCTTACATTATGAAGCATTTACACATGTCCTCCGCATTTTTATTGGTGCTGTCAAGCGATTCAAATATTTAATCACGATTAATCGCATTAATGTCATAGTTAACTTGTGATTAATCACGTTTTTTTCTATTCTAAATATCCCTTGATTTCGTGCTGCTAGCCTTTAAGTGAGATCAGAGAGTGTTGAGAAGGACAGTAATAAAATATATTCCGTAAGATGGATGTAAGAAGCGAGACCCGCAGTGAATTCAGCCCGGTCCACTTGACATCGGGTAGGTCCATGACAGTGGTAAGCCTACCATAAAACTTCATAGCCCAAGCTTTTATTTCTCTCCTCAAGGATACGCAACAAATCGTATGGTCTCTCTGGTAGAGGAATACTCTAGATCACCACAGGCCCCTACAAGAAAGCAGTGCTGTCTTCGGCTGCCCCGCCCCCCCTCACTACTTTCCTTCAGAGGGTTGCCAAGGATGCGGCCTCCATCTCGCACGACACTTGCAATTTAACATGTAATAAAACATACATGAAAGAAATTGTGAGAAAACACACGCATCGGTACTCTTTAGTTAGTTTATTAGCCTAAAAAAATATATATGCATACAATGGCACTGAATTTTATGGAACCCGTACAAATTTTTTGAACGTTTCTCTCGAGCACGAGAAAGTATCTGGTGCGCACGAGAAAGTATCTTGTGAGTACGAGAAAATATGTTGTGCGCACAAGAAAGTATCTTGTGAGCACGAGAAAGTACCGTACGCATATCACTGGCAGTGTCACTGGCACACACACACACACACAAGCACACACACACACACACACAAACACACACTGCCACTGATATGCGTTCGATACTTTCTCGTGCTCATGGAATACTTTCTCGTGCGCACAACATATTTTCTCGTGCGCACCAGATACTTTCTCGTGCTCACCAGATACTTTCTCGTGCGCACCAGATACTTTCTCATGAGCACCAGATAATTTCTCGTGCTCAAGAGAAACGTTAACAATTTTTTTTTTACCCCATGTCCCTTTACAGGTTCCGTAGAAATTTCCTGTGCAATGACAAATATATCTAATCTGATCTAATACATTTTACCAGTACATTTTGTTTCACTATGAATTTATACATTGTCTTCCAAACGGGGCCACTTGAAACCTTTATATCCTTGTCCTTCTCCGGCAAACTGCCTCCTTATTGCTGCAACAACACATGAAGGTATGGCTTTCCTGCTGTCCCTGCCTAGAACTCCGTACGCCCAGCGGACAACCTGCCTGTATGCTGTGTATCGGAACTGTCTGGTGGAGATGGGGACATTATTTAATTTTGTTCATACCATGTTTTCATAGTAAACAATTTCAATGGTAAATATAGCTGCGAGCAGCAATGTGGGTGTCAAGCATAATGGGACTCGATAATCTAATTCTGCCGGACGGACGAAATCGGCTGGGTGGCTACATGACGACCGTCTCGGTAATCGGTAATAACAACAGCTGGTGGGATGAACTAGAGCATTATGCGAGTACGCGTAAATGTTCACAAAATGGAAAAATGACCCTACCTAGTGGTAAGGGCGCATTATCGTCTGTCCGACAGAACAAATGACACAAATACATATATTTGTATTCACAACAATATCCCTAACAGAGACACGATGTTAAAAAGCATCCGTTCTTTAGGTGGTCCATGAAGCATCTAATCCAGTAAGAATTGCAGTTTATATTGTAAGTGGGCGGAATGGTAAATAAAGTCATTGTTGTTTGACGTCCCCCTGAGGTCAAAGGTCACCAAATTGTTTGGGTGTTCCCAGTATGATGTCATGAGTCTATGTAGCAAGTTTGGCTATGATATGTTAAAAAGTTGCTGAGAACAGGCTAATTTCCTGTTTGGCGGCTTTGCCGTCAAGTTTGATTGGCTGTCACGGCCAAACGGTTTTGAATTCGAAATAGCTGTTATGGCACATTTCTTCAGCTTGGTCTGAAGATCATATATGGCAAGTTTTATGATGATTAGACATAATCTGTGGCCTGTGGATATGTAATATTAATTTTGACAACTTTCAATATGGCGGCCAATTTCTAATGTTGGCATGGGAAATATTTCATTAGCTATATGGAGCGGTCTGACAGTATCACCATACTGGCACGGTCGAATTTGATTGGTTGTCGCGGATATTTCCATGATAAATAATTTACTAGCTACATGGGGAGGTCTGACAGTATCACCAGACATTGAAAATAAGTTTGAAATATACCCATGTGAAGAGAGAGGATTTAAAACACGTCTTCATTGATTAGAGCGCCCTCTAGAGGTCAATTATCACCAAGTCCATTGAGTGTCCCCATGATGATGTCATTGGTCTATGTACCATGTTTGGTTAAGATATGTCAAAGGGTTGCTGAGATATTGGCTTACTTCCTGTTTGGCGACTTCGTGGTCGAATTTGATTGGCTTTAGCGGCCAAACGGTTTTGAATTTGAAAAATCTTTTGATGTTTTCTATCAAACATGGCCTGAAGATCATGTGTGCCAAGTTTCGAGATGATTGGAAAAGATTTGTGATAGGAGATGCATTTTGAAGGTTATTGACAACCAAGATGGCGGAAGATCCATCATGGTGCAAATTAACGACATAGAGTGCGTTGAACTCGACCTGGATCAAGAAATCCAATGATACGTTGTTTGTGAATATTGGATGAATGGGTCGAAAGTTATAAACATGAATGCATGTCCAAATTTGACCTGTTGGTGGTGCTAGAGCTGATGAGCTAGCAACCTCACTAATGGGACTGTCGTGAACCAGTGTGCCAAATTTCAAAACTTTTCAACAAGGCGTTCTATGGGCTGCCATAGACTCCCATGGCAGGTAAATAATAAAAATAATAGGAAATATAGCTGTGAGCAGCAATGTGGGTGTCAAGCATAATGGGACTCGATAAACTAATTCTGCCGGACGGACGTAATCGGCTGGTTGGCTACAGGACGACCATCTCGGTAATCGTAATAACGAAAGTAATCGGTAATAACGACAGCTGGTGGGATGAACTATAGCATTATGCGAGTACACGGCAATGTTTACCAAATGAAAGAAAGACCCTACCTAGAGGTAAGGGCGCATTATCGTCTGCCCGACAGAACAAAAGACACAAATAGATAGGGGTATTCGGAACAATATTCCTAACAGAGACACAATGCCAGACGGACGTAATCGGCTAGGTGGCTACATGACGACCGTATCGGTAATCGGACGGACGTAATCGGCCATGTTGGCTACATGACGACCGTCTCGGTAATCGGTAATGACGACGGCTGGTGGAATGAACTACAGCATTATGCGAGTATGTGGCAATGTTTACCAAATGGAGAAATTACCCTACCTAGAGGTAAGGGCGCATTATCATCTGCCTGACAGAACAACTGACGCAAATACATAGGGGTATTCGGAACAATATCCCTAACAGAGACACAATGTTAACAAGCATCCGTTCTGGAGGTGGTTCGTGAAGCATCTAATCCAGTAGGAATTGCAGTTTGTATTGTAAGTGGGCGGAATGGTAAATAAAGTCATTGTTGTTTGACGTCCCCCTGAGGTCAAAGGTCACCAAATTGTTTGGTTGTCCCCAGAATGATATCATTGGTCTATGTACCAAGTTTGGTTAAGATATGTCAAAGGGCTGCTGAGATATTGGCTTACTTCCTGTTAGGCGGCTTTGCCGTCAAGTTTGATTGGCTGTCACGGCCAAACGGTTTGGAATTAGAAAAAGCTGTTTGGCACATTCATTCAGCTTGGTCTGAAGATCATATATGGCAAGTTTCATGATGATTGGACATAATCTGTGGCCTATGGATATGTAATATCGATATTGACAACTTTCAACATGGTGGCCAATTTCTGATGTTGCCATGGGAAATATTTTACTAGCTATATAGGGGGGTCTGACAGTATCACCAGACATTGAAAATAAGTTTGAAATATACTCATGTGAAAAGAGAGGAGTTAAAACATGTCTTCGTTATTTATAGCGCCCCCTAGAGGTCAATGGTCACCAAATTCATTGGGTGTCCCAATGAATGATTGGACAAAAAAAAAAATTTGTGATAGGAGATGCATTTTGAAGGTTTTTGACATAAACCAAGATGGCGGAAAATCCATCATGGCGCAAACCGACGACATAGAATGTGTTGAACTCGGCTTGGATCAAGGAATCCAATGATACCTTGTTTGTGAATACTGGATGAATGGATCGAAAGTTATAAACATGAATGGATGTCCAACTTTGACCTGTCGGTGGCGCTAGAGCTGATGAGCTAGCAACCTGAAATTAGCAACCAGCTTCATGGGTTAATGGGACTGTCCTAAACCAGTGTGCCAAATTTCACAACTTTTCACTCATAGGCGTTCTATGGGCTGCCATAGACTCCCATGGAAAGAAAACAATAGGTTGTCTCGCAGCTTCGCTGCTTGACACTCAATAATAGGAATTCATACGAAAACAATAGCTTGTCTCCCAGCTTTGCTGCTTGACACCCAATAATTGGAATTAATACGAAAACAATAGGTTGTCAACCAGCTTCGCTGCTTGACACCCAATAATGATAGGAATTCATACGAAAACAATAGGTTGTCTCGCAGCTTCGCTTGCAGCTTCGCTCGCAGCTTCGCTGCTTGACACCCAAATATTGCATGTCCAGTTGGCTGATATTCTACTGTACTACACAACACCAAAGTTGTTTTCATAGGAAGTAAATGGAAACCTCTGAGTTCAAAAACCTGCTTAACAGGATTTACTGTTTTGGTGTAGAAAAGATGGTTCTTTAAATTACAGTTAAATTATTTTTGCTCAAAACCTTCTCTGGTCTGCTGGCTTGGAGAGGGCCATGCTCCTGTCTGAAGTTCATGTAAGCTATCTGCAGCACAAAAGGATTCAGACAGAAGGCTACAAACCCTAGATGGAGTGTGAGGCAGGCAATATCTTCTGGGGGATCTAGGTTTTGGACAAGGGACCAATAGGCGTCGATCTCCCTGCAGCACACACTCTCCACTGCTGACGGCATAGCCTCACAACTACCACACAAGCACCTGTTAAACAAAATGTGTTAAGATAAACTCACTCTCCTTCCCTTCTTGTAGCTCTAATAGTTGGTGTAAGGCCTTGTAAGAAATTACATGTAGACTACTTATTTCCTAACGCTTAGGTAAGTGAGATACACCCCATCCTCCATTATGCACCTCAGCTGGACGTCTGGTACCGCCATCGCTAAGAGCAAGCAAAGGTCGATCAGCGAAGTCACAACTTTTCTCTGCTTTGGGACCTCAGTGGTGGAATGAGCTCCCTACCGATGTCAGGATCGCAGAGTCGCTCACCAGCTTCCGCAAAAGACTCAAAACTCACCTGTTCAGAGTTCACCTCGACTCTGCATAGAAACCAATGTACAGCCACCATTGAATGTTGTACGTCCTGGCACTTGTACATTGCACTTATTCAAGGTTCTTAATTGTGTAGCATCTACAGTAGCTGCTATCATTGCTTTACACGGGGAATGGGTTAGCCTAGCGATTGTAATACTTGCACTTGGTTCTATGAACATCTTTACTGTACCGACAGCGATATATTGTTTCACTTCTTATGACAAATGTACTTATTGTAACAAATGCACTTATTGTAAGTCGCTTTGGAAAAAAGCGTCTGCTAAATGCCCTAAATGTAAAAAAAATGTAAATGTATTGGCTGTCAATTAGATGCAATTTCTCTGCATGCCTTACACCCAGTATCTGCATGTGACAATAAAATATCCTTGTAACAATGACGATATTTACATGAACAGCATATTCCCGTCCTAATCGGAACACTAACTGCTTTCACACACATCCTCCGCAGTACTGTATAGGCTATCTCATTTACAGCTATAGCTAAAGCTATAGCCTACAGCATTCATTTTAGTTCACAGCGTTAATATCGACAATGCAGTTTAATGTGTTTCACCGAGACATGGATGCAGGAGAATATTCCGGATGCAAACACAACTATGAATGGATTCATGGCCGTGCAAGCTGACCGGGATCACAGGCTGAGCAGTAAGAAGAGAGGAGGGGGGCTTGCTCTGCTTGTGAATAGCCGATGGTGTCATCCTTCCCACATAACGGTAAAGGAGCGCATCTGCACCCCTAACATCAAACTGTTTGCCGTTAGTCTGCGTCCATACTATCTCCCGAGGGAATTTACCTGTGCTGTTGCCATTGTTGTTTACATACCGCCGTCAGCTGATGCGACACAGCATGTGACGTCATCAACTCAATCACTGCTAAAATACTCACACATCCAAATGCTTTCGTTGCAATCTCTGGGGATTTTAATCATGCCTCTCTCTCTACATCACTCCCCACTTTTCACCAATTTGTCATGTGCCCTACCAGAGACAATAAAACACTGGATTTACTGTATGCAAACACACAGGATGCATACAGATCCACAACCCTTTCTCCCCTTGGCAGGTCAGACCATAACCTGGTTCTTCTTAGTCCCACCTACACACCCATTGTTCAGTGGCAACCGGCAACCACAAGGACAGTCAGGAGCTGGTCTCAGGAAACCAATGAGCTCCTGCAAGGGTGTTTTGAGGCTACAGACTGGGATGTGCTCTGCGAACCACATGGGAATAACATTGACTCCATGACAGACTGTATAACAGAGTACATCTCCTTCTGTATCGATAATGTGGTACCTGCTAGGAAAGTGAGGTGCTTTGCAAACAATAAACTCTGGATCACCTGTGACTTAAAAGGTCTGCTAAACAAGAAGAAGAAGGCATACAGGAGGAAGCTGGAGGGAAAGCTCCAGCAGAACAACATAAGGGATGTGTGGCACGGTATGAAAACCATAACCGGTTTCAAGGTGAAAGGTAACCAGGTAAAATGCAGTCAGGAAAGGGCAAATGAGCTGAACAGGTTCTTTAATAGGTTCAGCGCGGGGCCTTTGGCTACCTCCCCGGCCTCTGATAGCCACACAGACCCTACATCCTCCCCACTCACAAAGCCCCCCCCCCCTCCCCGCAAGTAACTGAGACATCACCTACTGCCCCCCCAACATGTTCTGGCCCCCACCAAGACCCATCACTACCCTACACTTCTCTGACCTGTCTGTCTGTTTCCAGCAGCCAAGTGAGAATGCAGCTTGAGAGATTAGGCCAGAACAAGGCAGCAGGTCCAGATGGCATCAGCCCCAGGGTTCTGAAAGCCTGCGCAGGTCAACTATGTTCTACAGCATCTTTTCAACCTCAGCCGCAGCCAGGGGAGGGTGCAAGTGCTGTGGAAAACATCCTGCCTTGTTCCAGTCCCAAAGAAACCCTCTCCCTCTGTGCTCAATGACTAAAGACCAGTTGCCCTAAAATCACATATCATAAAGGTACTTGAGAGGCTGGTCTTGGCCCACCAGACTTCACAGGTGACCAGCTATCTGGACCCATTGCAGTTTGCGTACCGCCCAAGGGTGGGGGTTGAGGACGCCATCATCTACCTACTCCACAGAGCCCACTCTCACCTAGACAAGTCGGGAAGCACTGTGAGGATCATGTTTTTTGATTTTTCAAGTGCTTTTAACACCATACAGCCAGTACTGTTACGTGAGAAGCTGGAGCTGATACAGGTAGACACCACCACAATATCATGGCTCATGGATTACCTGAATGACAGACCCCAGTTTGTGAGTCTGGGGAGGTCTGTTTCTGAGCAGACAGTCAGTGGCACAGGAGCGCCGCAGGGGACTGTGCTGTCTCCTTTCTTCTTCTCACTATACACCTAAGACTTCCAGTATAACTCTGAGGCTTGTCATTTACTAAAGTTCTCAGAAGATACTTTGGTAGTGGGGTGTATCAGGGGTGGAGATGAGACAGAATACAGGCAGCTGGTGGATAACTTTGTTGCATGGAGTGGGGAAAACCACCTTGTTTTAAATGTAACAAAGACCAAGGAAATGGTGGTGGACTTCAAGGTGGGCCAGGCCTGAGCTAAGCACCATCACTATTCTTGGGGATAAAGTGCAGGTGGTAGAGAGTTATAAATACTTGGGTGTGCACATGAACAATAAACTGGACTGGAAGCAACAAATGGAGGCTGTCTACAAGAAGGGTCAGAGCAGACTCTACTTCTTGAGGAAGCTTAGGTATTTTAATGTGTGTAGCAAAATGGTATGTATGTTTTATCAGTCTGTTCTGGCAAGTGCCATTTTCCTTGCAGCCATCAGTTGGGGCAGCGGCATCAGGGCTTGAGACTCTTAAAAACCTTAACAAGCTGATAAGGAGGGCTGGCTAAGTGCTGGGGACTGCTGTAATGTCCCTGGAGGTGGTGATGGAGAGGATGGTACAAAAATTGTTGAGTATTATGGACGATAATATGCATCCCTTGCACGATCTAGTGAGTAAACAAAATAGTGTTTTTAGTACTTTTTTACCTACTGCAATTAAACTTTATAATAACTCCCCTTTTTAGTATGGACAGAAGAATATTCATTTAAACTTTAGCTTGCGCTGCTTATATATATCAAACTTATATATACTTATATATGCTTATATATATATTTATTTATTTTGCACCTGTTTATTGCACACCTGTTTATTTGCACACCTGTATATTTGCACACATTTTGTACTGTTATGTCTGAGTAACAGCTACTTGTACTTATGCACATGGACCATCCATTCCACTTTTTCTATCCTAGGCTAGGTATTGTGGGTGCATGGTTTTGTTTAGGTGGGATATGTATGTATACATGTGTTGTGTTGTGTCGTGTATGTATGCTGGCTGCTGGAACACCTAAATTTCTCTGCTGAGATGAATGAAGCATATCTTATCTTATTTAACATCTGGAATCTAAAATAAAAAATGTAAGACACATGTTGCTGGTGACAAACTACATGGATGCTTAAAAAACAACAAAGTTTAGCAATATTGCTAAATATATTACAAATACTGCAATGTGACAAACATGAAGACAACGTTAGCCACCATTAGCTATAGCCCGTGGACACTCACCAAGACACCTGCCCAATTCTCCACCGATTCTCCTCACACCACAACTCTATCTCTCTCCTCTGTCCATTGACCCTTCCCCTTACCTCTGCCTGACCCCTCTCTTGCCTAGGCGGCTCATAATTGTATTGCAATGGCCCATCGTAAGAGCTGACATTAACCCCTACTGCAATCCCTTCACTGTCTGACTCCATTATGAAGAGATGTTGTTTACCTGTTGTTGCGTAACTTCCGGTCATGTCCGGTCAGAGCGTTTTTTGAGACGCGGAAGTAATTTTACTCACAATTTCTTTCAAAAACTTTTTAAGTGCACATTTATGATTAATTCTTTCACGCAAATCGAGTTCCTACATTATTTATCTACACGTTCATCACAGGCGTCTTCAAGTTTAAACATTGGCTTTAACTTTTATCTTCCTGCGCACATGCCCCATTTTAGATTCTCATACATTCAAGCATTACGTACAAAAGAGCTATATATTAAACATCACAGTTATATGAAGTTACATATTATGCATGACAGTTATATGAAGTGAGCTCTTTGATTAAAATCCATTCATCGCCTTGTTAACCTGATCTTAAATCGCCTTGACTTACCACATGTGTTTAAGAGATGAGCCCTGTGAAAGCAATACTAATTTAAACAGTAAAATATGCATTTAAATATATGCAGTAAAATATGCATATACATTTGTAATCGTGAACAATGCCACTTTATTTGTCTGTGGCATATAAAGTCATAATCCTAAAGCTGGTAGTGTCTGATTTTAACCGGGGTATGGATTAGTTTTCTTAACGTCTAACTTGAAGCCTACAGAATACACATTCTAAAGCCACAGATGAGAAACCATAGGAGGGCGTCTCCTCTCACCGTGACGTGAGCCAGCCTTCTTTGAGGGGCCAATTATACGTAAATGAGGCGGCTTGGGGTTCATCTTTTGTAATTCTTGAATGAGGGACACATGTAAATGTCCCTCAGAGTGCAGGCACTTGTTGACCAAGGAAAGCTAGGTAATATCAATAGTGTTTAACATTTGGAAAAATATTTATCTTGTATTCTCTATACTTAAAGTTAACCTTACTTATACTTATAATCTAAGTGAACTGAGAACTAGACTGATGTCATTGACTACAGAGGGATGTCTGTCTAAATGTTTGCCGGTCAACCCAGGGCCTTCTAATCGAAGGTATTTATGAATAATATATGGGACAGAGCCCGGAGCCTGCCCCTCCCCCCCACCAATGCCTTTCTCTCCAATATTCTCTACCAATATTCCGTTTGTAACAACAGTTTGGCTGAGAAGCCTCCAATATTTTCCACCATACTGTGAACTCATGTATTGTTATTTATTGTATGATGTGTACTTTTAAGGTTATGACCTATCTTTTAGCGTTCACCATGAATGACTCTCAAAAACATTGCCAACATTTAAATATTTTTTAACCATTCAGCAAACAAAAGGCAACAGGCTTATTATCATTTAGGGGGCCACGCAATGGCATGCAGAAAATCAGCAACACGCCCACACAAGTGGTGTGAGAAAACAGTCTTTCTACTCCTCAGTCACATATAAGGTAATTTACATTTCCTACTGAGAAAATACTACTTCAGGGATAGTATTATTCAGGAGATTTTCAGGGTACAAATGTCAGGATATGTTGTTCATACATATTTGATTACATTATAAAATGAGTCAATGTATGGGTTACAGGGGCAATTGTTCAATGGAAAGTGTAGTATACTATGCATGCAAATCAATTATTCAATAGCTTTTACTGTGATTCAGGGATAGAGGTACATTGACATTTAAAAAATGTCAAACTACTATTGGTTAGTTGAAAATAATTATAACAAACAGCTGAAAATTTTGTTCATTTACAGAAGCATCTTAGTGAAATAAACTTAGTGTAACAACAGCTACGGAAGCAACCTACCTAACTATAGCACAGGCTTGTGTGGGGGAGGGGGAGAGGGAGTGGGGGGGAGGGGTGAGGGCAAGATTGCAGATTGTACATTGGCTACCTGATGTGAGAGTTTAAGATGTTTGTTATTTTATAAGAAGAATACGTCATTGAGATTAAACATCCAATCTAGAATATTATCACCATGCATCTCAAATGTTTTATATCGACTATATAATAAATAATGCAAATGAAAGCTTGTGGATTGTAACGTGAGCGTTTGGCTGAACCCAGGTGCACAGACTGGCGAAGAGCGTGGAACAGTGTCAATCGTTTATTTGGATTCAGGATCTGCAGGCAGAATAATCAGACAGGCGGGGATCAGGAGCAGGCAGGATAGTCAGACAGGCGGGGATCAGGAGCAGGCAGGATAGTCAGACAGGCGGGGATCAGGAACCGGCAGAATAGTCAGACAGGCGGGGATCAGGAGCAGGCAGGATAGTCAGACAGGCGGGGATCAGAGAGCAGGCAGGATAGGTGGTAGGTCAGGATTCGAATCGCGGGAAAGCACTGTGAAACACAAGAGACAATCTGGCAGGGAATGTTTGGGAGGAAAGGACTGATATAGGGGAAACACAGGTGAAGGTGGTTGGGCTAATTGGGAGTGATCAGGGTGGCAGGCAGGTGAATGGGATAACCAGGGGCGGATCATGACATGGATAGATATTGAAAATCAGCAGTTAATGCCAAAAAATTAGTTGGGGAACATTGAAGACCTTAGGAATCAAAACAATAGCAGATATCATTAACCAAGGATCAATATGCTCATATAAGGACCTAAAAGATAAACATGGACTAAAAGATTCGGAAACATTTAAGTACATGCACCTAAAATGTTGGATAAGGGACAATATGGACCTCAACTACGGAATAGCTACAGAAACAGGGGAAATTTTGAAAATGAAAGGGGCTCCATATGACATCCTTATTAAAGTTGAAAGCAATGAAAAATTATTAGAAAATATTAGTGCTGTCAAGCGATTAAAATATTTAATCGCGATTAATCGCATCAATGTCATAGTTAACTCGCGATTAATTGCACATTTCTTTATATACTAAATATCCCTTGATTTCGTGCTGCTAGCCTTTTAATGAGATCAGAGTGTTGAGAAGGAGAGTAATAAAATATATTTGGTAAGATGGATATAAGAAGAGACCCGCAGTGAATTCAACCCGGTCCACTTGACATCAGGGAGGTGCATGACAGTGGTAGGCCTACCGTAAAACTTCAATAGCCCAGGCTTTTATTTGTTTCAATCACTGAACTTTCGAACAAAACTCTTGCTCATTAAAGGTGGGAAATACTATAACATTTATTATTTAAACCAGCATGAATATTCCTACCGTACGAAGGCCTATACACATTACCAGGCTATCGAATAACACCTACACACACACACGGCGGCGGAGTGGTAATCAGGAGAGCTGGGGTGGGCCGTTAACGTTTCGGGGCTATGGGGCTGATTACTGCGGGATAACAATATTGCGTTTATAAAAGTTTCTTGCAGCGCCGTCCGACAGCCTGAGCTGTGCGCCCACAACCTCTCACTCACTCAACAGCCGTAACACTCAAAAACTGTCAACGTCGCAACCAAGTCAATTTTGTCTAGAGGGGAGTAACTGAGCGGCCCCTTCCGAAGTGGTACAGCCCAGGTGGTCCTTGAACTGCGATTGGTCGGAAAGAGGTAACAGCTAATGACAACATTGAACTCTAGTACCAGGCTCAAACAGAGTGACACACAAACACACACACACTTTTAAGGAGTTTTTGTGCGGCGTGCTTGTTGTTTTGTTTCCGGTGTAGCTAGATCCGGTATGGTTTTGGAGTTTTTCTTAAGTGACTAGTTGTTGCTAGACAGCAGGTGAAAAAACGACAATGTTTGCCAAACCAAAAGAGCGTTAATCGCGCGATAAAAAAATTAACGCCGTTAAAATTGGTTTGCGTTAACGCCGTTAATAACGCGTTAAACTGACAGCACTAGAAAATATATACATAATAAATGTAATATAGACTTGGATGCAAAAGATGCGGAGAGAAGGTGGAAGGAATGTTTGCGACTTACAAATAAGGTCACTACAAATGAAAACCTACGATTAATCCAATTCAAATTAATGACACGAATATACTATAGTAGAGATAAAAGACATAAATTTGATAGTAACTCTTCAGATAAATGTTTAAAATGTAGCACACAAAGTGACTCCCTCAGCCTTTTGGTTCTGTAGAAAAATTTGAGAAATCTGGGACCAGATTGAGAAGTGGATATCAAGAATCTGCAATCGTGAGTTGGCGTTCACACCAAAGCTATGCCTCTTTCAAAATATTGAAAATATACGATTTTTTTCCTCACTGGTTTATAAGAAGTTCATTTTGCAAAAAATGGAAAAATAAAGAATCACCATCCCTCGAAAATGGGAAAAGATGAATTAAATATTATTTGAATATCGAAAGGACAATGTCGCAAGACAGCAATACACAAAAACAATTTGATAATGTATGGAGTACAATCAATAAAGCTTTGAAAGGAGCAGAGCCATGAGATTGACCAGCTATCAAGGAAAGGCACTGTAGTATGTGTGATGACCAATGAATGTGGTGTGTTTGGGTGTGTGCATGGGAGGTAGGTGGGGGGGCGGGGTATGAGAGCATAGAAAGAACGATTGGAGAGGGTGGGTGCATGGGGGGCATATGTGTGGGTGGCGGGGTTGGGGTGGGTGGCTGGGTGTGGGGTTGAGGAGGGGCGAGAATGTGTGTGTGGAAGTATGTAGGAAGAATTATTGGATAGGGTGTGTGCATAAGGGGAGTATGTGTGTGTAACTGAGAACAGCAGGAGTATGAATGAAGGGGATAATATATAAAAAGAAAAGCTCCAAAAGATCACAGCAAAAGAGAGCAGCATTAAGTTTGAGAAACAAAGTGTAAAGACAATTCGGGAGGCTCAAGGAATAGAGTAATATTATATTTTAGCAACAAAGTGTAGTCTTGTGATGGACTCTATAGACATTATTCACCATACTGTGTTATTGACATGTTTTCGTTCTGTGTTATAGGCTGTCTCTTTAAGAGATCGCGTGCCTCGTTTTTTGATACCCTACTAACATTTTTTTGTTTGGATAACATTAGCCATAAGGTGCAGTAACGTTCCCTCACCGTTACTTTTGGTTAGGTTTTGGTTGCCCCTTGGTTGCCATAGAAAGTTTTGGTTACGTTCTCACGGTACGTGTTAGTTACATGGTTTGGTTCCCTGAACGTTTGTAGAAGGTTATTTTATGGTTCTCTTTTGGTTGCATTGTAACACAATGCAACACAACCCCTAAAACTATCTTGGTTTTATAATTGATAACTTGTACATCCCTGTACATGAGCATATTGTCAGTAATGAATGAAAAGGCCAATTTGGCAGGATTTAAAAGTTTTATACAAAGTAATAAAGCACAAATAACAAAATAGAAAAATAGCGACACTAATAAGGCATACTACTAATAGCAATGTAAGGAAATAACGAAAAATATAAATATTTAATACAAACAATAAAAAGGCACATAAAAGGTGAAGAAACATGGTGTATGTTGGGAGAATCATCAATAACTTTGAAATTACTCCCTTCCTAAATGTACTAATGCCCATGACACAGAAGTACCACACACAAGGTAAGTATAAAAATACAAAATGTATTATATAAAACAACTCAATGAAAGTTAATCTAAAACCAGTCTCAGGCTGTCAATCTTCCAAGAAAATAGTCCACTGTGAATAGCTGTAGTAGAGCTCAAGAGAGAGATTGGACAGTCTGTTGGGGTACGAGTCCATCCTGTAGGGAATACCCGACGAGTAACGTCATGGACGACGCCCCCTCCGTCTATGGGAATCCCGAATGACGTCAGTCGCTCCGATCCGGAACCGGCAGCAGCAACACCTCAGCAAAACAGGCAACAATTAGGACTCGATCATTATGGGCTATGCGGAAATACTGGAGTAGACTGAGTCAGGATGGAGATTTTACTCTCCTTCGTTAGGATTATCGGGAGCGTTGATCGCTTCTCGTTGGGTTCCCATCTAGATTAGCCTGGCTATTGCCAGACCAAGCTCATTCATAGATTGCACATTGGTCTGGGGAGGCTGCTGTCAGGAAAAAGTACAGCACAGCAATTATGTGAGCAAAGCAAAGTATCACAATAAACAGGTGTCACAGCAAGCCAAACACAACAAACCATATCTCTAATCTATGAATTCCAAATAGGCTGACACATACACATTTAAAAACAGATGATACAATAAAAGGTGCATGGTGCTAGTAGTAAACAGTCTGGTCCGGCAGGCTCCCCTCATTCTTTCTCAACTGGCCTAAACAGAACAAGAAACAAAAGTTTGAACACAAGAAGAAAGAACACAAGTTCACAAAAACATGACAAATCGCGGTACTACCGACCCAGATTTTTATGATCACCACAGGGGATTCCAGGATTTTCCATTTATTTAACTATTTCAAACATTCACCAACCAATAGAATAGAATAATAATTTGAATTTACCGTCTGTGTGGGGGGAACTTGAGTGCTTGCCCAATGAAGTCCTCAAACTCAGCTTCCGTCTTTCCGGGGAAGTTCTTTAGAAAGGCCGCTACAGGTCAAAATGAGGCAAAGTTACACATCGAAACCTTGACAGTCAAGCTTTGCATAAAACTGATGAACAATATATTAACACTTGCCTGTTATAACCTTGCACAGAGCCAGGCTCTGGAAGGCCCTTTTGGACCTTTTCACCCGCAGGCTCTACTTGGCAAGGGCCTCATTGGTAGAAACTCGCCGTACTATATGCCGAATGGCTGCCCCTATGTTTGCTCCTCCCAGTGTTCCAAGGAAATGTTGCTGTAAAAACATTATTATACAATGAAGATCTATGTGGAGAGCTTATACAATCTAATTTCTAACGATTAATCAGTTCAGCCATAATGAGATTTTAATTTGGATTGTGGCCACTTAATTACCATTTTATTCATGCTCTCCGCTTGAGCTAGGGTCCTGTCCAACTCCTCCAGTTCACTCACTGTTCTGCATGGTGACAGCAACAGAGCTTCCTCCGGAACAGAGTGCGGTGACTGCCCTTGTGTCAGAAGTGATGACACTGTACTCTCCAAAGTGTCTATCCTACTCACCAGATAGGCAATGGTTGTCTGCCTGGATGCCTCCATGCCTATGGGGAAATTTGTGAGTTCATTTTAGTTGTTTTACCTATGTATAACAACTAAAATGAACTCACAAATTTACTTTCCTTAGTGAACAAATTAAGCGAGTGTAAAGTAATTACTTCTCTCGATCCTGGCCATGGCTCAGAGCAATTCCTCTTTTTCATTTCTGAAGTTTACAAAAAAAGTTATTTCTGAACTTCCTGGTCATGAAATTGTATTACACTGGAAATGGAAAATTCAAAGCCATTGTACCTTGAACTGGGTCCAGAGATGTACAAATGTAAGACCTTAAGACCTTTCCCCGTGACTGAGGCTGGTTGCCATTATGGCAGAAATTAATAACTATATTCTAAGGCAAACCTTGATTATTATTAGGCCTATATATCTAATGGTAGAAAGCATCTAAAAACGTCCCTGGACTCTTATCTAGGACTTGACACATCGTCAGGGAGTCTGGGGTCTGAGCGTGAGTTAGAGGCCAACACGTCACCAGAGGCTATGGGGTCAATGCGTGCTGACGTCAGCCCGGTGTTTTAGATTAGTGTTGCCAGCCACTCGCTTAAAGAAATTTATGACTGATCGGCCATTGGGTGGCCGTGAGCGGACACCTCAAACAAGAAACAACTTTGTATGTGAGGATAAAAAAGAGGCCGGGATCTGTTGACCGGCAGTGCTTTGCAAACTACTCGGCTTTGTTGTTGTCTTTGTAACGATAAAGTCTTTTTGTCATACTTGCTCCGGACCCCTCGATTTCTTTTGCTCTCTTAATTAGTTGAAGTGATAGAACGCGGTTATTTTCTACCACACCATCTGGGGTTTGAAGAGCTGTTAATATGGTGACTGGCTGGTTGCCGCACAGGGGTTTGAAGAACTTTATGGTGACTGGCTGGTGGCCTCAGTGGTGTTGACACATCTGAAAAGAAGGTGGATATGAATGTCAGTTGATTTATTCTGGGCTTCTTACACATGGTATTTGTAAAATATGAACCTATAGCGTTCCACTGTACCTTCAACTGGGTCCAGAGATGTGTAGAGTGGTGTATGAGGCCTTTCCAGGTGACTGACTGGTTGCCATACTGGGGTTTGAGGTGGCTGGCTGGTTGTCTGCGTGGTTTTGAAACATCTGAAAAGAAAGTGGATTTGAGTGTATTCAGTAACATTGTGGTGGACTTCTTACACAAGGTATTTGCAAAAGATGAACCTATGCTGTTACATTAGACAATTAAAAAAAAAAGTTGGTGGAGGCAGCGAAATCTGCTTACCTGAATATTTATGTTATCAGTTTCAGGTAGATGATGTAGAAGACTAGGTTATCAAGTTTCTGAAGCCAATATGGCGCACACATTTAATCATACATTTACCTGGCATGGCATTGGAATGTCTGGAATTTCCCATCTTGAATAGAGATGGTGCGTTCCTGTCATTGCCACGTAATCAAGCCACTTTAAATATATGCAAATTAGTTGCCTAAGTGTGAAATATCAGCCAAACAATGCTGTGGCTGTGTCGCTATTTCTATACCACTAACAAAGGCACAAAATAGCACCACACTTCCTTGGTAGCATACTGAGGGTCCCCTAGTGTAAAACAAAGCATTGAAAACTTAAATATACAGACCGTTTATTAAAAAGACAACTTACAGAGAAAGGTTTTCCCCAGCGGCAGCCATCTTTCAACCACGACAAACACACAACTCACTACAATTCGATCGACGAACACTGTGTATGATATGATCTGCTATGTTATGTTAAAAAAATGCATGCATTCTATCTGTTTATTACAATAACACGGTGACTAACTACAAGGAAAGTATGACCTCCATGCATAAAAAAAGTTAACTGGTGACATAGCTCAAGTATTTTCACTCTCCTCCACCCCGTTCTTAATCAACTTGCAGTAACTTTGTAGTTTTTGCTGTGGTGAAAATGGCTTCTGCTTGAGAACGTGGTTGTACCTGTCTCTGTAAACTGTCTTGTTAATAAACTGTATGTTTACAAATTTCTAAATGCTTCGTTTTACATGTAGGGACCCGCAGTATGCTAAGTGTGGGGCTAGTTTGAGCCTTGTTAGTGGTATAGAAATAGAGATTTATTTTTTACTGTAGGCTACGCCGTGCCCTGGCAACTAGCGTTAGAAGGTAATTAGCTGTTTGTATTACATCTTGAAATCAAAACGCGTATTCAATGGTCTGCTAAACTTGCTCAAAATCGGATCGAGATATAATAAAATCGAGAAACAGAATGCAACAATAACAAGAGGGAATGAACAGACTAGCTACTCAAGCTCCGTGTATTCGGCTACTACCTAATGGAACACAAAAGTGTATTGAGATATAGAAACCCTTTGCCTTCGAGGGTAAAGATTAATAAAAAAACGTACATTACACACACAAAATAATGAAATATCACCTGACCTTTTCCTAAGTTGTTATCCAAAGTAGAAGAAATAGAAGTAGAAGAAGTTACAGTAGCAGTTGCAGTCTCATTCCAAACTAGTGATGGGTTGTTTGCAACCATCAGTTCGAATGAACGAATCTTTAACACGAACAAACCGAACTGATTCTTCTCTCTCGTTCGTCTCGTTCATTCTCAGACTCGACTCCTCCCAGACCCAGTAGTCGCTGTTCGTTCACTGACTGTGAGTGGTGAAGAGGGAAGAGGCTTGGTGAGCGAACGTACGATAATACGATTCAATATCAGTTAAATGAAAAATGCATGCTGTCTTTGTACTTTCTGTGTCATGCCAGATTAATCAAATATTTGAATGTCTCGTCAATCTGTCTCGTTCTTTCATGGTTCGTTCTCCACCGGGATCCCCACCATCATTGCTATATCAAATCTATTATCTTGCTGATATGTTAAACATCCAATAATCATCTACACGCCCCCATCCTGCTGCGTTTGGTTAAAGTTGTAATATTCATTGATGACCGACTTCCATGATCGTTTGAGAATGAGAACAAGGGAGGAGCTGAGTCTGTATGACTCAGCTGAGATTCATGCATTCCATGATTCGATACACCGCTACCGGAAACTCGACTGAACGAACAAACAAACAAACGATTCTGAACGACTCTTCTTGGCGAACTGACCGACGCGAACTGAATCAAGGAAAAGAATCATTGAATCCATCACTAGTCCAAACTTCCGGATAGTGATATTCCTACAGTCGCTTACGTCCACTTATCCATTTCTTCTAGCCAATGAGGAGCGTTCATGATGCGTCAACCACCGTGACATGGCCAATCTGGCCAATCAGCATCTGAGACAGGGGCGGCTGGCCCATAGTGGGCGATAGTGCACCGCCCTCCCTAAGCCAAACGGAAAAAAAGAGAGCGAAAAGAGTTTATTTTGCCGGTCTAAGTCTTAATAGTATAGTCCAAACAGCAGCCTGAATATCGCTGCGACAATCAGCAGCCTGGATGTCACTGTCCAACCAGTAGCCCCGCCCCCTTGGGGCGATATCAGTCAGATTGAAAATGGCCCCAGGCGCTCTCATAGACTTACATGTTGAGACTCTTTTTTTCAAAATTTGACCGATACAATGCATTTCTATGGGCTCCGGGGGGGCTTGCCCTAACGTGAATTCGTCATACGCACTGATGCGTGCTCGGACGTACAGCGCGCGCGTCCGGCGGAGACCGCTGAATCATCATGGCTGGCAACTGCAACTCCATCGTTTCCCTGAGGGGATTACCGTTCAGTCGTCGAAGCAATGCGGATAAATTGGCTGTTAAAGAATTGGGACCACCCAGACCAAATTTAAACACAAAGCAGGTGTCAACAAAAGCGGGGAAAACATACAGTCGTGGATTTTCCCGGAGCTGGTACGAGCGGAAAACATGGCTAGCAGGTTGTGAAGTGGCTAACGCTCTGTTTTGCTACCCCTGTGTGCTAACGGATGCAAACACTGACACCGCCTGGACAAAAACGGGTTTTACTGATATGCACCACCTCTCAGAAAAGGTGAAGAAACACGAAGCATCGAAGATGCATATGGGCAGCTGCCTAAAACTGTTGGCATTTGGGAGAGTGAACATTGCCACACAGCTGGATGAGAGCTACAGGATAGCCGTGCGCCGTCACAACGATGAAGTGAGCAAGAACCGGCACATCCTAGGCCGCCTTATCGACTGTGTGAAATTCTGTGGCGTGTTTGAGTTAGCTCTGCGAGGCAAGGATGAGAGTGAGGGGTCCAGCAACCCGGGGATTTTTCGTGGACTGGTTGATTTAGTGGCGTCGCTGGACGAGGTGTTTGAGGAGCACTTAAGAATGGCCACAGTCTTTAAGGGCACATCCAAGACGGTGCACAATGAGCTGCTGGATTGCATGGCATCTGTCATCAGAGAGCGTATCGTGGAGGAGGTGAGATCAGCAAGATTCGTGGCAATCCAAGCAGATGAAACCACTGACGTCTCTACACAGACTCAGTTGGTGCTGGTGCTGAGATACGTAGATGGAAAACACACTGTGCAAGAACGGTTCTTTGAATTTGTCCCCATCTTGTCAGCAACGGCCAGCTCCATTGCCGATGCAATTATGGAGAGACTGAACAGCGTTTTCACTGATGATAAGTGTAAACTCATTGCGCAAGCCTACGACGGTGCCAGTGTGATGAGAGGAGAGAGAGCTGGTGTGCAGCAAAAGGTACAAGAAGAGTACAAGAATGCCCATTATTTGCATTGTTACGCACACCAGCTGAATTTGATCATGCAGCAGGCCACTTCACACATCTCAGCAGTGAGAGTTTTTTTCTCTGACCTTGGTGGGATTTCCAGTTTTTTTACCCGGTCACCCAAACGCACAGCCCTTCTCGACCAGATTGTTGCACGAAGGCTGCCTAGAGCATCATCCACAAGATGGAACTTCAACAGCAGGATCGTGAGCACTGTCTATGAGAACCTGGGCGACCTCATAGAGTGTTTTGAGACCATCAGGTCAGACAGCACCTTTGACAGCACCACGGTGAGGGAGGCGTCTGGCTTCCTGAGGATGCTGCAGGATGAAGATTTTGTTTTTTTCCTGCAGCAGTTTCATCAAATCATGCCTCATGTTGACATGATGTACCAACAGCTGCAGAAGAGGGACATTGACATGGTGTTCATCAAACGTGCCCTGCAGAACTTAACCAGCAGTATTCAGGCCATCAGGTAAGATAAAAAAAATTTAAAGATAGTAATTATTGATAATGACACTGACATACTGTCTCATTCAAATTCTAACACTTTTGATCTGTCTCCCTTCAGGGACCAAAGCTCCTCTCAACAGCAGCAGCAAGAAGCCCCAGGTACCACAAGATCAAGGAGAGCCTTGGGAGAACAAGAGAAGCAGAGGCTGTCAAAAGAGGTATCTGCATTCATTACTGACCAATGATGTAGGCATACTCAAGTGTTGGAACCAAGTGATAAAGTCACAGCCTCTGTTTTTACAGTTGGATTCAGTAATTACTCACCCATTACTTGTCCATTATACGCACACAAGGATACAGTAATAAGTCTGCATGAATAACAAAATAAATACTTTGGAACTGTGAGACAGTAGATACAGTAGATCATAGCCACATTCATGCCATCACTATTTTTTTTTTATTTTTTTTTTAACAATTGTGTGTTACTGACTATACATTTTTATAATTTTAACAGATCTGTGACACAATCCTAGGCCATGCCAAAGCCAGGTTCTCCTTCACCAGCCACCTTGTGAGTGCCGTGCTGCTAGAGGCAGAGCTGTTTGACCGGCATTGGACAACATTCCCTGAAGAGGCTCTGAATACCACCGTGAGGGCATACCCCATGCTACACAAGGAGAGGCTCAGGACTGAGCTTTCTCTCATCTATGAAAGTCCAGACTTCAGGGGCAGCTGCGGTGCACTGGCTCTGTACCAGGTTATACAGAGCTACAACCTCCAGGAAACCTTCTCTGAGACTGTGGCGCTGTTGAACATCCTCATAACCACTCCGATGACAACAGCTGAAGCTGAGAGGTGTTTCTCCACCTTAAAGAGGATCAAGACATTCCTGAGAAATACAATGGGACAGGAACGTCTGAATGCATTGGGCATGCTTTCCATGGAGAGAGAGCTGGTCAGGAACATGCCTGATTTCAACGAGAGGGTGATTGATCGCTTTGCTTGCTTGAAAGAGAGGCAAGCTAAATTTCAATACAAGTGATGAGTGACTGTGTTCTTAGATGGTGAGATGTGTTATGTTGTACTCTCCAAATGTTGAATTGTAAATAGTTGTATTGATTGCATATTGCCAGCCAAATACAGTTATGTTCATAATAATAGCAGTGTGTCATTTCCTCTTCTTCCCATTGAATGGGTCATCTTAGCCATCATCACAACTTTTGCCCCCCCTGAGAAATTTGTCAGGAGCCGCCACTGATCTGAGACAGTCAATTCAAACTCGAAAGTGGACTTCCGTCCACTCCACATATTGTACTACTCTAGTAGTCCGCTTTCTATTGACCTCACACACACGCGACGTAGACGATCCTTCCCCATCCACTTCTACGCTAGCCATGTGCATTTGTTTTCAAAGAAGCCGGCGAATGCGTGGAGCCATGTCCAAGGTAGATGTTCATCAAGAGTAGACAACGTTATACATTTTGAAAGGGTGTATGTGTTACAATAAACCCATCCTTTTTTATAGTTGACGGGGAGATGTTATATCCTAGACTAGAATTGTTTTATCTTTGGTTGTTGAACAGAACGATCAGTGTAAGAGTGTTGGCCAACATAATACATAACGATGTCATGAACAATTTGTGCAGCAATCCTACATTTAGGTATCTGCTCAAGTACGTCCCTTATTGTACGAAATAACAGGGAAATGGATTCAGAGATCGAGATGGTATGCTGTCGCTAGTCCCCGGCGGAGAGTTGTCATAGGCAGATGCTGTGTCTGGAAGATTAGGGACACATTTACGTTTACGTGTAAATGCCTGCAAATAAACATTGTAAATAAATATAATTGTATATGGTTTTAAAATGTTTCCAATTTTTTTAAAAAACAGATGTTTGCACCACTTTTCTTTCATTTGTTCAATAATACACACTTTGGTTTGAAAAATATTTATTTTGGATATTGAAAGAAATGCAAGTGACAGTTCTTCATGGTTTGTTTTTTGCCTTACGGCTATTGTGTAATATCGTCTTGAGGGTTCTCTGGATTTCCTCGTGACACTTGCACCCGCACAAGTTTGGATGTGGGTGGTGGCTGTACCAGGGCAGGCAGGCCGAGCCTGTTACGGGGCCTTACAGGACGAAATGATAAGGGACCACCTGATACTGCACACGAACTGTGACAAAATAAGGGAAAGACTCCAACTGGAAAATGATGATTTAACATTAGCAGGAGCTCTACACCTTGCAGTTCAGGTTGAATCTGCTCTGGAATGTGCAGCTAGTTTATCCACCTCTTCCAACTCTCTAGCACTGGCCAAGGCAGCGGGCCAACTCGAGTCACGGGTGCCCCTCCTCCACGTGAGTGTAGACAGCAGCGAGGAGAACATATTACTAGCCTCTCAGTCACGTGACCGCCCACACCAGCCATGTGGGAATTGTGGCTCTTCTGCGCACAATTCAAGAGCTCAGATCCGTCCTGCCCGTGGTAAAACCTGCTCCAACTGCGGGAAACTCAACCACTTTCACAAAGTCTGTAGGTCTGCCCAAGCTAGAGCCTCCCAGCCACCTACCACAATCATCCACAATGTTAGCTCAGGACGAGCGCCATTTAAAACATGCTCGTTGATGGTTGGTGATGTTACTCTACCGCTCCTCCTAGACACTGGAGCCACGGTGTCCCTCCTGAACTTGGCGACTTACACACAGTTTTTCTCCCACGAGCCACTGGGGCAGCCCACCACCACCCTGCGTGGCTATGCCAACTCAAAGATTGACATCGTGGGCTCCCTTCAGCTGCCTGTGAAATACGGAGAGAAGACACTGCCACTCTTCAGGTTCAATATTGCACGCCACGGGACCAACCTCCTTGGTCTCGACCTTTTCAACAGCCTCGGTTTCACTCTGCTAGACACCGCTGGCTCAGAGATTCACTCTGTTACCATCCCCTGGCAGCAACAGTGGCCCATGATGTTCAGCGGTGTGGGCTGCCTCGATGTTTTCGCCCACCAGCCCTTGTTAGACCCGCAGGTGACGCCTGTCATCCAGCCCCTCCGCCGCTCTCCTCTGGCCCCCCGCAATGACATCTCCTCTGAGCTACAGAGCATGCTCGATGGCGACATCATCGAGCAGGTGAATGCATCGCCCTGGATCTCCAACATTGTGGTGGCAAAGAAGGAGTCTGGGGGTCTGCGACTCTGCGTGGATCTAAGAGCGGTAAACAAGGCCATCATCCCAGACAAATACCCTTTGCCAACGATAGAGGAGCTCACCGCCCAGTTCCACGGGTCCACCACTTTCTCCAAATTAGACCTCCGCCAGGGTTACCTCCAGGTGCCACTACACCCTGAGAGCCGCAACCTCACCGCGTTTATCACCCACAAAGGGGTCTTCCGTTACAAACGCATGGCTTTTGGTCTAAGCTCTGCCCCCAGCTGCTTCCAAAAGATAATGGCCTCCATCTTCGCTGGGATCCCGGGTGTGGCCATCTACCTGGACGATACCATGGTTCACGGGGCCACTGTCGAGAGCCACGACGAGCGCCTCCACAGAGTGTTCAGTGCACTGGCCAAGCACCACCTCACACTCAACGGCGAGAAGTGTGTCTTCGCTGCCCTGGCCATTGAGTTTGTGGGGTTCCGTCTCTCGGCTGATGGCATATACCCTCTCCACTCGAACACAGAGGCCATCCACCGTGTCCCGGAGCCCACCTCAGCCACTCAGTTGGCCTCCTTCCTGGGTATGACAGCATTCTACCTACGTTTCCTGCCACAGTACTCGGCCACGACTGCATCACTGCGACAGCTGCTGAAACATGGTGAGCCCTGGTTCTGGTCGTCTGCCTGCTCGGACGCTGTGCGCCTCCTGAAGTCCCAGCTCACCACACCACCGGTCCTGGCGCACTTTGACCCAGCCAGCCCCACCCTCGTCACATGTGATGCCTCCGCCATGGCCATCGGTGCTGTGATGTCCCAGCTGCAAGGGGGTGTGGAGAGGCCGATCGCCTTCGCCTCACAGGCTCTCAGCCCCACGGAACAGTGGTACTCGGTAGGGGAGCGGGAAGCCCTAGCGTGCCTCTGGGCATGTGAGCGCTGGCACATGTACCTCTACGGACGCGCATTCACACTGAGGACGGACCATCAGGCCCTCACCACCCTCCTAGCCACGTCTGGCACCGGCCACAAACCACTCCGTCTCCATCGTTGGGCAGACCGCCTGCAGCAGTACAACTTCCGCCTGCATTTCACGCCGGGTCGGGACAACGTGGTGGCTGACCTGCTGTCATGTGCAATCCCCAACTCACCCCCAGATCCATATTTGGCCCCCGGTCAGGACCAGGCCGAGCACGACCTCGTCCAGCTCCTCCACACACCCCTCCAGGAGACAGTGTCACTGAGGGAGATCCAGGACGCCTCAGCTGACGACCCCACCCTCTCTACACTCTCGACCTACATCAGACAGGGCTGGCCGGTGAGGGTACCAGATGAGATGCTCCCCTACTCCAGGGTCAGGGACGAACTGTCATGTTGGAACGACACTTGCATCGCTCGTGGGCTCTGCACTGTGGTGCCGAGTGCCCTTCGGGCGCGTGCCCTTGCTATGGCGCACGAGGGCCACTTGGGCATAGTCAAGCTCAAACAGCGGTGTCGCGACGTGGTGTGGTGGCCAGGCATCGATAGGGAAATCGAGACCCTGGTCAAGGACTGCACTGCTTGCCTTCTTAGTGGTAAGACCAGGGCCCCAGCCCCACCCCCGCCCATGCAACCACTGGACTGGCCATCCAAACCCTGGGAGCACCTACAACTTGACATCTGCGGCGAGCTGCATGGAGTACCGCATCACCAGAGGTTCCTCGTCGTTGTCTACGACCTCCACTCTAAGTGGCCAGAGGTAGCGCCTGTGGGCTCGGTCACAGCCAAGGTGTTGGTTGACATTCTCGACTCTCTGTTCACGCGGTGGGGCCTGCCCGAGAGGATCACGACCGACAATGGTCCCCAGATGGTCTCCCACGAACTGTCCTCTTATCTGGAGGGGAAAGGAATATGCCACATTCGCACAGCATTCTACAACCCGGCTGCGAATGGGGGGGTGGAACGGCTGAACCAGTCATTGAAAAATGGCGTCAGGGCCCATCTGGCACAAGGGTGCACACTCACCACCAGCCTCCTCCAAACGCTGCTGCATTACCGGGCCACCCGACACGCCACCACAGGAGTCTCCCCAGCCTCCCTTATGCTGGGGCGGGAGCTCCAGCTGCCTCTGAATAGGCTCCGCCCTACAGCAGTTTGGGCCCCAGCCCACCCGGTTCGAGCCGCCGTCGACACACGCCAGCGTCGGATGAAGGACTGTTTCGACAGGGCCCGACGTGCTAAGCCACCTGCCATCGCTGTTTTGGACTGGGTCAGGATTCGTCGACCTCATCGGGACAACAAGCTCCAGTCGTTTTGGTCGGACCCGGTCCAGGTCAGCCAACAGCTTGGCCCGGCTACATTCAGGCTCGCCGACGGCACACGCTGGCATGCTAACCGCCTGGGCAAGGTACACGCCCCCCCGAGCCCAGACCTGGTGGTGCCCGCTGCTAGAGTTCTGCCGGCTGCATGGTTAGAGGCTGCACCAATCCCAGCTCCTCCGGCCCAGCCCGACGGGCCAGTGGTTGTTGCTGCACCTGAACCCCGTCCAGCTCGGGCACGCGGCAGGCCCCAGCACCTGCGTGACTTTGTGACTGAGTATCACTCCTAGTTCTGTGAGGGGGGGGAATTGTTACATCTGGCACTGCTGCGTCAGTGCAATGTGTTTTATGGTAACGTGCGATTCAAGTGACCGTACCTGTTTTCCGCGAGTTGCGTTTTGGTGAATAAACGGAGAGCACGCTCCAAGTAAGCTCTGGCTTCAGTCTCCGTTATTCAAACATAACAGAGCCGTCTTGGGTCATCAAGCCTCAAGCCTCATAACAATGCTGTTTACCAACGCTTGTAACTAGGAAAAAATACAAAGCAATCTTTTTACAGACATGTTTACAAGCGGGGAACTACACCAAAGGTATGACATGGCTTAAGCTATAATGGAGGTTCACGTATCGTAACAGTTCTGTTACCGACGAAAATGTGCTAACTAGCAGCTCTCGTGCAGGTTACTGCATTATATGGCCAGCCGGACATATGACATGATATAGGCTATACACTTTTAGAAAAATCGTAGGCATTCGAATAGCGGTCTAATGATCTAAATAAACAAGAACCTGGATTCGGGGATTTAGCCTGTATCTGGGGGACAAGACAGACAAACAGCAAAACAACCATGAAAACAAACGTGTTTGGTAGCGAGTACGCTAACACCCCAGCAGGCAAGCAAGCTAGAAATATACAGGGCTCACAACTAAACAGTCGAGCAAACACATTTTTACAGAGACTATCAACATCAAGAAGCCACAATACAAAGAGGGCAAAGTTCACCCAAGGGTACTTACAATTTCGAGAACAACACTGCCATGGCAAGTCGGCATCCGATTTGCAGTCTTTTTTTTCTTTCAGTTCACGCTATTCCTGAGAAGCTCGCCCAACGGTTACTCGTGTCAGGCCTCTCTGTCGGTCAGTCTCCCTTTTCTCTCTCCGACATTGGGTTTCTCTGTCTCTTTTTAGTCGGCTGATCCATGATGAATGTAACAATCCCTTCGCTACTTGTGTTTATATTGAGCCGGTTCCTTGTTTGTGGGTCTGTAGTGCCGTAAAGCAATTCGGTGCTTTGTGAGACCCAAGACTCCCGCGAGAGTGGGCGGCGGTTCGCCGGCAGAAACTTGCATATTCCCTTTTTCCGCCAAGATGCGCTAGGGGGAGTCGAAACAGCGACCAATCGACCCATTAAAGTGTTATATATGTTAATGTAAATTAAGCAAAAAAATTTGCATAGTTCCCCTTTAACTCATAATATACTTCAGTAACAAAAATAACAAACCAAATTGCTCATCACAATCCGACAAAGGGCACAGTCGAAAAACGGCTTCCCAATTTGCACCTGTTTCTCAATTTCCTTGAGTTAAATGACCTACTTGGGCTGATCGCATGTAACCTCAGCCACACCCAATACAGCCCCCTTGTGGTATGGAGCACAAAACATGAACACAACTGAATAATTGAATATGGCTCCTACACTCCAGCACCTTATTGCGTCTTCCAGAGCAATTCAAACATAATTCAAAGGAGATATAGATACAAACAGAAAAAAACTAGCCCATATTAGATAGGAACCAATGAATCTTTAGAATCTTTAGAATCTTAGTTAGCAGGTTTTGGTAATAGGTCTTTCAAAGACAAACAAACCACACAAACCAGACCTCTCTTATCAGGGAAGGTTTCCATGACTCTTCCTAGATTCCATGACCCTCGAGGTGCTGTGGAGTCCACAACCATGACCAGGTCTCCAGGAACAAAACTCCTCTTCTCCTGGTTCCACTTTTGGCGTTCCTGTAATAGTGGTAGATATTCGCGGATCCACCGCTTCCAAAAGAAATCCAGGATGTCCTTGGATTGTTTCCATCTTCTCCTTGCATACAGATCCTTTTTGTTGAAAAGTCCTGGTAGGCTGAACATACCAGGAAAAAAGGGTAACAAAGAGTAGAAGATGGTTTGGGGCCAATGCAATGTTTGTTGATCCAAGCAACTGCAACCTTCGGTATTTGCCAATCAGAGAAATGGGTTATCAGTTGAGAAGTGGCGTTAGTTTCAACAAGTGTCGCATTGACCGTGAGATTTCTCTTTACTTCCGGGTCATCGGCAGTGACACTGACATCCACTGGAAATGTTGTCTAGGTTTCCTCAGGTTCCCGTAGGATTTCTGGGCCTTCCATCCACCTTTGCTTCACAAGATGACACAAGCCTTCAACTCCACTGAGAGACTTCCGAGTTGTCCCTGATGGTGGTGATGGATTTGCGACAAAGGTTTGAAACCTTCGGTTCTCATTCTTTATGTACTTAAGAACTGATGTGCTGTCAGTCCAAAATCAGGTCTTCTTAAGTGGTAGCTGGAGTTCCTAACCCTAAAGCATCCTGTCCACTCTAACTGTAACAACGGCAGTGGTGAGCTCCAAACGGGGAATGGTGACTGGCTTCAGGGGAGCCACTCTGGCTTTGCCAAATAAGAAGGCAACCTGAACCCTCTCATCCATGTTCTGCATCCTGAGGTAAGTAGCCATACCATATCTGTTCTTGCTAGCATTGGCAAAGTGATGTAATTGGGCACTGACAACCCTCCCAAATCCTTCAGTCTTAACACATCTGTTGATTTTGAAATCTGCCACCTTTTCCAGATCAGCTAGCCATTGGTTCCACTTCTGCTGGAAAAATGGAGGTATTGGATTATCCCAATCCCACTTCGTCCTACATAACTCCTCTAACAACAGCTTGGCTGGGAGTATGAGAGGTGCCAGGAATCCCAATGGATCGTAGACAGAACTAATGATGGATAGCATGCCTTGCTTGGTTGCGGGCTTCTCCTGAATTTCAGCTTGATTTTGAAAGTGTCTGTCTCGATACACCACTCCAGACCCAAAGCCCTGTCCAAAGGCAGCTTATCTCTGTCTAGATCAAATTCCTACAGGTTATTGGACATTAGATATTCTGGGATGTTTTGAGGCACTTCTCGGCTGTTACTGATCCTTCCTCTTCTGCATAACCCTGACTATTGAGTGAGACCCCTCTGTACTCTGCTCCGCAGTCAAACACCCATCATAGCTTCCTTTCCGAGGATGGTACACACCATGGTGCAGGATATACTACACCTTCCCTGTCGGCGTTTCCAACTGATGCTGCGACACTTGCTCAGCATAACCATTGCTAGAGACCTCTGACAGAAAGTTGGTGTACTCCTCATGAAAGCATACGTCCTTCTGAAGTCTCCTTTTCAGACCACGAATACGTTGCATGGCAATACAGCGGTTATTCGGCATCGAAACCCCAACTGCCTTTCCCTTCGAAACGCAGTTGGATCGTGTAGTGTCCATTCTGAAGTTGAGCTTTGCAATATCTCCACAAACTTCTTCTCCTCCCTCGACAGCTCTTCATGCTCCGCCGAGGCTCTCTCATTGAAGTCATAGTTGTATTGGCTGGTTAACAGCTTTCAATTCTTTAAATGGCAGTCCTGTTGGCATAAATCAAAGGGTGCTTACCTTCACAGTGATCGCTTCCTTGTAATGCACCATTTATTACCCACCCCAATCGGGTTCTGATCGCGTAGGGACCATATTCACGACTGTTAATCACCTCCCACGGCTCCATCAACTTAGGCAAGGCAAGGCAACTTTATTTATATAGCACTTTTCATACACGAGCCAGACTGAATGTGCTTCACATAGAAACATTGTCGTACAATAAAATAATAGATAAGTAAAAGAAAACATAGGCAAAGTATGCAATGTATTCAACATCAGATCATGTATCTCTCTGTTATCAGATGAACAGTCTCTCTGGTTTCAGGTCATGTTTCTCTCTGATATCAGATCAACAGTCTCTCTTGTATCAGATATCAGATCATGTATCAGATCATCAGTCTCTCTGGTATCAGATCATGTATCTCTCTGATACTCACGTCGGGACTCCAACCCGACCTAAAGGAACTTGTTCCTTTCTCTGGGACTCCAACCCAGATTCTGGGACTCCAACCTGGATTCTAGGACCCTAACCCAGACAGAACTCGGGTCTCAAACCCTTATCCTTTAAAAAACAGTCTGTCTGGTATCAGATCATGTATCTCTCTCATATCCCATCAAAAGTCTCCCTGGTATCAGATCATGTAACTCTCTTGTATCAGAACAACAGTTTCTCTGGTATCAGATCATGTATCTCTCCGGTAAAAATAGAAAATAAAGGCAAAGTAAAAAAAGCATTTTAGTAATAAAATGCAATGTATTTAAGATTTAGCAGAAAGCTAAAGCAAACATAATAGTCTTCAGTCTTGTTTTAAAAGTGGTCAGAGTTGGGGCAAGTCTTAAATCCTCAGGGAGTTTATTCCAGCTATTTGTTGCATAGTAACTAGATCCTGCTTTCCCATGTTTCATGTTTACTCTGGGGATAATTAACTGATTGGTCTCAGAAGACCAAGTCTCTGCCCATGTGTCACCAGCAGGGTCAGCTTTAGGACCCACCAGCTGTCCTAGCAGGAACTGTCCGACAATTGATGGCTTTTTGCTTAGAACACACAGTGCAATGCTATCCTTTCGCTCTACCTGCGCCATAGAGAGATAACAATAGAGAAAATACAGCTTGTCTCCTCTCTCCTTTCACCATCCATAAAGGAACAGGCTTTAGCAGCAAGAAAAGCGTTTGCTTCACTTTGGATAGCAAGAAGGCACCTGTGGCTGGCACAGTCCGTTTCCAGCCAGTTGACCGTAGATCTCCAGGGGCCAGGGGACCTTAGGCAGCAGGCGGCACGTGAATATACATTCAAACAACAGAGCAGTAGGGGGGGGGGCCAGTTGGCGTCAGGGCAGACGGCCTCCACACCGCTCCTGACAGTGTGCCGAGCCCCAGCTACACAGGCCCCCATCAGGCCCCATCTCTGCGCCTATACTCATAGAATCTAGTTCTATGTCGTATAGGCTTCACCTTTTAAGGCTATCGCTATTGAGTTAAAGGGCGAAGCACGATGTAGTCTATGACTCATTGGTCCCGTTCAGTACCAGAAACACAACTACATACGCGCCAGTATTATGCGTCAGACGTAGCATAACATACGTCATGCGTCTAACGGCATGTAGTCAACTAGCAGCACTAATGTAACTGATAAGACACAAGAGCTCTCAGCATGAATATTTGACTCCACCTCACATTGTGTTAATGTGCGAGGGGAATAGTCACACAATCACACTCACTCTGACAAAGCACCTAGTGTGTCATAGAGAGGCGCAACATGTCTCTTAGGTAAAACCTAATAAAACAGCATGGGGAAGCCCAGGAGGCTGCTGTGCACATATCCTCCATAGGCATCCCTCTTTGCAGAGCGACAGAGGACGATACACCTCTGGTCGAGTGAGCTCTGATAGTCTCAGGCGGCACTGCCCCCGCTGACACATAAGCCTGTGTGATAGCTTCGCACAACAAATGTGACAGCCGTTGTTTCGTCAGGGGGAGGCCCTGGGAATGTTCTCTGTAATGCACAAATAACTGTAGAGATTTGCGCAGAGCCTCCGTGTGCTTCACATAGCAAGCATGCGTATGGGGCACAAGAGATGGGCTGTTGCTTCCTACTCAGATTGATGAGGAGGGAGAGAGAAACCATTGAGTGTTATTACTCTCGATCTGAACAAGATAGTAATACTCTTTGGTGTAAAAGTCGGGTTCGGGCGTAATATGGCCGAACTGCCGTCTCCTTGTATTCTAAGATATGAAGGGGCTACAGAGAGTGCAGACAGGTCGCTCACTCTCTTAGCTGACATCAGGGCCAGCAGCAAAGCTGTCTTGGCTGACACAAACTTGAGGGGCACCCGGTCAAGAGGCTCAAATGGAGCTTTAACCAGTGCACACAGCACCAGTCTTAAATTCCCTTTGTGGAGTGAGAGAGCACGTTACAGGTCTCTCTCTCCTCACACCTTTTGGGAAGCGCTTCATTAAGGGGTGACTAAAAACAGTTTTATCCCCGAAGGCTTCGTGGCATGATGAAACAGTGGCCGCGTACGTTTTAACCGTGCTAAAAGCCAGCCCTCTTTCCATCAGTGTCTGGAGGAAAGAGAGCACACGTGGCAAAAGGCAGGAGATGGGATCACAACCCCTCTCCGTGCACCATTTCTGGAAAGCCGTCCATTTAGCAGAGTAACACACTCGGGTGGAGTCAGCTCTGGCATCCTGGATGGTCCGTACGACCTCCTGGGAGAGGCCGAGACCCTCTAGGCGCTCGCGTTAAATGTCCAGGCCCACAAGCACTGGCCGATCTCTGGGTAATCTATGATTGCTCCCCCTGCCTGTGAGAGAGCGTCTCGCCGCCAAGGGAGTTCCCTTGGCGGCCCCGAGAGCAGACGCTGGAGGCAGGGAAACCACGGTGCACTCGTGCGTTGCGGTGCTATGAGAATCATGGACAGCCGCTCCTCTTGGACTCGGTCCAAGACTTGGGGAATCAGAGGGACAGGTGGGAAAGCGTACAGGAGTGTCTTCGGCCACGGTCTGTGAGAGAACGCATCCACCCCGAGTGGGGGATTGTCCTTTGCGCTGAGAGAGAACCACAGCTCGCACTGTGTTCTCCCGTGTGGCAAATAGGTCAACCTCCGCCTTCCCAAACTTGCTCCATATCTGATTGATCAGATCGTGGTGCAGAGTCCAGTCTCCTGGTTGGGGACCCCCCCTCGACATTATGTCTGCTCCTCTGTTCAGGACACCGGGGATGTGCACTGCTCTGATGGAGAGCAAGTGTGTGTGCGCCCACCATAACAGCTGTCTCGCTATGCTCAGCAGCTGTGCCGAGTGCACGCCCCCTTGGCAATTTATGTATGCTGCTGTCGCCTTGTTGTCCGTGCGAATCATTACATGTTGATTCATTAACATCGGGGCAAAGTGTTGGATCACTTTCAACACAGTGAGGAGCTCCAATGCGTTTAGATGCATGGTCACGGGGGGCAGCCAAACACCACCCACTATGTGAAACTCGCATGTTCCTCCCCAGCCCGATAGAGAAGCATCCGTGAACACTGAGATGTGTGATGTTGCTCTACCCAACGGCACTCCTCTCGTGAGGGTTCGAGAATTGCCCCAGTGGGTCAAATTGGGGCCCACTGATAGGGGAATGGTCACTTTGCGCCGGCATTGGCGCACCGGGTCGATGCCCAGGCGAGAAAACTATCTCTGCAGCCGCCTCATGTGAAGCAGCCCCAGCGGCACCACCATGTGAGTGGCTGACATAATGCCCAGCAGCCTCATGACAGAGAGGGCTGTCACAATGCTGCCCGGGGAACAGCGTCGGAGGAGAGACCATAGCGTCTCCATCCTCTGCTGTGAGAGCCGTGCTCTCGTTACAGCTGAATTCAGCTCTACCCCCAAATACATCACACTTTGTCAGGGGAGGGGGGAGCTTTTCTTCCAATTTATCGTGAAGCCTAAATTTGACAGGTGAATTACCAGCTTTTTTGTCTGAATAGCTGCCTCCTCCTTGGAGCGAGCCAGCAAAAGCAGATCATCCAAGTAGAACAGTACTCTCATTCCTGTTGCGTGCAGCGGCTGGAGAGCCATCTCCACGCACTTGGAAAACATTCGTGGGGCTAGAGAATAGCCGAATAGGAGACGGTTGTACTGGTAGTGTGACCCCCGGAATGAGAAACGCAGGAATTTCCTGTGTTTGGGGATCAAAGGGAAGTATGCGTCCTTCAATTCAATTGAGGTGAACCAGTCGCCCGGTTTCACACACTGTAACACTGGTCTGATTATTAACATGTGAAACTGCCTCTCCGCGATGCATTTGTTGAATTAGGCTGGATCGAGAATCGTTCTCAGCCCTCCTGTTTTCTTGGGTACCAGGAAATAACGGGAATAGAATCCCTGCATCTCCTCTCCCTTCGGGACTGTGGAAATCACTTTTTTCGCTAGAAGCTGCTGGAGCTCTGCCAAAAGTGACAGCTGTTGATCCTTTGATGACAGCGTTACTTCCACAATCCCGTTGAGTCGTGGCGGGACGGAGGTGAACTGCAGGGTGTGACCCTTGCTGATCAGCCTGTCCATCGATTTGGCCAGGGTGCACGCATTTAGCCACTCTGAGTAATGCTCTGAAAGCGGCTGTGCAGCCTCTTGTTTTGATGTGGCTGTCATGGAAAGGAGCCACGCTTGAGCCCCTGCCGCCGCAGCGAGGGGAGGAAATGTCGTCCTCGCAGCCCATGGGGAGCTGTGAGTGTGTTTCATTAGCAGAGGCATGCCCTGCTTGCTCAGCTCGTGACAGGAGTCTAGCTTCCTCTCTCCTGAGCATTGGGACATGAGGAGGAATAACACTGTTACTGGGCAGCAGTGTTATGGCTCGCTCTAGCGGCCGTCTCGCCGCATGTCATGCCAGGCATGATGTGGTGAGGGGAAAGTAATGTAGGGCTCGCTCAATCAATAATACAAGGTTTATTGACGGCCTGCCTATATGTGGTGGGAGATGCATGTGAAACAGTTATGGCCGGGCCGATAGGCTCCGGCGTTAACTGGGGTGTGAGGAGAAAACAGCCGTCTTTAGTAAAGAGGTGTTTCTCGCTGTCACATGCTTCTCCCTCGCCCTGTAATTACCTTCGCCGGCGCTTTTGGGGCGGGACATTGTTCCATGAGCCCGCTGCCCAGGGCCTTTGCTGGCCGCTCTCCGCAGCCTGCGATGGAGGCGGGTGGGACTGGTAAGCCGGGCGAGGTTGTTTTTTTAAAAGTAATGTAGGGCTTGCTCGATCAATAATACGAGGTTTATTGACGGCCTGCCTATATGTAGTGGGAGATGCGTGTGAAACAGTTATGGCCGGGCCGATAGGCTCCGGCGTTAACTGGGGTGTGGGGAGAAAACAGCTGTCTTTAGTAAGGAGGTGGGTGGCTCTTAAAAGAGCCATTGTTTTCTCGCTGTCACACGCTTCTCCCTCGCCCCGTCATTGCCCTCGCTGGCGCTTGTGGGGCGGGACATTGCCCCATGAGCCCGCTGCCCGGGGCCTTTGCTGGCCACTCGCCACAGCCTGCGATGGAGGCGGGCGTGGCTGGTAAGCCGGGCGAGGCTGGTAAGCCGGGGGGGCCAGGAGGAGGAGCTGCCGGCGGCGCCGTGAGGGTGACTGTCGGGGGCCTATGGCGGTGATGGGAGCCCGGAGCGGAGCGCTGCTGCTGGGGTGGAAGCGGAGGGCGGGAGACGTGTCTCCGGAATTTCTCTGCCTCCTCGGAAGCAGCCTGCATTTCATCCACCATAGATGACAGGCGGGGCCCGAACAGCCCATCCGGGCTGATGGGGCACTCCAGCGACTGTCGCCTCATCGGCTCAGGGATGCCCGGGTTCTACTGCAGCCACAGGTTCCTCTGTATGAGGTGCTGCCATGCCGCCGTCCGGGCCACTGTTACCGCACCAGTGGAGCAGAGGCAGAGGATGACACCGGCAGTTTTCGCCACGTCGACTGCCGGTTCGGCCAGACGATGAGGGTCAGCCGCCATGGTGGAGATGTCATGTGCCAGCAGGCGATGTTATTCATAACAGCCTCTTGCTGCATTATACACTGATGCACTCTGTCCGTAAGCTTGGCCATCAGCTGGTCTTTGGGAGTGGGGCGGCGGCCGCTGAGCCCCAGCTTAACTTCAAATACAGCACACAGAGTGGGATCCAGCGGTGGTACCGCCCTGTAACCTCGGTCTGTCAGACCCTCCGTCTTCGTGACCTGGATAAATGTTTTCACCGGGGCTCTGAGCTTCCCAGGCTCCACCGCAGCCCCACTGAATTACGGTCTGATGGCGGTAAGCATCGGCCAGATCGGGTCGAGAAAGGTGGGGCGTGTCGCGGCCTTGAGTCGCCAGATTCCATGCAGCTGGCAAGTCCAAGGTTTGCGGCTGCCCTGGCGATAATGCCCGGAAGCTCTACCACCAAAGCTTTAACCACTGGAAGTGAGGTGGTGGCAGAGACGGGCAATGCTGCTGCCCCGGGCTCTGACCTCTCCATTCGGAGAGGGGCAGCCGGGGGAGACGCAACCCCAGACAGCCCTCGCACACTTCACGTCACTTCACGGCAAGGTGTAACCCGTGTTACATGTCTTGCAGATGCGGGTTGTCTTGGAATCCATGATATCTGTCTAATTATGCTACAGGATCGTCCTGAAGAAAATGGGAGCAGAACGTCCGCCGGCACCTGCTTATACAGTGGGGCAAAAAAGTATTTAGTCAGCCACCAATTGTGCAAGTTCTCCCACTTAAAAAGAAGAGAGAGGCCTGTAATTTTCATCATAGGTAAACCTCAGCTATGAGAGACAAAATGAAAAAAAAAATCCAGAAAATCACATTGTCTGATTTTTTAAGAATTTATTTGCAAATTATGGTGGAAAATAAGTATTTTGTCACCTACAAACCACCAAGATTTCTGGCTGTCACAGACCTGTAACTTCTTCTTTAAGAGGCTCCTCTGTCCTCCACTCGTTACCTCTATTAATGGCACCTATTTGAACTCCTTTTCAGTATAAAAGACACCTGTCCACAACCTCAAACAGTCACACTCCAAACTCCACTATGGCCAAGACCAAAGAGCTGTCAAAGGACACCAGAAACACAATTGTAGACCTGCACCAGGCTGGGAAGTCTGAATCTGCAATAGGTAAGCAGCTTGGTGTGAAGAAATCAACTGTGGGAGCAATTATTAGGAAATGGAATACATACAAGACCACTGATAATCTCCCTCGATCTGGGGCTCCACGCAAGATCTCACCCTGTGGGGTCAAAATGATCACAAGAACGGTGAACAAAAATCCCAGAACCACACGGGGGGACCTAGTGAATGACCTCCAGAGAGCTGGGAACAAAGTAACAAAGGCTACCATCACTAACACACTACGCCGCCAGGGACTCAAATCCTGCAGTGCCAGACGTGTCCCCCTGCTAAAGCCAGTGCATGTCCGGGCCCGTTTGAAGTTTGCTAAAGAGCATTTGGATGATCCAGAACAGGATTGGGAGTATGTCATATGGTCAGATGAAACCAAAATATAACTTTTTGGTAAAAACTCAACTCGTCGTGTTTTGAGGAGAAAGAATGCTGAGTTGCATCCAAAGAACACCATACCTACAGTGAAGCATGGGGGTGGAAACATCATGCTTTGGGGCTGTTTTTCTGCCAAGGGACCAGGACGTCTGATCCGTGTGACGGAAAGAATGAATGGGGCCATGTATCGTGAGATTTTGAGTGAAAACCTCCTTCCATCAGCAAGGGCACTGAAGATGAAACGTGGCTGGGTCTTTCAGCATGACAATGACCCCAAACACACCGCCCGGGCAACGAAGGAGTGGCTTCGTAAGAAGCATTTCAAGATCCTGGAGTGGCCTAGCCAGTCTCCAGATCTCAACCCCATAGAAAATCTTTGGAGGGAGTTGAAAGTCTGTGTTGCCCAGCGAAGGCCCAAAAACATCACTGCTCTAGAGGAGATCTGCATGGAGGAATGGGCCAAAATACCAGCAGCAGTGTGTGAAAACCTTGTAAAGACTTACAGAAAACGTTTGACCTCTGTCATTGCCAACAAAGGGCATGTAAAAAGTATTGAGATGACCTTTTGTTATTGACCAAATACTTATTTTCCACCATAATTTGCAAATAAATTCTTTAAAAATCAGACAATGTGATTTTCTAGATTTTTTTTTTCATTTTGTCTCTCATAGCTGAGGTATACCTATGATGAAAATTACAGGCCTCTCTCATCTTTTTAAGTGGGAGAACTTGCACAATTGGTGGCTGACTAAATACTTTTTTGCCCCACTGTATGTGCGGACTGCGGACATGATTGAGGCCTACGCTGTTGGTGGTTGGGGATTACAAATTTTTCAGTGCTACGGCTCGCGCCTAGGGAAAACCCAATAGCAATAGCCTTAAAAGGCGAAGCCTATACGACACATAACTGCCCGTTTCCGTTTGGAGGGGAAGGGACCCATGGTCCTAGCGCGAGTAACTTTGTGTAAACATATCCCCGTGATACGTTGACTAGTTTAGACTTCTGCCGTCGTTTTTTCAAACGCATCATTTATATATTACTGTACAGCATAAAAACATTTGCTAATTACAGTACCTAAGCATATCAAGTATTTCTACTCAGCCTTTTCTCCCAAGTTGAAATAAGTGTTCTCTTATACAGTAGGCCTATTTTAGTATAACAGCACTTGGGTTAGTAAACAAATCACAACAACCAACATGAATTTTGGTTTTACAAAAATATAACGTGTACATTTACATTTACATTTAGGGCATTTAGCAGACGCTTTTATCCAAAGCGACTTACAATAAGTGCATTTGTTACAATAAGTACATTTGTCATAAGAAGTGAAACAATATATCGCTGTCGGTACAGTAAAGACGTTCATAGAACCGAGTGCAAGTATTACAATCGCTATGCTAACCCATTCCCCGTGTAAAGCAGCGATAGCAGCTACTGTAGATGCTACACAATTAAGTACCTTGAATAAGTGTAATGTACAAGTGCCAGGACGTACAACATTCAATGGTGGCTGTGCATTGGTTTCTATGCAGAGTCGAGATGAACTCTGAACAGGTGAGTTTTGAGTCTTTTGCGGAAGCTGGTTAGCGACTCTGCGATCCTGACTTCGGTAGGGAGTGTAGGGTGCGTTTGCTAGAGTCAAAATGTCAGAGCTCATATTGAGCATCTACTGTCTCCTGGTAGCCACGGTACTGCCCATCTTGTGCTGGGTAATTAGCTCTGATGGCCTGGACAACACAGGAAGCTGATACTGTCTAAGAAAGAAAGAGAACAACATTAGCAAAGCAAGATAAGTTATGCCTTGAGTAGCCTATACAGCATTACACAGACTTCAAGCTAGCATAACGTAGCCTATGCTCTGCCAATAAGAATGGCAACTTTCGGATAACTACATTGTCACGTTCCCCGGGACTCAATACTATTGTAGCCAATGTGTTAGTAAAAAAACAAACATTTACTCTATGCTCAGACATCTGTTTCACCCTGCGGGCTTTGGCTGGCATTTCCAGTTCACTTTCTGCGTCCGGAAATATGTATCCAATACCCAACTGCAGTGGCGGCTGGTGATCAAAAATGTTGGTGGGGCACAGTAAAAGACAGGGGGTGTGGGGTTCCCCCCCAGAAAAAAAATTGAATTTAATAGATTTGATTTCCTGTATTCTGGTGCATTTTGGGGATGGCCACTACCTATTTACCTACTATTCATTCAGATTCATAGCCTAGATCCCTACCCAGTCTGGACAAGCTTACACTGCATATACAGACCTATTTTATGTCCATTCCACCAGCCATTGCTATTTGACCCATTGTTGTTATTCTGATATTGAGACAAATCATGATCACTGTTCTATAGCGTCCATTTTTTGTGAGTCTCAATGTCTACTTCAAATGCAGTTAGAAATATGGGACAATTGCTTCATTTTGTTTATATGCTACAGGCCGAAAGACTAAATTAATATGTAACTTACTTGCTCCTTTTAAGTATAACATTGTTTGGGGAGTCCAATTCCTCCACTGGAAAGGGTGGAAGGTGCTTACAGCTCTCTGCTAGTTAGCGATCTATCTCTTCTCTACATCTGGTTGTGTTGCACGAATGCTGCTGAGAGAGGTAGCCTATTTGATTGATTCACTGAATTGTCCAATCATGTGGTGTTCGACGCCCTTCGTTACTACCTCCTGGGTCGCACATTCACCCTCTATTCCAACCACACCCCCCTCCAGTGGCTCCACCGCATGAAGGATGTCAACGCGAGGATTACCCGGTGGTACCTCGCGTTGCAGCCCTTCAACTTCCGAGTCGTGCACAGGCCTGGGGCGCAGATGGCCGTGGCGGACTACCTCTCCCGTTCCGGGGGAGAGGGGAGTGAGTTGGCGGCCGGATGTGCCCCCGGCCTGTGTCGGGCGGTGGGGGTATGTGGGGGGATGTGCGGCGTCTGGCCTGCAGGGGGATTATGAGCAAGTTGGGAGCGCATCGGATCAGCTGGGAGGATTGGGCCTGATTGCGGGCACCTGCTCGCAATCGGGTCAATCAGGGAGTGTGTATTTATGTGCCTGCTTTGTTTGTAGAAGGAAGAAACCGGGAGCAGAGAGAGGGAGAGATCCAACGCGGCCCCCAGAAGACATCACAGATCGCAGAGCGCTGAACGAGAGGACTCTCCCGTACTGTGTTGATTCATAGTTTCAAGCCTCTGTTCTGTTTTACTTTTGTTTGAAATAAACGAGCTCCCAGTGAGGGACGACGAACCGTGGTCTCCGCGCTCTATGACCTGCTACAGCGATGGTTTCGTTTGTAAGTTGAAATAAATGGGTCCATAGAAAAAAAGCTTGGGAAACACTGCTTATAGATCATGTCTTTGCCTGTTCTCCAGAAGTAGACCAGCCTTCTGCCCCCTAGAGTGATCATCTGCAGGGTTGGCTTTTGTTTTCACATATCGCCATTGCGACATCTCTTGGGCCTCCCTATGCTGCAGAGACTACATGAGGGACACCTGGGGGTGACAAAGTGCAGGGGCCGGGCCAAACAGCCGGTATGGTGGCCAGGACTCGGCAGCCAGCTGAATGACATTGTGCTGAAATGTAGGACCTGCATTAGAGGGAGAAGGAACGTCAAACAGCCGCCGATGCCAATGGAGATGCCAGACAGGCCTTGGCAAACCTTGGGAGCTGACCTGTTCATGGTGAAAGGCAAGACCTATTGACTGGTAGTAGATTATTTCTCAAGGTATGCGGAAGTTGCGCTGCTGTCACCCACAAGGTCCACAGATGTGGTGGTGCACCTGAAATCCATGTTTTCTCGTCATGGAATTTATGAATTTCTTAAAAGTGACAATGGGCCCCAGTTCTCAGGTAGCCACTTTAAAGCCTTTGCAGCAGAGTATGGCTTTTTACACATCACGAGCAGCCCCAAGTTCCCTCGGAGCAATGGGGAGGCAGAACACGCTGTACAAACTGTGAAAAACCTGCTAACAAAGGCATCAGACCCGTATCTTGCATTGTTGGCCTGCAGAGCAACCCCTCTTCAGAACAGCTATAGTCCGGCCGAGTTCTTGAGGGGGCGCCGCCTCCACACTACAGTTCCTGCCCTTCCAATCCTGCTGAATCCAGTTTTGCCTGACTACAACGTTCTGGAGGCCAAAGAAAGGGAGAAGAGGAGGAACGACTCAAGATCCTTCAACAAGAGACACGGAGCGAGAAACCTGGAGCCACTCGTACCTGGGGAGGATGTGTGGACCAGCGATGCACGAGTCCAGTAGAGGCGGCTCAGTCGCGAACGAATCAGTTCGAATGAACAAATCTTTAAGACGAACGAACCAAACTTGTTCCTCTCTCTCGTTCGTCTCGTTCGTCTTGTTCGTCCGGTGAAGAGGGACAGACTGAGAGACGTCACAACTCACGAGAGCCACTTTCAACATAAAGTGTACATATGTCATTTGAAATTCGTCCCAGCCTTTATACCACAGATACTCTAGGGCCTATATCATATAACCACGTTTTCTGATTACAGTTTAATGCATTTTTCACATTAACCAGCTCTCGTTTTGAAGGCAGTGTTAATTTTGGCAGCTAGATTTAGTCTTGGGCTGCACAGGGTTCTGTTTATGAGAGCCTAAAACACCCGGGACCCCCACCATCATTGCTAAATCAAGTCTATTATCTTGCTGATATGTTAAACATCCAATAATCAACTACATCCCCATCCCGCTGCGTTTGGTTAAAGTTGTAATGTTGACGTTTGAGAATGAGAATGAGAGAGGAGCTGAGTCTGAGATCCGTTACCGGAAACTCGACTGAACGAACGAACGAGGGAGGAGCTGAGTTTGACTGACTCAGAGAACCGGGCATGATTCGATTCACCGCTACCGGAAACTCGACTGAATGAATGAACGATTCGCGAATGACTCCTCTTGGCGAACTGACGGACGCCAAGTGAATCACGGAGACGAATCACTAAATCCAACCCTAGAGTCCAGGGCACAGTGCTATCTACACACAACACCTCTCGCCCTTATATCATCCAGGTGCCTCAGGGCACACTGAGGAGGAACCGGCATCACTTGGTGCCATTGCAGTGGGGTAGTTGACGCTGATGACCCACCGGTGGAAGAAGATTCACCTACACCATAGCCAGCTCCACCAGTGACAACATCACCCAGCAGAGAGGGCCCCACCACAGAGACTGTGCGGACCAGGTGTGGGAATGAGCTAAGAGAGCCGCAGAGACTTGATTGATTGATTTGTTTTCTACAGTAAAACAAAATGAAAGTGAAATGTGATTGTTAAATTGTTCTGCTTTACTGTTTACATGTACCTGAAACCTGAGAGTTAAGTTTTGAAGAACACAGCCTGCTAAAGTAATAGTTCACAGTATGGTAATGTGTAAGTTATTTTATTTATATTTTGCGTGCTTGACACAGGGACAGATCAGGGACAGGTCTTCCAGCAAAAGGGCATAATAAACCCCTTAAGACCTGCAGAGACAAAGGTAGTCCACCCTTTGTTCTCAAAGAAAGGGAGATGTGGTATTATGGAATATTATGGAATACACTAGCCTACTGCTGCTGTACAGAGTTGCTTAATAAAGACAGACTCAGATTATGTCGTTGTACCAGCCTCATTATAAGAATAACTTGACAGAAACTTCCACTTTGACATGCAGGTGTGAGTTCTGTGATAAGCAGAATGGGTTGTTTTCTGTACACATACATACAGACATTAAGCAATCATAGACATAGAAGTTATTCAAGACTGTGTCAATCACTTCAGGTCTAAAGTGTTTTCGGTTATCTTCAGCTGTTATTTTTAGCACATAGTTTGCGCAGCTGGATGATGACCCAGCCCCAAAAAGGTGCACAGTCAGTGTGCAAAATATGGGGGAGTCCGGGAGGGCTCAAACCCCCTGATTTTTTTTGAGACTCCCTGAAAGCCTCAAAAGCAAAATTTGAGGAGGGGTCTCAAATTTTGCCAAAGAAATAAAATAAAAAATATTTTATTGTCACTAATGGTTGACCATGTCCAGTATTCAGAATAGAGTAGCGAAGTCACGCCGTTTCCGGTAGAGCCCATGAGATCGAAAAATAGGAATGGGTTTCAATGGAAAGAAAGTATTTATTTTCTGGTCCCAGTCTTTATATGCCCTGGATTACACATATGTTGATTGTGAATTTAAATGATGATTTTTCATGCAAAGAAAACTAAACATTTTCGTGAAGAAATTTGATAATGGTATTGTGTGAGGCTGCTTTGTGAACTACAGCGCTTTGCTGCTCTCGACGCAAATGATATACGTCACCACCCACACTTGGAACTTCGGTACAGACATGGTGATCTCTGCTCCACTTCACCACTTTTTTCCAATGGGAGAATAAAAGCATCGAAAGAGGTGAAAACCATTATAAGTCGGGGCATGTGGAGAGTTTCAGTTATGGGGAGATTGTCGGTCTTGTCCACGTCAGTCGCAGGGAGTGTGACATCACATACGTGATATGTAGTCTTTCTCATTGTTTCTCTACAGCCTTTAACTGAACAATTGCACAATAAACGGTCAAACTCTTGACATGTGTAGCCCTTTGGAAATTGAGGCCTAACTATTAAAAGTTCATTGATTAATAAATAGGAATTGATAAATAGTATAAATAGAAGTATGTCATGGGTTCGAAGGAATACGAGCAGGCAGAGTTGTCGTTCTCTCAGCGGGAGATCGGTTTATTTGCTTTTAGCGGAAAACAAAAATACTCGAACTATAACAAAAAGGTCCTTTCAGAGCCGTCCCTTTGTGGATTCGGGTAGGTTCCACTCGCTCTGGATCTCTGTGGTCCTTTGGCTCCGTTTTTCCTTTTCTCACTACAACACAAAGCAGGCACATAAGTACACACTCCCTGATTGGCCTGAGTGCGGACACCTGCTCGCAATCAGGTCCAATCCCCCCCAGCCGATCCCGTGCGCTTCCAACCTGCCCAGCCTACTCCCCCTGCAGGCCAGACGTCGCACGTCCCCCCACAAAGTATAAGTCGAATAAGTTCATTAATATAATAAATAGGAATTAAAAGGTTAAAAACTATGCATATGTCTGATATGACACATTGAATAAAAATTCATACAGTTCATGCATTATTTACATTATGTAAATTTATGTTAAAAATTTACATTATTTAAAAAATTGTATTTTGTTTTCTTTATCACTATGCTCATGATGCTGGGAATGTTTGAAGAATATTTTATTTTGAATACCGTATAAGAAGCAATTCAAATGTAAAGTTTGTATTTTGTTTATTTTCTAAGCCAATGAGAGACGAGTATAAGGTGAAGGGTCATGAGGAAGTGTGGGAAACGTAAAAAAGAACGAAAGGGGAAAAACGGGAGAAGACATGTTGAGATGAGCTCCATGACACAGCTATAGTTTACTTGGGTAAAACACTCAGTAAAGCATTACGGTTGTTAATGTTGTTAGACGAACGACTAGTGACTCTCATTGTAAAGTAGTGTAGTTGTGTTATGTACTTTAATTCGAGAACTCGGACTGAAACACTAAAGAGCATCAGGAAGCTAACTCGGCTAGAGTTAGTGTATTAGTCGTGGACTTTGCTGAATGTGTCCAGCTCGAACGTCTTTAATGCGCATCGTTTGGACTGCTCGTCTTGACGCACGAGGACCGGGGGACAGAGGAGTCCAGCGGACAAGGGACTACTCGGGTCGCCGGACATCTCGGTGGGCTGTTTGGAGGATGTCTCACCTTTCCGCCGGCTTGGCACGCTCGCGGCAAGGACGGCGGGCAGTGTTGCTGGCGGACAGTTTCATTTGTTCTCGGCGCATTGGCGTGAAGTAGCCTTTGTGTTTGTGGCTTCTACGATCCCGAGCTTCGTATCGGGCCTGCACCATATAACTCAGTAACTCTTTGGGTACCCAAGGTATTATTTAGTTATATTTGCCGGCTATAGGATTTAGAGGTAAAGGGTTTTGGAATACTGTTTCATTTAATCTGTGTACTATTGGGTGTGGTGGTCAATGACCAATACTCGTATTTGAACTGTGACTATGTTTTGCTAATTATTATTGTTGTACCGATGTTACTATAGTTTTTCAAGTAAATAGTTAAATGGATCTGCATTGTGTTGGCATGGTTTATTAGGCTTAAGGCATAGCCATAGCTAATAGGTAAAAGATAACAGTTTAGTACATTGTGTGACTGAAATATAGTAATTTAAGTTTAAAGCAAATTATTTGGAAGGTGAGTAATTGTCATTGAGTCATCATAATATTGATACTTAGTTATTATTGCATACAGAGAAAAACAAAGTAAACACAAACAATAATAGTTAGAGATAACATTTTATTTAAAGAATTCAGATTGGCCCCCCCTATTATTTGCCAAAAACAGCAAAGGGGCGCTACACATGAAAAATTATCATTTAAATCCAGAAACAACATATGTGTAATCCAGGGCATATAAAGACCAGTAAATAATGACTTTCTCTCCATTGAAACCCATTAATATTTTTCGATCTCATAGGTCCCATGGGCTCTACCGGAAGGGGCGTGACTTCGCCACTCTATTCAAAACATTAGGCGAGTTTCAGATGAGGCATGCAGCTTCGTTTGCCATGCGTCAGAATACATTGTGGGATGAAAAACGTCAGAAATACCTGTGATAACTTCCGATGCGACGAGTCACCTGGCTTTCAAAACTCGCGGTAGTTTCAGGAAAACAACTTCCGCCTGCTTTTCTGGGCATTTGCTCTCGAACAAGTGCGGACATAAGACACTCCCCTCAACAAATCAAAACGTTGCCCTGGTTGGTTGGAATTACCACTTGGAATTTCCCACATCAGAAATGACATAACTCCTTTCAGAGAGGCATGCCTGGTGCCTTCTCCCAAACTATGCATATAAAAATGAGATGCTTTTGTGAACTTTCACTTCATCACTGATCAAGTATTTTTTTATTTTGAATGAGGGGCTGGAGATTGTTTAATATGAAACGATAATTGGCGACCAAAATCCCTTGTTTTCAGCACCTTTGCTCCTCAGCCTGCATCAATAAGGGGACATCCAATGCGTCAAATTCATCTGCTACGAAGAACGCAAGCGCCACTTGGTATGCCATCCTCCTTGTTGACGAGAAGTTCACCTGTGTCCGCCTTGACTTGATGGGAGCTTGACGTGATTACGAATAGTTCCGCCGGATCTTCTCAAGTCTCGTTAATAAATGTGGTCCAATGCAGATGATCTGAAACCCGCCTATTTATTAAAAAATATGTTAATTTTTGCCAAGCGGAGCCAGCCAGTCCTGTGTGCGTATGCGAAATCAGCCATGTTCGCCAAACAAAAGAAAGACATAATGTTGACATGTCATGCTAAAAATGTCTTGCAAGCGAAAGCTAAACCAGTGTATCACTCACACACTTTGGGTCTATTCTAAATTAAGATAAGAGGCTATCTTTTAAATCCTTGCAGTGACTGAAATGTGGTGATAGAACTGATTGTTGTACATAAGATGAGTGTCTGGACTGTGCACGTGCATGTCCTTTCTGGCTTCGGCATACTGCATGGTTATGAAGGCCTTGTGGTTGGTTGTGGTCTTAGTGAAGCAGCCTAGCCTTGGAGTTGGAGAAGTTGGAGCGATTGTTTATGTGCGTGCGAGAGAGAGAGCTCGCAAGAGAGAGAGCTTACCTGCCGTGGTGATGTTTGGCTTGTTGCGTAAAATGTTGTCAGCATCCGCCGTGGTTCGACGAATGTGAACTGATTGTTGTACGTAAGATGTGTGCGACTGTGCACGTGCATGTCCTTTCCTTGATTTGTGTATGTGTTCAATGATGTATCTGTCTGATCGTATTTGCTGTAGATGGATAGTTAAATATTGTCAAACTGGTCATACTGGAGGCTTCCATTTGCAAGTGCACTGATTGCGTGCCAGTCTCCGAGCTATACCAGAGGGGTATTCCATCAACCAAGCTAAAGGCAAAGCCGGGCTTATTTCGCCAAGCCTTGCTACTTTCAGCTAGAGTTGTGTTCCATTAACGTGGCTTAAGGGAGTCTCCGCTAAGTAACCATGGCAATTTTTCCGACCAAACTAACATGGTCGGCAGGGCTGGCTCTAGCCCTTTTGTAGCCCTAGGCGAGATTGAGTTTTGCGCTTAACTATACACTCTATGAACAAAAGTGCAGTTGTATCGGCATTTCTATTGACCTTTTAAAAGTGACGCAGCATTAGAATTTGACAATTCTAGACTTCCTAATGGAAAATGTGTTGATGGTATCATCAAATGATATCTGACTTGCAACCTCTTGGTTGACGCTCATCAGTGCAAGCCCAATGAGGTGTTCCTGACTCATCGTTGACCTTAGGTAGGTCTTCAGTAATTTTAAGTTTGAGAAGCTTCTTTCAGCAGAACCTAGAGTCACAGGTAATGTGACAGCAATTCTTAGAGCCACCGACGTATTTGGGAAAACTTCTTCAAGTTTCTTCTCTTTTAAGTGATTTAGAATTTCCATTGTCATCATGCCGGCTTTTGGCAATACTTGAAAATTGTACATCTCAAGTGCCAGTTCCCTCCCGTCAAAGTCTTTAGGGACCTTGGCTCAGAGTGTTGCTGAGGGTTTCGCACTACTGTGCGAGTTCTTCCTCTGTCAAAACAGGGAAGTTCATTAACACTCCAAACTTTTCCTGAACATCACCCAAAAGTGTGAAGCATTCTTGCAGTGATGTTACCGACGCATCAACAATAACATTGAAAAAGAAAATTTCTAATTTCTTAATTTCTTGTCTCCTTCTGGCTCATCAGGGGATTCATAAGAGAACTGTCTCTTTGTTTTTCTCAGCCTCTTCTGCTTTAGGACAGTGTCCACATTGATCTCCTCGCAGATCTCTTGCTGATGCTTGAGCAGAAGCGAACCCAGTGCTTCTGTAGCTGACCAGAGAGGCTACTGTTTTCCTCAGGAGATTCAGAGCCACATTCAGCTGCATTGACACGGACTGCAATGCTTTGCTGACATGATGTATTTTGGCCAGCATGTCATACCACACAATGCTACAAATGGTGAAGCGGTATGACCCAACTTCTTCAGCCAAAGACTGTGCCTCAGTTATTATCATTGAGTCAGTGGCTTTCTCCCTGACCTCAAGAAGGGCATCCCTCACCTCCGCTGTCTGGAATCTCACAGCCTGCACACTGCTAATTTTACTTTCCCATCTTGTATCCGACCAGGATTTCACTGTTGTTTGGACTAGGGGTGTAACGATACATCGATCTACATCGATATATCGATACATTGGCAAACAATCCAAATGCATCGATGCAACGCTCAAACATCGATGCATATCGCTGTATTATACGCTTTTATTTTGAAAATTTCCTTGCATGGGTGTTTGTGACACTATTTCCGGCCAAGCGCGCCAAGCCGCTCATGTGTGTTACTGGTTCACATGTTAAACAAGGCAATCATGAGCGCAAAGAGCACATGTTTGAATGGGAGGGTGTCTAGTTTGGCTTCTAGCAGCAGCACGGCTAATCCTACTAACGGCCAAGATGATGCCAAGGCTATTGTATCCCCTCTCGGATACAAGTCAGCGGTGTGGAAATATTTCGGATTTCTGAAAAAAGATGGGTCAACGGACAAAACGCATGCTATATTCAAAAAGTGCCGATCCAACAGTAAATATTCGGGAAATACAACTAACCTGTCCGGGCACCTCAAAAAGAAACACGGCATTGAACCCCATGAAGCATGCGGCAACGTCGTTGATGTGTCCGACGGCAGCTCGGCATTGTCAACAACACCAGCCCTGAGCAGTTTTTTCCCACAAAAACTGAACCACAACTCCAAAAGAGCCATGAGTATCACAGCTGCCATTTCACATTTAATTTGCAAAGACATGAGGCCGTACTGTGTTGTCGAGAACGCCGGCTTTCGTGAGCTACTTCATACTCTGGAGCCAAAATATACAATCCCATCCCGACAGTATTTCAGTGAAACTTGCATACCGAAGTTATACAATCAAGCTAAAGACAACGTTAAACATGAGTTGATGGAAGCAAAATAAGTCGCTCTGACTACAGATGGCTCGACGTCCTGCACAACAGAAGCGTACGTAACTGTGACCAGCCACCATATTGACGCTGACTGGCAGATTAAGAATTTTGTTCTTTGTTCCAGACTCGTGTTTTGAACGACTCACACACAGGTGCAAATCTTGCGGAAGTTTTGAGAGGGGCATGTGAAGAGTGGAATATTCGTGACAAAAATCCCGCGCTTGTCACAGATAACGCCAGCAATATGACGGTAGCCGGAGCAGAGGTGAAAATGTCACCTCACATCAAGTGCTTCGGGCATACAATTAATTTGGCCACACAGAGAGGCCTGAAATGTGCGGGTGCAACTCGTCTTTTGGGCAGAGTGAGACGAATCGTCACTTTTTTTCACCGGAGCACGGTAGCAACGGCAGTTTTAAAAGAGAAGCAAAGGTTGCTTGGAATCCCCATCCACAAGCTTAAACAAGACTTGAGCACACGTTGGAATAGCTCATTTGATATGCTCGAGCGATTTTTGGAGCGGCAGGCTGCTGGGTGTGCTTCACTCCTGGACAGGAACATAAGGAAAGGTGTGAATGACATTAACACACTCAGTGAAAGTGACATCACTGCTGCAGAAGACATGGTAAAGCTCCTCGGACCAGTCAGAACCGCCACCACTATAATGTGTGAAGAGAAACAACCCACTTTGTCGGTCATCACTCCACTCAGAGCAAAGTTGCTGGTGCATTACCTTATCACAGAAGAAGACTCTGCTTTACTAGGAGAGATGAAGGAAACTATGTCCAGGGAGCTATCACAGCGCTACCAGGATATGCAGCAGGTCCTCCACATGGCATCTGCTTTGGATGCAAGATGCAAGACTCTGCCCTTTCTAAGTGAGGAGGAGAAAGAAGCGGCCTTCCAGAGCATCACATATGATGCTTCAGAGCTGTGGGACCAGAAAGTAAGCTAATATTTTTTGTCTATTATAGTTATATATAATAAAAAAAATATATATATATATATAGTTTTGATGATACACTTAAAAATAAAAATATATTCATAAATCTTGCCTTTTCTTATTGTTAAAATGCTTCCCATTTAATTGTGTGAGTGTGTGATCATGATCATCTACAGGATGACACTCTGACAAATGTCGAGGAGAACATACCTCCTCCCTCATCTGCTGACCAAACTGATGATGAGCCTGACTTGAAGCCAACCCCTGAGACATCCCAGGCTCAAGAACAAGGTGTGTGTGTTTTTCCTGCTTGTGGAAAGTGTTATTGACTTAGTGTATGAATGAGTTTATCCATACTCAGCTAACTGAGTGTTTGAAATGCAATAAAAATAGATTTCTTCTGAATTAATTTAGTCTTTTGTTCTGTTTCATTTTAGAATATTTTCCAGCTCCCAAAAAGTCAAAGGCATTTCAGGACCTCTTTGGCGATACGTTCGGCACTGCTTACCCAAGGCAAAAGACCTCTAGAGACCTAGTCCATGCAGAAGTTGCCAAGTATAAAGACACTGACCCTTTGCCCCTGGAAGGTTATGTGTTGGAGTGGTGGAAAACACATCAGACTGAGTTTCCCCTCCTGGCAAACCTTGCCAAAACCTACCTGTGCATTCCTGGTACTAGTGTACCTTCAGAACGTGTTTTCAGCACTGCTGGAGACATTGTCCGCTCTGAACGCAGTGTTTTGTCCGCAGAGCATGTTGACCAGTTGGTTTTTTTAAAGAAAAACCTCCCAAAGGACACTGGAGGAAACATTTGATTATTATATTATTGATTGTTTTGGTGAAACGGTTACTAATACATTTGTTCTGAAAGAAATACATTTGTTCTGAAAGCTATTACAGGCTCTTAAGTTAAGCTTGTTTTTTTTTTAAGAAAAACCTCCCAAAGGACAGTGGAGGAAGTATTTGATTATTAGGTAACCCTTCCTTTTACAGTCCGGTAATCACCAGCTAATTACCTGGTAATAAGATGTATTTACTAAGTAATAACCAGGTAATTAAATGTAATTGCCTTGTAATTACCGAGTATTTACCAGGTAATTACCCAGTATTTACATTACACATTTATCTGGTAAATACCAAAAAGTTACCTGATATTTACTAGATATTTTCCTGACATCTACCAGGTATTTACCCAATAATTACCTGGTAGATATCCTGCAATTGCATATCGTAGACAATAAACCGACTGAATGTGTCTATATGTGACTTTGTTAGGGTGATAATAGCTTATATATTTACCTGGTACTCACCAGCTATTTACCAACAAGTTACCCAGTATTAACTAGATATATACTGAAAACTACCGGGTATTTATCCAGGAATTATAGATTATGTATTACCAATCAACCTGTGTAGTGACAGTGAGGGTAGTAATGACTCTGATATTTACCTGGTAATTACCCAGTATTTACTTGATAGCTTGAAACTATTTACTAAGTAATTACTTTCTAATTACCCAGTAGTTACAATTTACCCAGTAACCCCTATGTATTTATGCAAATATTAACTGGTATTTGCCCAGTAATTACAAATGTGTACCACATACATTCCAAAACATTATCAGGTAAAACCCTGTGAATTACCCTGTAAGGAAGGTGGAAACGTACTGTAAAAGGAAGCGTGGTTTGTTTCAATGATATTACCATATACTTTCCTGGTAATTATAGATTATAATCATCTACCACCCATTAAGGTGTGTAGTTTTGAACATGGTACTTGGCAAAAACTCCCATATCTCCCTGATAATTATCAGGTAAATATCGGGGTGATATCAGAGTTTTACAGAGTAGTTACCCTGTAAGGAAGGTGGAACTGTACTGTAAAAGGAAGCGTGGTTTGTTTCAATGATATTACCATATACTTTCCTGGTAATTATAGATTATAATCATCTACCACCCATTAAGGTGTGTAGCTTTGAACATGGTACTTGGCAAAAACTCTCATATCTCCCTGATAATTATCAGGTAAATATCAGGGTGATATCAGAGTTTTACAGAGTAGTTACCCTGTAAGGAAGGTGGAACTGTACTCTAAAAGGAAGCGTGGTTTGTTTCAATGATATTACCATATACTTTCCTGGTAATTGTAGATTATAATCATCTACCACCCATTAAGGTGTGTAGTTTTGAACATGGTACTTGGCAAAAACTCCCATATCTCCCTGATAATTATCAGGTAAATATCAGGGTGATATCAGAGTTTTACAGAGTAGTTACCCTGTAAGGAAGGTGGAACTGTACTGTAAAAGGAAGCGTGGTTTGTTTCAATGATATTACCATATACTTTCCTGGTAATTATAGATTATAATCATCTACCACCCATTAAGGTGTGTAGTTTTGAACATGGTACTTGGCAAAAACTCCCATATCTCCCTGATAATTATCAGGTAAATATCGGGGTGATATCAGAGTTTTACAGAGTAGTTACCCTGTAAGGAAGGTGGAACTGTACTGTAAAAGGAAGCGTGGTTTCTTTCAATGGTATTACCCTGAATTTACATCCTTTACATAAAGATACAATGCATTTTGTTACACTCCTTCCCACAACCTGTGACAAATATGCAAAAACAGGTGAACTGTCAAAGAGACTAATTTTAATCCTCTTAATCTGCAAAACTGTGCAAAAATGAGAGTAACTTCAAAACTCAATACAAGTGCAAAATAATGGCATAGCTTTCAAGTGTATTTCAAAACAACGGTTATTAACAAACTCAAAATAAATAACAAATAACAAACTCAAAATAAACCAGGGTCCAACTACCCACTAAAAGGTTTTGGATACAAGAAACGTCCCCACCAGATAAAACAAAAGACAGTGCAGTAATAAAATAAAAAATGTAAAAAATGTTGTATTACTGCACTTTAGAGCTTGATCCCTCACTTTATCATTCTATATTTTATAGGGAGCAGCTCTGTGGCCTTCCTCATTTTTTCAATTTGTTCCTGCAGGGGTTTGTTGGCATCTAGAAATGCCTTGCATAATTTTGCGTAGTTCGCTAATGTCTGTTTTTCTTTGAAGAGGGGCAGCTCCCCAAAGTCTGCGCCCTCTGTGGCTATCATTACATCTGCAATGACCGCAGTCCCTGCAATGGTATTCCTGTCCACTCCGAGTTCTTCACAGGTGTTGGTCATGCTGCGTTTTCGCCTGAAGACTTTTAGGACCGCTTGGTAGCGGTGTACAACGTCCTCTGGGCTCAGAACTACAAAACAGATCATCCAAAGAAAATATAGATTAACACTGTGTAATAATTCCAAATATATTTAAAATCCTGACATGACATGAAGATCAGGGGTTAAACCAGTCATCTTGTGTCTGCAGTGCACTACTCTTCTTCACTCCATGGTTAAACTGATACAGTTGTGGATACTCTCTACATAGCTGTTTCGTAATAGGGCCAGCCTTGACTGTGGTAAATATAGCCTATATAAGATTGTGTTTGGGTGGAGGAGAGAGTGTTACCTTAGCAGTATGCCACATCAAAAAAAACAATACATGAGCATGCTACACTTAAATTATGATGGAAATGTGACTGCAGTGTCACAATAAAAGATGCTTCCACTAACATGAACATCTTCAGTAGACCTTGGTAGGTCCATGTGACAGGAGACTGAAAGCTCTATGCAAAAAGCCATTAGCTACCATCTAGCTTCAATGTAATGTAATCAAAATAAATAAAACTAATTTAACTTTTGCCTTCAATGTATAAAACGGGGTGCATTTACCAAATTTTGGGGGCATTTAAAAATATATATAAAAAAAATAAATGGTGCATAATGTTGCTGAAGTGTAATGTAAACAACAGTGCTGTTTGTGTGTGCGTTGTTCCAGAAGCAATAGAAATGTGAGCCATCTTTTTCCAGATGATGGGTTACCTCTCTTTCCAAATGATGAGGGTTTTTTAGATTTGCTCTTCTTGCTCTTCTTCCTGTCATCAGCAGAGGAGGAGTCTGAGTCTGAAGAACCATGTTTTTTGTGTTTCTTCTTCTTCTTCCGATCCTCATAAGAGTCATCTGAGTCAGAAGAGTCAGAGGAATCCCCATTCCATTTTTTGCGTTGCCCTTAAATTTAGAAAAAATAAAATGTTAGAAGTTAGCAAATCTATGAGTTTGAGTATGAGTTCTCTTTATTATCATTATTATTTCCATTTTTCACATGAAAAGAACAGCAGCATCACAAAAGCTGGCAAAACAGATACGGGGGTGATGGGGTACAGTACTTAAAAATGTGACATCACGTCACCCCACCATAATCAATATAAACATTTTTTGATTTTGTTTTAAAAGATTTACTTGTAGTTGTCGTAGGTAATTTAAAAAACATTTTGGGGGCCACCTTGGTCCCCACAGTCTAAAAAATGGTTCTCTCTCCTGTAGTGCTGCATGCAGGGCAGACGTATTGCGGCAACCGGACCTTGTAGAGACTCGCGGATGGCGTGGTGGATTTGGGTGAAAAGATACAATGGTCGCAGTTGCAGAGATACGTCAGCCCTGCATCCAGGACTACAGAAGAGAGATAGCGGACAGCGAGGGTTTGGGGATTTCAAGTCACTGACTAAACACTCTTTCAGTGATTGCTGTCAGAATATAGAGCCATTTAAAACTTATTATAACACGAAAACATTGTTGGATGTTCCTTTAACTAATCAAGACTCCTTTAGATTGTATTTACAGCCTTCCATGCTGGTTTTGGGAGAAACAGTATAGATACCTTTTGAAGTAGCGTGGCCGACCTCTTTTTGGAGAGCCTTCTCTCTGTTGAAGTCCCGCTGCTCTTTCAGAAATCTGTTCTCCTCTTTTAAGAGACGGATTTCCTCCTTCATGAGCTGGTTCTCCCCTTTTAATTTTTGTAAGTCACCCTTTAGCTTTCCCATGGTTGGTGCCATGGTTGGTGCCTTTGTTGGGGTGGGTGCATTTAGTTGAATGTCTTCAACTGAAAATGGTGCAAAAAGTATGTATGAATTAAATACTTATTATGTTAAGATTATCTTATTATTTCACCGTGTTCACTTCTAAGCTTTGTAGGTCCCAGGTATGTGAACTAAAATTAAGATAAAAATCATTTAGGGGGTTTAGCTCGTCTTTAAGAATAGAGCTCCTGACAGCCTGGTGCCATGCAAGACCACTGTATGTACAACAAAGAATGAATAAAAAGCTTTTAGTTTATGGTTACGACTGGCTATGGGGAAAACTTAAAATGGTTAATCTTACCATCATTGTCAGAGTGGGACAACACTGCAGGGTTCTCCTCTGGTGCAGTGTGCTGCTTTCTCTTTGTTTTGCGTGTGTTCGGCATGACTATAGGGGTAAAGGAAATAAATTAAGATACATTTTTCAGAAAGTAAAAAGACATTTGTAAACATTGTCAAGAGAATTTCATCAAAAAACTCCACTTTTAAGTAGTATAAGTAGTAGTGAAAATAGCCAATCTACAAGTTCACAATGCATGTGTGTATTTAATGTCTCTTCTGTATGAATAGAAAATTCTCAGCTATGATAAAAAAAAAAAAAAAAAGGTCTCTCTGAGAACTCATAGGCTTAATGTATCTCTAGAATGTAATAATATGCATAAGTAATAGTGTTCTATAATGGTAGTTCTCAAAGTGGGGTCCAGAGACCCCCAGGGGTCCTTGAGGGGGTTCCAGCCTGGGAGTCCCCAGCAAAATTAGTTAATAATTAGGCTAGTTAATATAGCATCAAAATTAGTTTAGTTTCACAGCTAAATTTGAATATTTTCTAAACATTTTAACAACACAGGTTTTGTATGGAGGTCACTGGCACAAACATTTTTCAGATAGGTATGTATTGTAAATACTGTACTTATTTTTAGGAATTTTTTTTCTATTAAATGATTGTCTGTAAAATGATAAAATTAATGAATAAAAGAAAAAGTGGAGAGGACAAATAGTCAAAGTGCTGCTATGTATTCTCCAATAAACTACATTCATCCTCTAATCTTTTAATAAGCAGGACATGAAGCCTATGTGTCAAAGCTGTTATATTATCATACTGTTAATACTCAGTAATATTAAAGCTTTTCATCATGTTCTGTTTAGCTGATGCTATTATATTGTTTACATTTCACAGAATTTAATCTCATTATAGTTGATTTTACCTCAGGTAACATCACCTGGACATGTAATGTAGCAGCTAATAAACCAGTGTGGATACAGACAGCTGATAAACGTAGGGAAGTTTAAGACAGACTGACAGCTCAGGACAATACAAATGTGGAGCATATACAAATGTATGGACTCACACGGTTCGACCATGTGTGTGACGCACCAACTCTGGCTCTGGTATTAAACGTGAACACACGACACCTGACATGTAGGCCTACAGAGAATATTACAGGGCTGCCAACTTTTGGGTTTTCGCTGGCGTGAGATTCCGTAGAATCTTTCTATGCATACATTATAGCAGGGTCTGCGGGTGTATGTGATCGGGATTGTTGACTGTTGACTCTTATTAATGACACGCGTCATTAATAAGATAATGACGCGTGTTTTTTGTTGCACGCGGTGCAGAGCGCGCGTAATCTCTCTCTCTCTCTCTGTGTCTCTCTCTCTCTCTTCCTCACAAAGTTAATCAAGACTCTAAGAGGTACAATTTATCCAAAAAATTGAAGTAAATGGAGAAAAGGGGGTCGCTTGCCTTTCTTACCAACGTGGAGGTATTGCAGCAGATCCGACCTGCTCATCTCAACTTGCATCCAAGTTTTTCTCCCCCTGCTCCCGCACGTGTCCGTGTGCTACGTATCATGCGTCATTACGTATGCGTCATTACGTTTGCCCGCGAAGAGACCCTGTGCAGTTTGAGACAGACTACTCGTGCAAAGCGTAATATGACTTTGATAAGAAGATTACTTGAGAGGACAGCGCAAGGACGTAAACAGTTGATAGGATGGCTCCAGGAGGAGAGGCTATTGGCAAAGAAAAAAAGATGCCCTGTTTGCAACAACAAAATGAAATTCAAAAGAACAAACACGACCAAGGATGGCTATCGGTGGTAAGGGATGAGCATCATTGCCACACATCTTTATTATTATTATTGTTGTTATTATTATTATTATACATTGAAGTCAATGGCAAGTTATATGTGTTTTCCCCCTAAAAATGACCATATTGACAATCTAATGTACTGTGGCGAGCAGCACGGGAAGGACGAGACGGGAGCACAGGATGAACAATTATGCAGTTCCGTGCCCCATACACCGCACGACTACGGACTGCCTTTATTAACGAACCGAACGTAACAGAAACACGGGACACCTGACCAACACACACAACACTCTCACTAATGGTCCCGATCACACTACACATCACACAACAATGGAACAACACACAATTAACACACATCATCCCGAGAAATTAGCCCCAACAACAGAACAAATCAACAAAACCCCCTTTGTCAACTGACTACCCCAACTCCCAGAATCCCCGCGGCTCCGGAACATGGCGCCCACACCCGTGGTCGCCACACAGCCCCCACCTTAGGGGTCAGACGTCCCGTCGACCCCAACACCCAACACATAGTCCCGAATGTTCAGGGGGTCGGCGCCGCCGCCTTGGCCCCTGCCAGCGGCGGCCCCGTTGCGGCGCAGCCTTCCTCCCTGGTTGGGACGCCCGTCTCCAACAGTCCCTATTAGTCCTGGGGGTGTGGTCGGGGACCACCGCCATCGGGGCCCCCACCAGTTCCTGCCGTAGGGCGGCGCTGGAGCGCCGTCCGTTCACCCCATCCTCCGCCGCCCTCCGACGCCTGGCCCTCCGACGGCCACGCCGGCGCCCGCAATCCTTGACCCACCGACACTGCTCCGGCTCGAGGTCCGGTTTCCTGGGTTTCTGGACCCGGTCCTTGTCCTGCCCGGACTGAATTGTGACTGTGCCACGGGAGAGGGCTGTCCCAGCCGCGTCCTCCCGGGCACCACAGCGGCGGCAGCAGTACTTGGCCGGACCACACTGGTCCTGGCAATCATCCTCCGTGGACGGCTGCAGGCTGGGTTGGTCGCAAAACTCCCGCTCTGCCCGTTCCGCCACGTCGAGGGCCACATCGAGGGTCGGGGGCATGATGAGGCGGACGTGCTGCCCCAGCTGCGGCGGGGAAAGTCCCTGAAGGAACGTGTAACCCGCCTTAGCTCTAATTGTTGCTTTTTAAAACTAAGAGATACAGATATTTTATCAGTGCATTAATTAACTCGTGGACTAGTAAAACAGAAGTCTAGATCGCTCTAGGAGAAAGGGGTACTGGCAAATGCATTGAGTGACAGAGTAAGGAATTGACACGACAAACAGGTAAGTTTTAAGTGTGTTATATTGTTTTAAATAAAGAAATAAAATAAAAATAAAATGTTTACAGTGTCAACACACACATGAGATATCGACCACAGTTTTCAATAAATTCAGTCTCTGAATTTATCACAGTCTCTGTTTTGGGTAGCTCGCCACGACCACTGAGGTCCCTTCTACCTTACAGAACAGGAGGAAATCCTCAGCAGAAGAAGTAGTCGTTGTGTAGATCTCAAACCCAGGAATCCATAACAAAGAAAAAAAACCCGGCCAGAGGCTCAACTTCACATACACACACACACTCCGGGTACAAGGAAGAATACACGGCTCGTCTGTCCAGATTCCGGTTCTCCTCCGTCTCCGTCACAAACACACGGTCCGCTTCCAACCACGGCAAAAGAAAAAGACTTCGCTCTCTGCGCCGACGATATAAAGTTAATTCAGACTTTGGAATATCTGTCTTTCACAAAAACGGTAATATCTGCAGCCGAAGCTTAGCATGCAGCCACCTCGACGACGGTCCGGCAGAGAGGGAGAAAAAAAAACAACACGCCTGCACGTACACCCTGACGGCGTCTGATTGGTTACTCCGCTTCACATCGCGCGAACTCCTCATGTCACCTGAATCTTTTACACTTCCAGAAAGGCACATTCGCCACACTTGAAATAAACAAAACATTCTTTTTAAAACAGATGTAAATAAACTTGCGTATATTAATCTTTTAAATCTATTTATTGACATATTTATGATTTTATCATAAATCCTATTTATTCATTTTATGTAAGATTATTTTAAATCAAACTATTTATTTATTTCTGTCACATTTATTTATTTATCATTTATTAATTTATTGATCTAATCAATTAACTGATAGCTGGACTAGGATAAGGGCCTAGTAACCTGGGTTACACCCTCCCCTTCTAAAGGTGTGTATGTCCCATTACACCCACATGACTATGAATTGGCCTTGGGGTTACTTGGAGGATTGTCTGCATAGCCAGGGTTCTGGAGTGCATCGGCAAAAGCAAGGTTGAGGCCTTGGAAGAGGGACTGGACTATAGACAGCAAGGGATTTCCCCGTTGACCATACTGTAGTCGTTCAGGTTGTTCTCTACGCCTCTGGGAACGTCTGGGAACACTGTCACCCTCACTCTCTCCCACGATGACTGGAGAGGTTCCTCTTCCAGATGTCCCAGCTGCAGTTCCCTCATTGGTCCTGTCCACTGACACATCCTCACAAGTATTATTGACAGAGCATCCTTCATCCTTGCTGCTGTCAATGAATGACAGGTCTGAGAAAACAGGAAGACTTTCATCCATAATGTTTGGTTCTGAGGGAGACTCCGACATGCTCGGCTGAACAGGTAAGGTCTCATCCTCCTGTCTTGAAATGTCAAAGGGGGTGTCCTGAGAGTTTCCAAACAGAGCTCTTCTCACTTTGGGGGGATCAGTTTCTCTGTGCCTTGAGGTGACCTCAGCCTCTGGAACAACAACTGCTGAGGTTCCTTTCCATCCAGAACAGCTTGGCTCATTTGAGGTGTCATCCCTGAAAACTGAAGGTTTCTCTGACTTGGATGGAATGATCTCCACAGGCATCCACTGTACTGTCCCTCTTTCAGGTGTACGTCTCTTTCCTCTGTCTCGTTTTTCCATGATTAATGTCTCTGTCCTTTCTTCCAGGTCGACAGGAGCAGGAAACCAACCAGCTGAAGACGAGGTGGGTTGTTTTGTCTCTCCAAGATGTCTCTCCTTAGCAGGTGCTGTCTCTGGCCGGGTCAAAAGTCTTGTTTCAATGAAGTCAGAATTCAATGTCTCTCCAGGTAAGTAGTAGTAGTAGTCACTGCCTTCTGACTCTGAGTTTTCATCTGCCACCTCAGAATCGGCTGCGGCTTCCATTCTCAACTGTCTCCTTGTTCTAGGTTTGCCGATAGTCTGCTTCAGAGGTTGCTCGGGCTCAGCCACAGGTAAGAACCCACACGGCAGTAAGAGGTCACGGTGTAAGGTGCGAAGTGGTCCATCTTTTCCCTCTGGTTTGACAGAGTACACAGGTAGGTCACCAGCACGTCTGACCACTACGTGAATGTCTGGTTCCCATTTGTCGGCCAACTTGTGTTTCCCTCTTATCCGAACATTCCTCACAAGGACTCGATCTCCTGCCTCAAGTGTGGACTCGACGACTCTCTTGTCAAACCGTTGTTTGTTGCGCTCAGCTGTCTTTGAGGCATTTTCAGTGGCAACTCGGTAGCTTTCCTCTAGGCGGCCCTTTAAGTCATGCACATACTGGGAATGTGACTTGGGTTCACAGCTGGAAGGGAGACCGAACGCCAAATCAACTGGGAGCCGGGGTTGCCTGCCGAACATTAGTTCGTAGGGACTGAATCCGGTCACGTCATTCCGCGTGCAGTTATAGGCGTGCACCAGAGGCTTGACAAATTCTCGCCAGCAAGACTTGTCTTTATTTTCCAGAGTGCCCAACATCTGGAGGAGGGTCCTATTGAATCTCTCCACTGGATTCCCCCGGGGGTGGTAAGGGGTAGTCCTGACCTTTTGGATGCCAGCGATGGAGCACAGTTCTTTGATGGTGCGAGATTCAAAATCTGGACCCTGGTCACTCAGAAGTTTTTCCGGAAATCCATAATGCACCAGGAAGTTTTCCCATAAGCACTTAGCCACAGTCTGCGCTTTCTGGTTTCGAGTTGGTATCGCGACTGCGTACTTCGTGAAATGGTCTGTCAGTACCAGTATATCTTTTGTGTTGCTCCGATCAGGCTCCACCGAGAGAAAATCCATGCAGACCAGCTCCAAAGGCCTGTTGGCCTTGATGTTACACAGAGGAGCTGCTCTTTCGTTTGGAGTCTTTCGGCGCACACAACGTTCACACCTCTTGATCTTCTGCTCGACACATGCGGACATTCTAGGCCAATAGAATCGTGACCTCACGAGGTCGAGGGTCCGCTCTATGCCTAGATGGCCTAGATCATCATGTAGTCCTCTCAGTGCTGTGGCTCTGAGTTCAGTTGGTAGAACGAGCTGGTGTGTTACTCGTCCATGTTCTTGTCGCGTTCTGTACAACACTCCACCTCTCAACTCTAGACGCTTCCATTCTCGGAGCCACAAAACAAGTTCTGGAAGCTCTTGTCTCAAGGTGGGTGAGGGCATGTCTCCAGACTCCTTGTGCTCAATGACCACTCTGAGATCAGGGTCGGCCTGTTGCTTTGCTCTCATCTCCTCTTCAGTCCAATGACCAATCACAGGGAGTCCATGATCCTCTTCCCGCTGGAAACCACTGGGCAGAGCATCGGAATGGACGGTGAGAGACTCGACCAGTGCGACTGATGGACATGTGGAGTTTTTGTGAGACCACTCAACATCATGCCTCTCACATATGGCCTTCACTGCATCTGGGAGAACAACATCTGGACTCTCCTGATCCTTCAGGTAATGTAGAGTGAACTGTTGGATCCTTTCACGCTCTTTCCTTGACACAGCATCATCCAGGAGCTCCCCATGTGGTCGACGAGAGAGTCCGTCTGCATCCTGATTCTGAGTTCCTGCTCTATATTGGAGCTTGAAGTTGAATGTCGATAGAGCTGATAACCACCTGTAACTCGTGGCATCCAACTTCGCGGAAGTCAGGATGTAAGTTAAGGGATTACTGTCGGTGACGACAGTGAAGTCGGTACCGTACAAGTAATCACTAAACTTAGCAGTGACAGCCCACTTTAGCGCGAGGAATTCCAATTTGTGAGCAGGGTATTTCGCCTCACTCTTTGTCAAACCTCTGCTTGCAAAAGCGATAGCCCTCATCCGTCCATCTTGTTCTTGATACAAAGCCGCACCAAGCCCTGTCGTGCTCGCGTCAGTGTGAAGGACGTATGGGAGTTTGGGGTCTGCAAATCCCAAAACAGGTGCGGTGGTGAGCTTGTCAATGATCTCTTCGAACGCTCTCTGACATTCTGGAGTCCACCTCTTCCCAAAGGATTCCTTCGGATGGAAGTACAGGTGAGTTTTTCCTCTTCCTTGACTGTGTTTCCTGAGAGGTGGGTACCCTGCTGTGAGGTCATTTAGAGGTTTGGTGATCTTTGAGTAGTTCCTCACAAACCGTCTATAGTACCCAGAAAAACCCAGGAAAGAGCGCAGCTGTTTGAGGTTCTCAGGTACTGGCCAGGTCTTTAAGGCTTCAATCTTCTGCGGATCTGTCTCAACTCCGTGCTGGGAGACAATATGACCAAGATACTTAACGGAGGTTTGGAAAAACATACATTTTTCTGATGACAATTTTAAACCATACTCTTTAAGTCGGTTGAGGACCTGTAGCAATCTTGACTCATGTTGCTCCAAGGTATCCGAGAAGATTATGAGATCATCGATGAAGACCAGCGCCTCCTTGCGGTTGAGATCTCCTACACATCTCTCCATCAATCGCTGAAACGTACTCGGCGCGTTGGTAACCCCCTGGGGCATCCTATTAAATTCCCAGAAACCCAGGGGGCACACAAACGCAGTCTTCTGTTTATCAGCCTCTTCCATTTCGACTTGGTAATAGCCCGATTTTAAATCGAGGACTGAGAACCATTTCGAGCCAGTCAAGAGGGAGAACACTTCCTCTAAGTTTGGTAGAGCGTATGCGTCTCTTATGGTCTGTGAGTTGAGTTTCCGGAAGTCGATGCACAACCTCACAGAGCCATTTTTCTTCCGCACGACAACGATGGGGGATGCGAAGGGGGACTCGGACTCACGTATGACACCAGAATCTAGCAGCTCTTGAAGATGTTTCTTAACTGCATCTACATCGTGTGGATGGATGGGTCTGGGTCGGTGCTTGAAAGGAGTGTTGTCGCTCAGCTTGATGTGATGCTTTACTTTGTTGGTATGACCAAAGTCGATGTCGTGCTGAGAGAAAACCTCAGGCATGCTATTGAGCAGCCCTGTGACTCGCTCTTTCCACTCCGGTGGTAACGGGGAATCCCCAAAATCAAACTCCATCTTTTTGGTTTCAGGAGCGGTCAAGTCAGCGGAGGGATCCTTTCCCATCACCTGTTGAACGGCGTGAATTTCAGCCAACACTGTCCTCGGAGGGATGGTGACGTCATGTTGGGTCTCATTCCTCAGCAGGATTGACATCGAGCAAGGGCGCTTGACAGGTAAGGTGCACAGGGAGCTAGCAACCAGCAATCCGCCAGGAAGGGACGACAATGATGCGGCCTCTACAACTGCCCACTTGTCCTGGTGAGCACCACTCATGTGGACCTGCCCTTCCACAACGGCTGTGCTGCCCGCTGGCACCACTTCGGGGGTGTTACTTCGCGCCTTGATCAGCCCAAGAGCTCCAGTACTTGCTTGCTTTTTCCGTACTTCAAGGATTTTCAAAACCACTCTGTAGCCAGGAAGGAATGACTGAGGGCGACAATCATGCCTTTCAACATAGCTGGAATAGAGGACGTCTAATGAATTGGTGCCGATGAGGATTTGGGGCACACTGCTCACATCGGGGACAACCAACACTAACGTAGGGACTTCAGTCTCTTTTCCCAAAAACTCCTCTGGAAACAACAGGTTGAGTTCTACGTACCCAAGGTAAGGCACGGCCTGTCCATTGGCTCCCTCTACTTGCAGCTCCACATCCAAAAGGTCGTCCAAGGATTTCAAGGAATGATGGGACAGGTGAGTCTGGAAAAAGGACAGCGGGATAGTGGTCACCTGAGATCCCGTATCTAGCAGGCAATTAACTTTGTGGCCTTCAATAGTGACTTGAGCAGTGCACTTTGTTCCAACTAGCTTGGGCGGCAGTATGGTGGAGGTGGTGTTAGCATTACCACACTTGCTAGCCACTTGCTTTGTTTTTCTAGGGCGTTTGGTTGATCTTTTAGTCCCTGTTTGCCCTGCAACAGGGGCTTCTAGTAGTTTAACTGCTGGATGTTAGTGCTGCCATTTTGCTGATCCCATTGCCGTTGTCTCTCTCTAAGCAGCTGTCTCTTTCCCTCGACAAGGAGGGGATTGGGTTCTCTCTCACAGTTGACTGCCAGGTGAGCGTCTCCACCGCAGCGGAAACAGTACCATGGGCGGGGCCTATTGTTTGCTGATGGCCCTGAACTGGACTGTTCACTCACTCTCTTGTTGGGCGACTGGTGTCGAGCTGTCATGGAGAAGTCTCTTGAGAATGCAGGCGATGGTATCTGATGACTCTGAACTTGGGGTGGATTCACCTGTGCTTGAAGAAAGGCAAGCTGATGTTTCAATGCTTTAATCTCTGTTGCTTCTAGGTGATCGCTTTTAGCTTCCTGAGTTGCTTCCCTCATATCTGCTACCTGTGCTTGAATGTCAGTAATTTGTCTTTTCAATGTGCTGATTTCAGTTGTGTCAGGATAGTTGACTTTGGTTCTACGTGGGGTTGTAGTCTGCATGACAGCAACCTGGGCTTGTATCTCGTTAAGCTGTTTCTTTAAGACATCAGTATCAGTTACTTCTTTCTCAGGGGTAGCACAACTGTATGCAGCTAACTGTTGTGATGCAGCTCTGAACTTTGGGACAGCAGGACTTGGCTTGTGTAGTCCAAGGTGTTTTTTCATACGGTTATGTTTACTTGCCTGTCTGTCTTCTTCTGTTCTGATCAGAAGCACCAGTTCAGCAAACGAAGGCGGTGCATTTGTTTTCCGCTCCAACTGGAGATCGGCGATCAAGCCATCATTCCAGCAGCCTCGACAGAACTGCTTCAGGAGGTAGCGGTTTCGTTCACTCTCTGCGATACCACCCCGTTTGACCACAGCACTCAGAGCTACTTGCAAGCGATTCAGATAATCAGAAGGCTTCTCGTCGTTGTTCTGCAGTGTCCCCATAAACTTAGCCAACAGCTCATCTCCATCCTCTACAGAGCCATAGACTGAATCAAGTAGCTGAAGATACACTGATGGCAAAGCTTGAGGGCTGACATGCCTGATAACATCAGTAGCTGGAGGCAATAAGCTGTCCAAGATCTTGCGTGTTCTGTGCAGGTCAGACATGGAGGGATCTGTCAAGAATAAATCAACATTTGCTCTCCAAGTATCAAAGTCAAGTTCACTGTTCGGACGAGGAAACTTCCCAGAGAAAGGTCTGAGGCGAAATGAAGAGTGCATGGGAGACATAGCTTCATTAGCTCGCATGACATGTTCAACAACGACCCGTTGTACAGCAGCAGGATTAACATCACTCATGGTAAGTACTGAATGTGTCACTGCAGCACTGTCACCATTACCACTGGCTTTGATGGACTGTGACGCTGGGTGTTGAGTGTTCAAGTTAGCAGCCATGCTAGGCGATGGAGCGGCTGTCAAGCCAGCAGGCTGCCACTGACCATTCACACTGGTAGGTAAGGACATCACCTGTGGACTCGGAGTAGCCGCCTCGGGCCTTGGCAGAGCTGGTGTTGATGCTGCTCGGGCATCACCTCTCGATCCACGCTGATCACGACTGGGTGGAGGAGATGGTGGGAACACAGCTGGTAAGTTCCTGATTATCTCAGGTGAGACAGATCCGAGCAGAAAAGAGGGCTGTTGCATGACCTGTGGTGGCGCTTTAATATTTCCAATCTCCTGACCAGTTGCATCAGATGTGTTTAACTGAGAGTCTTCGACTGGTTCAGTGTCAGCGGGGAGGTTCACAACTTTGCCTGCACTCATCTTCATCAGTTCCTCTTTAAGTACACTTTCAAATGACTTCCCACTTTTATCAGCTATGGCTTGCAGTTCCTCAAGATACCCCTTGGTGGCGCTGCTGCTAGCAGTGCTAGTGTAAACACTATCTAAGGAGAGCACCTTAAAGGTAACATTTGCATTAGCTGAGCTCTGATACTCTTTTGGCAATATAGGTCTAAATGTGTGCATTGCAGAGCTATTTGCAAATTCCACAATGGAGCAGAGATGATACTCTGATTTTGGATCATCAACGACTAGTACTCTGTTAATAGAGCCATAGTGTTTCAGGTGGCTCTCAAGCTCCTCATCTACTTCAGTTTGAGTTAACCCAATAACAATAACTGAGTTACGAACATTTATCTTTTCATCTTTCACTATATCCATTGTACTATACTGTTGCTTACCCTTTTACTCGTGTCACTCAATAATACTCCACTTTCTCCTGGCTAGCTCGCCAAGTTCTGTAACCCGCCTTAGCTCTAATTGTTGCTTTTTAAAACTAAGAGATACAGATATTTTATCAGTGCATTAATTAACTCGTGGACTAGTAAAACAGAAGTCTAGATCGCTCTAGGAGAAAGGGGTACTGGCAAATGCATTGAGTGACAGAGTAAGGAATTGACACGACAAACAGGTAAGTTTTAAGTGTGTTATATTGTTTTAAATAAAGAAATAAAATAAAAATAAAATGTTTACAGTGTCAACACACACATGAGATATCGACCACAGTTTTCAATAAATTCAGTCTCTGAATTTATCACAGTCTCTGTTTTGGGTAGCTCGCCACGACCACTGAGGTCCCTTCTACCTTACAGAACAGGAGGAAATCCTCAGCAGAAGAAGTAGTCGTTGTGTAGATCTCAAACCCAGGAATCCATAACAAAGAAAAAAAACCCGGCCAGAGGCTCAACTTCACATACACACACACACTCCGGGTACAAGGAAGAATACACGGCTCGTCTGTCCAGATTCCGGTTCTCCTCCGTCTCCGTCACAAACACACGGTCCGCTTCCAACCACGGCAAAAGAAAAAGACTTCGCTCTCTGCGCCGACGATATAAAGTTAATTCAGACTTTGGAATATCTGTCTTTCACAAAAACGGTAATATCTGCAGCCGAAGCTTAGCATGCAGCCACCTCGACGACGGTCCGGCAGAGAGGGAGAAAAAAAAACAACACGCCTGCACGTACACCCTGACGGCGTCTGATTGGTTACTCCGCTTCACATCGCGCGAACTCCTCATGTCACCTGAATCTTTTACACTTCCAGAAAGGCACATTCGCCACACTTGAAATAAACAAAACATTCTTTTTAAAACAGATGTAAATAAACTTGCGTATATTAATCTTTTAAATCTATTTATTGACTGCCCGAAACGCCTCTCCAACGCCCGGATCAAGGCCCGGAGGTCCCGTTGGTCCTCTGGGGCCAGGTCCAGGAGCGCCTGCACCGCCGTCCCCTCCAGCGCCAGGGCTAGGTGGACGACCGCCTCCCCGGCACCCCAGCCGTTGTGCCACTCAACAAGCCGGAACTGCGTAAGGTACGGCTCAAGCTGCGTTGCCCCGGAGAACTTCGGCAGCTTCACTGCCGTCCTTGCCACCAGGGGGCGGTTGACCGCTGCCATTTCTCTGTCCGTGGGCCGCTGCGCTCCCACAACGCAGGGTGCGTCGGCGTCAGTTGGGGCTTCCATGGGCTCGACCGTCAATCCCAATCCTTTATCCGCGTGCGCAGGCCAATCCCACATCTGACACCAATGTGGCGAGCAGCACGGGAAGGACGAGACGGGAGCCCAGGATGAACAATTATGCAGTTCCGTGCCCCATACACCGCACGACTACGGACTGCCTTTATTAACGAACCGAACGTAACAGAAACACGGGACACCTGACCAACACACACAACACTCTCACTAATGGTCCCGATCACACTACACATCACACAACAATGGAACAACACACAATTAACACACATCATCCCGAGAAATTAGCCCCAACAACAGAACAAATCAACAAAACCCCCTTTGTCAACTGACTACCCCAACTCCCAGAATCCCCGCGGCTCCGGAACATGGCGCCCACACCCGTGGTCGCCACAGTACTATCATAATGTAGGTGTTACTCCTTCTAACTATCTTTACAGTGCATAGGCCTACTTGCTATGTTGAATGAATGATTGAAATACTTTTTTTTGCGAGAATAGTACAGCAAATACAACCTCTTCAGCACTAAAGGCCCTGTATACGGGTCCTTTAGCACAAAAAGCCTTGGGCTTGTTTCAATTGTGGTCATGTATGTTATGTTACAGGAGCTGCAGAAAATCCATTCACAGGGGCAGGAGTATCACAAGGTCCATCAGAGATGGCTCAATATTCTCCCGGTCTCACATGTCATTATCATCATGGATGAAAATTATGCACAGGTTGGTTGCTCTCTCTCTCCCTTTCACTTCAGTTCAAATGGCTTTGTAGGCATGATTTAACACTACATATTTTGACAAGTCAAACATTTATCTCTTATGCTCTCTCTCAAGATGCATAAATGTGTTTTGTTGCGCAATAATAATGGCCAGTGAGAGCTGATTAAATCAACATTGGCTTTTTCTTGCATCTTAGTTAATTTCATTTTATCTTCAAGACTATTCCAATCAGGCTGACCTGATACTGTACATGCAGATACCATGATGTGCGTCTTAATATAAATAGCCAAATGCATACACACATACTACATAGTCAATCCAAAAAATCCAAGAAATCACACATGTTCATCCATCCCAACATGTACAACATGCACAATGGCTATCGTAGGCACCAAGCTAACTATAATTACCCCTCCCTGACTCCAAAACTCTCCCATCCTTGTTGCTAATACGTAGTTGTCCTCTTTTTTGGGTCAGTTTGTCACAGGGTTTGAGGAGAAGACATGTGGATATGCTAGAGGATGGAGTATGTGGGAGCAGCAAATCACTGACTAGGGTGACTACACTTCTACGTGAAATTTGCTGTGCAGCAGTCAGACGACTGGAGAGAAGAAGGGAAATGCGAATTGGAGGGAGAAGAGCTTTCGTAGCGATAGATGAGAGCATGTTCAGACACAAAAGAAAGGTAAGCTTGTATTTTGTTCGTAAAATGTCAATTTCTGTTTTGTGTTGTACGGTGCAGTATTAAGTAGCTGTTAAAACAATGACAATAGGTTTTAAAGAAATGAAAGGACTAGTTCACTCAAAAACATCTACAATCTATAAAGCACCAAAGTGATTGCGACTTTAACATTCTCAAATGTTGCATTTAAGTTGGACTGCCTTTAAGCATGACATTTTGTTTATTTTCAGTATGGACTTGGACGATTTGCAAAGACCTGGCGACGTCGCTCATGGGTCTTTGGGATGATGGAAGTCAGGCGGTCCCGTAGACGCCCTGTTTTACAACTGGTTGAAAATCGATCCAGGAGGAGATTGCTCCCAATCATTAGAAAATATGTTAGACCTGGAAGTGAAATCATTAGTGATTGCTGGCGTTCCTACAACCGGTTGTCCCATGACGGCTACATACACTACCAGGTAAATCACCAGAGGTATTTTGTCCACCCTGGGACTGGTGCTCATACACAACACATTGAAAGGGCATGGCGGACTTATAAGGAGGACATCTTCAGGTACAGGGGGAACCTGACAGAGAAGGCCTTGAAGATGAACTTAAGGTTCATTGAGTGGAACCACTGGCTCGGGAAAGAGCATAGGAAGGGCATTCTTGGACGCTTATTTAAAGACATAAGAGCATTTTACAAAGTGTAACCAGTGATGATGTACTGTACTGCGTTGTGTTCACCTCTGTTGTCGTTTTCCGATTGAATTAAACACTAGTTAAGTTGTTAAGTTAAGTTTACTTTATTGTTCCCGCAGGGAAATTTGTATATTCTTTATGGTGCAAAGGCTCAAAGGCTTTCTTTTATTGTACAGCTTCTACTTACCGTACTCTATAAATTGTAGACTTTCCTGGTCTTACCTGGTAAGATTGCAGAACATATTCAAAAAGCAGATTTATTCCAAAGGATATTGTAAGAACATGGTAATAGTACAGAAACAAACAAGGCTTTACTTGATAATGTTTTGGAATGTATGTGGCACAAGTTCCTGATTACTGGGTAAGTACCTGGGGAAGTATGAATTATTGCCAGGTAACACTGACACGGTATACCGTACCTGTAATACCATTAGTAATTACCAGGAAAGTATAGGTAATATCATTGAAACAAACCACGCTTCCTTTTACAGTACAGTTCCACCTTCCTTACAGGGTAACTACTGGGTAATTAGAAAGTAATTACTTAGTAAATAGTTTCAAGTTATCAAGTAAATACTGGGTAATTACCAGGTAAATATCAGAGTCATTACTTCCCTCACTGTCAATACACAGGTTGATTGGTAATACATAATCTATAATTCCTGGATAAATACCCGGTAGTTTTCAGTATATATCTAGTAAATACTGGGTAACTTGTTGGTATTTACCAGTTAAATATCAGGTAACTACCAGGTAAATAAGTGGTAGTTACCAGGTAAATATGCAATCATTTGAGTAAATACCTGGTAAGTACCAGGTAAATATATAAGTTATTATCACCCTAACAAAGTCACATATAGACACATTCAGTGGGTTTATTGTCTACAATATGCAATTGCAGGATATCTACCAGGTTATTATTGGGTAAATACCTGGTAGATGTCAGGAAAATATCTAGTAAATATCAGGTAACTTGTTGGTATTTACCAGATAAATGTGTAATGTAAATACTGGGTAATTACCTGGTAAGTACTTGGTAATTACAAGGCAATTACATTTAATTACCTGGATATTACTTAGTAAATACATCTTATTACCAGGTAATTAGCTGGTAATTACCGGACTGTAAAAGGAAGGGTTACCGATTATTATATTATTTATTTTTATGGTGAAATGGTTACAAATACATTTGTTCTGAAAGCTATTACAGGCTCTTTGTTACGCTACGTCCTGCTACGCGGTCCAAAACCCCCATATAGTGGCCGCTGGTGGCTTCTGGTCCTCATCCCATCGACGCACCTGCCGGTAATATGCTAATCATCGTACCCTACTTCAGTTGGGGATTTCCAGTCTGCCGGCGCCAGTTCGTCGTTTACTGCTACAAGTTAGTATCGCCCTACCAGCTCTTGTTCCAGTCTTGCCCCGATTCCTTGCTCCCTTAGTAATCCCCTCTCCCCCTCTGTAGTTCTCCTTTTGCCTACCTGCCTACCCGTTATCGGACCCTCGCCTGCCTGACTATCCGTCCATCGCTGAGCCCTTGCCTACCCGATCGCCCGCCTGGCACCAGACCCCCCACCTGCCTGACTACCCGCATTGCTTGTACCAATAAATCCCGTTGCCCTCGCCCTGTCTCCGCCTCCCTGTGTCCAGCACTTGGGTCTCCGCGTTCTGTTCCTTAACACTCTTAAGTTAAGCTCTTAAATGTATGGTTTTTGTTTAACATCTGGAAGAGCAAAGCAATAAAATGTTTAAATTATAATTTTGTTTTTTTTGTGAGTTGATGTGAATGTAACAGGTTGTGTTAAATGGGCATATGATATCGTCTCATATCGATCGCAGTCCACTGAATCGAATCGAAATCGTACCGCGGCAGACTTTTGATATCGGCAAATATCGTATAATTGTCCAATGAATCGATTTAATATTGTATCATGATGAAACCAGAGATTTACACCCATGTTTTGGACGTGGTGCTTTAGGATGGCCCACCTTTGTGTGGAGGCAGAGAATAGTGTAAATTTCTTTGTAAGTAGCCAGTGAGCCAGCAAGTGCATCTGTAGAACTTTTTGCTGCCACCGCAACAACAGGATTTAGTATGTTTAGAGTATGTGCTCCGCATGGGACAAGTAAAGCTCTTGGATTTTTTTTCCGAAGTCTGGCTTGGACACCTTTGATCTTTCCCTTCATATTTGCGCCGTTGTCGTAAGACTTTCCCCGGCAGTCTTCAAAGGGATGGTTGAACTCTTCTAGTCTCTTCAGAATAAGGTTGGAGAGGCTTTCTCCCGTGGATGATTCAACCTCAAGGAACCCCATGAAATGTTCTTTTATTTTTGGGGTGTCAGTGTCATCTACTGCAACCATTCTAACTTTAACCGGTAACTGTTCTACGTGACTGAGGTCTGGGGTGCAATCCAAAATAATGGAATAGTATTTGGCCTGCTTTATCTACCTTAACATATAGTGAACAACGTTTTCACCAATGCAATCAATTAGGTCATTTTGAATATCCTTTGATAAGTATGTTGTATTGCTGGCTCCTCTCTCCACATCAGCAACCTGTTGTTTGAGGACTGGGTCAAACCTGGCCATGAGCTCAACTTCCTTAAGGAAGTTCCCATTATTTGGCTGGTATAGCCTGTCTGAGCTCCCCTGCATGGGAATATTTCGCTCGGCCAAAGACTGTATTATGGCCACCAACGTGGTCAGCACCTCACGCCACCTCCTCCTTTCAGCTTGAAGGAGTGCCATTTCCATTCTGTCTGAATTGTTTGGCCCTTTTCCAGTCGAGTCTCCAGTTCCTTCCGTGTGGTCATGTGCCCTGAATGCTCTAAACTTTGCTCATGGCTTTTCAGAATCTTGACGCAATTCTTCCAGTCATTTAGGCCACTACTATTGAGGTTACATTATTTCTTTGAAAAGAGCTTGCAGCAGAAGCAGTACAGAGTATTGCTTTTCCTTGAATATACCAGACATGCAAACGGCACGCTTTTTGGAGCGAGTCGCTTTTTTATCATAGATTTTTGGGACCTGTGTGGTTCGTACAGATCCGAAGAGTTTTTTTTTGGGGGGGGGGGGGATGTCTGCGTCGATCGGCGCGTGTGCAGGTGTCAATAGTCCGTAATCTGACTGAGACCCCTCGAGCCTTCGAAGTAAAGAAAAGTGATTCCGGAAATGATTTTGTTAGAGGACCAAGCTCTTTGAATTCTTGCAATTGATTTTAGCCATAGCCACCAAGTAACATAACTTATCCACGGTTTGCGTTCATACAGTGTTGGGTATATTGGAGATGACGATAGTGGAGTCGGTGGAGTCAGTCTCTTGTTGACACAAAGTGACTTTTGGTCATTCTTGCTTTGCTTGAATTCTGTAATAATTGTGGTGGGGAGTGCATGAGTTTTGGTCAGAATGCCTGATGTAGATTGGATGGATGCGTGTTGTGAATTGAGAACAGCCAGCTCATGATGTGATATAGCGTTCACTGACAGGGGATATCGCTGTCTTTTATTTCTGAAAATAAGCCCAGACAGTGCGAACCGAATCTTGCTTCGCCCTGAAGGGGCTTATTTTCCTGATAATGACCGGAGTTCTATACGTTATCCCTTACATACAATACGTGTCAGACGGCTAGAGTATGCCGAGAAAAGTTGAAGATGATTTAACTTTATGCAAATTAGTACTTCATTCTATCGTTCTGGCTTTGCTCCTATCAATATTGTTGTCATGCCACCTCTTTGGAGAAGCTATGCTGGACCAGCTATGCTGATCTTCTGCATTCATTTTCAGAATGAGAGAGTTTGAGGAGAAGGATGCACTTATTGTGCAGCAGCTGGACGCAGGGTGCAAGTGCAGTTGGAAGTGGTCATGGCTAAAAGTAGAAGCCACGACTGAGGTGAATTCAGTGAAACATAACTTTCCACTGTCTGACTTTTTCAAAAAAATTTAGAAAAAAGTATGTGCTAAATGCACACTCTGCATTAAAGAAATTAATTATGCCAGCAGGGGTGTACATGCCCTGTATGCACACTCTAAGGCAGACATTCATCGGAAGAAAGTGACAACAACAATAACTACACAAAGTGTTGCACAGCTTCTCCAAACCCCTCTTCCAGAAACCCCCAAAGCAGCAGATAAGATCAGGGACAGTGCCAAGCCTACACTGCCAGTACCTGTGTGTGCTCGCATATCCAATGCAGAGGTGTGTGTTTGTGTGTGTGTGAATATAAATTAACTTAGTTTAAAAAGTCACTTTAACTGAGTAACTAATATATTTTTTATCTTTCTAGGCAATGATCCTGGCTTATATCGCCGAACACTCCCTTCCTCTCTCAATTGCACCTGACCTAGTGGAACTGACTCAGAAACTGTCTGCTGACAAAGTAGCACTGAGCAGTGTCAAACTTTCAAGATCTGCTGCCTCATACAAGATGGTGCATGGTCTGGGCCACACATTATCTGAGAGAACAATCTCCAACTTGAAGCATTATCCTTTTTCATTAAATGTGGACGAGAGCATATGCAGCAGCAACAAAAAGGTCCTTGCAATGCTTGTAAGCTACTTCGACCAAGAGCAGAAGAATGTTGTGGTTGAACACTTAGGCTCTCTTGAAATTCTTAAAGTCAATGCTGCTACCTTGGAGAAAGCCATCTGTGACTTCTTCAAGGAAAAAGAAATTCCCTGGTCCAACCTGGTCAGCATAATGTTGGACTCATGCAACGTTATGCAAGGCAGCAAATCGGGATTGGAAACCAGAATCAGACAGAACCATTGCCCAACACTTCTCAATATAGATGGTGATTCCTGTCACCATGTGCACAATGCTGCAAAAAAGTTTGCAGAGCCCTTTGAGAACTACCTGGAGCAGTTGTTCATAGATCTCCATACTGACAACAAGTGGTCATCAGATCAGGTAAATAAATGTACATTTTACACTTTTAGCTTAAGTGAAATTACTAGTTTGTTTGCATATTTTCTCTAATGCTTTGAATGGTGTAACTTAGTAATCTAAGAGGATATGTTATATCTTAATTTGCAGCTCATGTACCTCAGAGAAGTTGCAGAGTACATGGACATACCTGCCACAAATCCCCAGAGGTTTATACCCCACCGTTGGTTGTCTGCATACGATGTTGGCATGCATACCAAAAGAATGCTGCCTGTTTACAAGGCCCTATACTTTGGTTTCATGGGGAAGGAGGACAAAGCTCTGTACAAGGATCCATTGCAGCAGCTATACACAGACTACCATGTCAGTGAGAAGGCACAGCGAAGGATTGCATTTTTGCACCAAGACCTCAGCAAGAAAGGTATGTATATAGTTATTGTAAAACTTTAACAGAATTTGATATGTTTGTTTAAACAAACAACTTAAATCCCCTTATTGAATGTTAGTTATCTTAGTTCATTGGAGTTCAACAGTCTATATCTGTTTGTATGTATATACCTATTAAGGTATCAACCTTTTCAGCATTGTTATATTAACAAGCTAATATGACTCGATAATACGGTATTTGGATTTTTGTGCAAAAGAATATCATGTGCTGGGTTTATTTTATTCACAGTTGCAAGTGTTTTAATGTGAATATTATCAAGTTTCTGTGCTATGTGTTATTAATACATTGTGTTATCTTATTTCCTTTTGGAAGGTATGACTGAATCAGGGAAGATGAGGAAGAGCCGAGTGGTAAAGAAGATATGGTTTGAGAGCCAAGGAGTAGAAATGCATCTCAGTGTCTACCTTGGTGTACTCCCAATACTTAAGGAGTATGTGATGGTTTTTCAGGTGAGTGTTTCTTCTGTAAACATATAAAAAACAATATTTTTCAAGGCAACATATAGAAATAACATGCATTTTTTGGGGGGATAATAGCTAGTTCAGTATTTACTGAAATTTGCCTTTTCTGTGCATTTAAGGGAAGTCAAACCCTGGTCCACAAGCTACATGAAAAGCAGCTTGAAGCTGCTTGTTTGTCAACTTTCTGGCATGCTTTATCAAACCTAAGTATCTGAAGATGTTGCCCAAACCATTGGTGGAATTGGACTTGACCAACCGGACACTGTATTCTGAAATATATATCGGAAAAGTGGCAGAAAACCTTGTTGCAGCCAATCCTAAACACCCAGTAAGTGTGTGAAATAATGTTCCTGTGAAATAGTTTGCACAACTATAGTGTAGCCATTGTTGTATTTACTAATTGTTATACTCTGCGTACTTCGTAAATATAAGTGAAAGAGTGCCAAGTAGTTGTGGAAAGAGGCCAGGGTACCCTAACAAAAAAACACAGTCACAGTAGTTTGATGATAATATGGCTTCACTATGGAGAAAGTGTGCTGCATCTATGAACCCTTAAAAAAAACTTTTTTGCATTTCATGTTTTACAGACTTTTTTTTCAGAAAGTGGCCAAGGCCTACGTGGCTTGTGGCAAGTGCATGCAGAAAAAACTGCCACTTCAAAGTTTGACTCTACAAGCCTTGTCCTCCATCGATCCTATTGTGAGAGGCCATTCGGAGGCAGGGGCTCAACTCAAGAAGCTGGCTGGGCTCATGAAACACCTCGTTCCTCAGGAGAGTGACCAAGGAAATAATTCGGTACACCATCGACCCAACACTGGCCCAGTACCAAGAGGGAGAAAACATGGACATGTGGTGGGCCAATGTTATGAGCACAGGGAAATATCCAGCCCTCAGTAGGGTTATCAGAGGTGCCATATCCATCTTCCATGGGCCCATGGTTGAGTCTTCCTTCAGCCTCATGGGAGACATAATTGACCCTAAAAGTTCAAACATGAACATTTCTACTTTTAATGCGTGTAGTCAAGGAACATGACTGCTACCACAATGTTCCAAAGAGCTGATGTGAAGTTTGGACCAGTAGACAAGAAACTTTGCCAGAACATGAGGTCTGCTGGAAGAAGGGATAAAGCACAGAGAGAGGAGAGGCTGTTGGAAAGAGGAAGGAAACAGGTGGAGTATGGCTACCAGAAAACATGTGCAAGTGCACAAGAGAGCAAGAGGACTGCACAGGAAGAGGACAAGAGAGCACGGCTGAGACATGCAGCTATGCAGAGGAATGCTGCTAGGCGTAAAGCGCTAGAAACCCTCCAAGTGAATGCAAAGAGATCAAGGCAGTGATGGATGCCTGGCATCTTCGCTTTCAGGCAGAAATGTGTATAGATAATTGTTATAAAAATGTTTGGTGAAAGGAAAAATAAATAAAACAGAATTTACTACTTAAAATATGAAGCAGTGTATACTGTGGCATCCCGACCCCCACCGGGAGGGTCCGGGGGCTTGTGGTGGAGGGCGTGTACCACCGCCATCCACCAGCCGGCGACAGAGAGCAGCACAACCCTCAACCCCATCAGCCGGATGAGGGACACCTGGCCAGAGGGAGGACACGTGGGCGCAGACCTCTAAAAGGGGAGCGGAGGACCGACTCGAGGAGAACGGAGATAAGGACGACACGGAGGCGCCAGAGACTACGAGGCTCGCGGAGACCCTAGCTCAGCATTACCGTACTTAGTGTGTTGCACGGCTTCGAAATAAACGCCGACTGCGGCTTTAACCCTTGATTCCTGTGGGATTCCTGCCGGGTATTGACAATCGTGGAAACGGGTTGCCACAGTACTAAATTGAATTTCCTATTTATTAAAGCATATAGCATAGGCCTTCTCATGTTAATATTACGCTGTCAGATTTTTTCAGACTTTGGGTAGCGCTCTCTTTTTTTGTCATACATGTGTTTGCATCCCTGATATACAAGCCAGCTTCTCTTGACTTTCTCCCCATTGACTAATTTCCTGTAGAAGTAGTGGTGGTGGCAGCTTCTCCCATCATCTCTTTTGGGAAATGTAAAGTCTGGATTGGTCTTGTATGGTCCTCTACTAACTAACTCAGTCCTTACCGCATCACAGAGGGCTGGCCAGTCAGCAGGATCTATGGGTGCTCCCTGGATATCAGGAATTGAGGAGGGTGAGGTGTCTGCAGGCGGCAGTGTAGTAGCAGAGCATGTTGTGTTTGATGTTCCTTCACTGGTCTCAGTGGTCTGTGTTTTACTGGTGCCTGGAATACTAGATGTGGCCCCTTCACCTGTATCAGCCAGATGTGGTGGAAATTAGTTTCATAGGGATGGAATTTTATTGAGATTTCCATGTGTTTTCATTATCTTCAAGTACATTTTGTCAGATGGTTGTTGGCTTAAATTAGTTATGCAAAGGACTTACTTGCTTCAGGCTGTGTGTCCCTGGTCTCAGTCGTCTGTGTTTCACTGATGCCCTGAGTGCTTGAAGTTATAATAATAATAGTAATAATTGCTAATAATAATAACAATAACAAAAACAAAAACAATAGTATTAGTTGTACTTACAAAGTTCAGAGAGAGGTGAACATGAAGGATCAGGTGTCCTTTCTTCTGCAGGCGCAGGCTTCTGCAAATATTGCTTGAGTGCATCTGGCCAATTAAAAAAATAAAATATGAAATACAGTTTCTGTCGTGTTTTATTTGGCATTTTGTAAATCCATTGAAATGGAAACCGAACCGGAAAAGGAAAGGGGGATTACTGGTTGTAGTCTTTTCGCTCGGTTCTAGCCCTACTGTTCAGATGGAGAACCGAGCAAAAAGACTACAACCAGTCCCGCTTTCCGTCTCCGGTTCGGGTTAGGGGGGGCTGAAAACAAACTTTTAAGGTTGTTTTAAGGACAGGTTTGACAATGCCCTTAGCCAGGCAGGGGCGAAAATGGGGCGATAATTCAATCATTTCGAATTAGAGAATTCAAAATTAGCCAAATACAGGACCAATACAGGACCAATAGTCCAAATTTTGGAGTTAATCACTCTTATTTCATCCTAGACAAACAAGAAAGGGGGCTCAATGTTCAAAATACCGAAATCGTCCCTCAAAAGTCGGTAGCTAGCGTTAGCTGCCTGAGCGGCCGCAATACTAAGTCATGCGCAATACTAGTTAGTTTGACACTATAATGGCTGAGGTCAATTACCTCTATACTGGGCTTACTTTTCTTCTTCTTCTTTTTTCCGTTTACGTTCCTGCGCACCAGAGGGTTTAACTTTAGACCTCTTCATTTTAAGAGTAAATATTATGCATGTCAAGCTTGATCAACGCAGCTTAACTTACCTAACATAACGTCTTGCACGCCACGCCCCCCCCCCCCCCCCCCCCCCACACCCCCCACACCCCCACCCAATGGAAAATGATTTACAAAAAACATCAATTAAATTGATTAAGTAAACGTCTGGCTGAAGGGGCTCCCTAGGATAATCATGTTTAATAGACATTTTTTATTTCGCTTGTTTAATTTAATTTAATTAATTAAGGGCGCCACTAGAGGGCGCCCCCAACACATTTGTCGCCCTTGGCGATCGCCTATGCCAATCGCCAGCCCTGCTGGTCGGTACCAGCCTAACTGTCAGGCTTACTTGAGCGGTGTTTCAGATAAGTCCATCTGTTGGAAACAAGTGTACTATCATAAGGTTCCGCCAAGCCTAGTCTTCACGAATTTGTCATAAATGTACATATAATTGCTGTGTTCTTTTTGGAAAAAGGTCGCCGAGTCCTTGGACTAGTCTCTATGAAGCAAAAGGAGGGGAATTGTATAGGCATGTGTGGAGATACGCTTAGTAGGGCATCTGATGGATGCGTTACCTGGAGCGTTCTGGCCCCCTGGGCTATGTGTTGTGACTTTAAGACTGGGCAGGGGTGGACTCAGTTATATACTCTGATTGGCTAAGCATGGTGCTGAACTCCCGCCTCCTGGATACCCGTATATGTACTCTGTGCTGATCCCTTGTGGCTATGTGTTGGCATTGCAACTTGGTTTGTGGCTTTGTGCTGACCTCTTGTGGTTATGTGCGGGAATTACACTTGTTTTTTATGGCCTTGAAGTTTCTCGAATACTTGAGCCACTCGTATCTCTAGAATTGGCACATGATGAATGGCTTCCTGTATGAGCTGGACGTCTCCCTAGGCTCATGATCCCTCCTTAGAATGAGAAAGAAGCCTCTCTAATTGGTTTCTCGAATACCTGGGCGCCTCCCTGGGCTCAGGATCTCACCTTAGGGTGAGAAAGAAGCATCTCTAATCGCCAAGGACATATGTGGCCTGTTGGTATGAATGTGTGAATTATGTCACATATTAAGTACAAACTGTGTATATTTTCACTTAGGGTCTAAGATTAAATTGTTCTAATAAGAAAATGTAATGAATTGCTATCTATCGTTATCGTGGATATTTTCTCAACACATTTTTATCTAATCCTATGTATTCTGTCGATTTTGTGAACCAGCAGTTGGGTGAGTGGTCTAGCATTTGCATTGTGGTTTGGGCGAAGCGAGTTCACGTCCTGACTACGTCCTTAATTTTTGGCGTTGGCTCATTTTTGTAATTTCCTTTATATCAGAGAAATTAGGCCTAATAATTGACTTTTTATATAATAAATATACAATATCCCCAGAACCAAAATATAACTTTCAAAAACCCATGGTAAAGTTAATGTTAATATTAATGTTACTGATAGTGAAATGAAGACACTGCTGTATGGGAAATTGTCAGCCACATGAATTCCATTCAGGTGAGTTTCTCAGCAGGCAGCCAAGACCACCTCTGTTGAGATAAATACTATGGTTAGTCAATTTTGAATATTCAAAGAAAGGGAAAATAAAAGGCATGAAATGTTGTTTGATTTCTCCAGTAATCCTTCCTAAATTACTAATTAGGTGGGGATTCAACCCCAGACGACAAGTCTGACACGTTACCTCGGGACTATCTCCCTGAATAAAAATCAATGGACAATATTAAATTGAAATATGTTACGCTTAATACTACTCATTCATTCAGAAGATCGGCGATTTTATTGCCAGGTGACCTCCCTGTTTTTATCAATGGTTACGGTGTTCCCTTTTTGATTTATTATATGCTTGTACTCCTCATAGACCTCCACAAGCAGCTTCTGTTCGCCTCTGGAAAATATCCCGCTCGGTCCTTTTCGGACATTTGATCCATGATTCGACATTCACTGTTCTGGGCTGGTTACATATCTCATGAGCGCCCGTAATCCAAGATAACATAAGCCTGGCTTGAACTAGCCTGAGCAAGGCGCGGCTGAACTACATTGATGGAATGGCTTTAGCCTCAAGTGGAAGTTTGCGTTAGTTCTAACCGGGCTTAATCATCTAAGCGCTGCCTTCGTTAGCAACTTTGATGGAATACCCCTATTGGATTTATTCAGTTGTTGATTGCTCTTTTAAGTGCGCCATATTGGTGCCAGTAATTGTTGTGTTTGCATTGTAATGCACAACTTTGCCTCTCCTTGTTATAAAACAACATGCATCGAAACAACTTTACCCAATGCAGCCTCCTATGTCAGTACTAACATAGGAGGCTGCATTGGCTAAAGTGTTGCTTTACGAATAGGCTACTATAGCATATCGGATTATCACAAATTGTTGTGTGCGTGCGGGTGTTGTCATGTAGGCTATAGACAGATTGTTTGCATCCATGAAATATTGTAATGTTATAGGTCTACTGCATATTGAGAAAATTTAGATCGGTATTGTGCAACAATCGGGGGATGGGGACCCCCCCCGAATATTGACGGTATTTCGCACACTGTGCACAGTCAATCAGTATTATACAGGAGTAAGACTTACATCTCCCCCAGGCCACCACAGGAATCTCAGAAAATCCACATCCTCTTCAGAAACTTTCACTTGGCGAAACATTGCTTTAATGTCAGCCATAATTCTGATTGGCTGCTGGCAGAATCTGGTAAGTACCCCTATGAGACGTTTGGTTAAGTCAGGACCTTGAAATAGTTAAATGAGGTGCCCTTGAAAGGCACTTCACTCTTGAGTTTTCCTATCTTGAGGGGGTACACCCCATGGTGAGGTATGAACCAGGCTTCATGCCTCAGCTTACCCCTTTGGCACTGCCTCAGGGTAGCCTTTGTCAAAGAAATCAGGGAGGAATTCCTGGTATTCTTCATCAAATGCCTCTTTCCTTTTTAACTTTATATTTTGGTTGGAACGACATTGCTGAGCAACATGACGATTATCAGGCAGTGAGACATCATCTCTCCTGAAAGGTAACCTGAGACTGTAGTGTCCATCCACAATCTTGGAGTCGAGTCTTCATCTTCAATCTTCATGAACTGTTGGTTTCTATAGACATTTATTCATCGTCTTCATATGATTTTTCATTGAGTTCACTATTGTAATATGAGACCAATATCTCATGTAGGTTGACCAATGGAATCCTATTGGCAGAGATTAAGTGATTACTGTCACCTTTATCTTTTCCTCATCTTAATGGACCACTAACCACCCAGCCTAGTAAGGTATTTACTGTGTATGAACCCTCTTGCTCTTTTATTTACCCTCTTCTTGGCTGTTGATGATTTGCCATGGTGACATTACTTTTTGAACTTTTCAGGTATGGCCACTTGGAAAGATCATTTGGGTTTGGGATGTTTTGTTTTGTTACATGGTCTTCTCGGTGTAAGCATCTTGGAGGGCTATGAATTTGTTGCCATGTAGCTCGCTCACCTCCACACCTGAGACAATATGACTGTTATTGATCCATTGTCCATCCATAGGTCCTAATGTTATTCCTTTTGCCTTTTCCATGCTACCTATGTGAAGCACAGTTGGGTGTGTTTGAATGCACACTTTGCATGAGAGACGGCTACTACAGTCTTTGCACATGTGCCCTGAGACACGCAAAACTGATTCCATTTTCCTTTAGGAAGCTGTTCTTGTTTCATGCATTGTCTTGTGCATTTTTCTTTTGAGTTGTGGACACATGTCCATTGTGTGACTGAACAGACACATTGGCTCATGTGTGAGTTAAGATGAGATAGCTGCTAACTTGAGGCTGTGGTGACCTTGAATTGCCATTAATGTTCTCCTTCTCTTCTCCTTAGACCCAGTATTGCAATGATTGACAGATTGATCTTAAATGTTGCCAAATACAGGGCCTTTTCTATATATGTGTTTGCCATTTTTAACTTGTTGCCAAAATGATGGATCGCCTTCAAATACCTTAATGTCCCTGGAGGCAGAGCGGAAAGTTGTTGTTTCTTGACAAGAGTGGCAGTAATGTTTGTTTGGTTCTTCAAGACGTTGTACAAAGCTGCCTCTTGCATGGGGTTCAATTGGGTTGAAGCACTTGGTTGTTCTACGTGTGTTTGGGCTTGCATAGGGATTCTTTCTCGCGTTTGAACTGTGTGGTGTGGCGCATCGACCTCTCCTTGAGCTAGGTGGTGCAGTGAATGGCTGAAATTAGGTCCTTCCTTTGGACGCACAGTGAGTGTGTCTGCATGTCTGCAGCGCCCCTTTGCACTGGTTCCTTGTGGGTGAAGCTTCTTTTAGTTTCCATTCCAGAGATTTCATTTACATTTTCCTCATAATACTCATTCATTGAATCCACATGATGAGTTTTGATTTGTGTTTCCATGGTTAGGGTTAGGGTTAGGGTTCGTCAAGATCACACTTGGGCTCACTGGGTATCGGCTACATTAGATGCTTGATGGCTTGCGATAAAACTGAAGATGTCCAGATGAGATGCAAATAAAAACATCTTCATTTGCTAGCTAGTCTGATTCCATAGCTGATTCAACCAAATATTAAAAAGTATTAAAAAGATTATTGTTGTAAACAGGACACTTAGGACAAGTGAAGACGAGCATGGCCGAAAGAATATGTGCTTTTCAAGCCAAAAAAAAACCCTCTTAAGTCCACAGGTCCTTTCCTTTAAGGACAACTGGCCCTGTAGAGGGAGCCCACACAGTATAAACAATAAGAAAATATGTGTCAGTTTCAATCACAACAATTTCTTCTCATAATGACAGATAATTTTACTAATTTCTAAACAATTACCCCAAAAATACAAAAACATACCATTGCACAAATTCTTGCTAGGCTTCCAAAATGAAGGCGGACATTGCAATGTGACGTCATGACGTACAATATCCTATAGCCTATCTTATGTTCCACTGGATTTATCCTGAAAACTATAGATTTGAAGGCCGGTAACGTTTCAACCTTTTTTCCAGTCCAGAAATAAACAGATATTTATCTCACAGATATTAATTTATAATAACTACATCCATCTCCTATACTTAATTTATCTTAAGTTTGCGCATTTTATATAATTCACAAGAACAACCAATCCCCCAGTATTTTAACAATAAATACATTATCTTTTGTGCAAAGTCTAAATGGCATCAGATCTTTTTCTCCATATTTTTTTACTTCTAGTTGTGTGAAACAAATTACCGGTAAAAGCCCGGTCAGTAAAGAACCAATTGATAAGGGAAATAAGTTGACTTGTGTTAGGATGGACCAGTGAAAAATCTCTACTGACCCTCTAGTCCCTGCGGCTCATCTATCTCCCACTACTGTCTAGTGGTAGATATCCACCTCCCCCTGCTCGCTGATTTATGGGCAAAAAGAAAAGTCACAGTGGAATGGGCTTCTGATAAAATTGAGAGATTCAGTCCCAATAAATCTGGATCTTTACATTCAGGTTGCTGGCTACTTTCACATTCTGGGAACATCAATAAAAGAGCAACCTGAACATGACAACTAATCAATAACTTTATAATATTCTGGGGCAGTTTTGAAAAGCAGTAACGTTTATATTTAGAGAAAAAGCGGTGAATCATTGTTTACAATTGAAAAAATGCCTTGAAAAGAGGGTCTAGGTTGAAAACAATTGAGTTTGTTCTCCTGTCTTGATAGAAAATTACACCCTTCACCGTATTTGTGTTTAAACTTTTATAGTGTAAACCAGCCCTATTTTATATAAAATATGATGATGATGTTCTAAGCAAAAGTCACAAATCTTGATTCATAAATGTTGATAATTGTTGTTGTTGATAATTGTTTTCTTCCATACTCATGAAGAGTCAAACATATGATGGATATAAGCTGAAACTGTGTGTGGGTTGCAGAGAAATATGCAGTGTTTGTGGGTGTGTGTTCTAGTGTGTTTGGGATCAGGTGGGTGTTTGTGTCCGTGTGTGTGTGCGTGTGTGTGTGTGTGTGTGTGTGTGTGTGTGTGTGTGTGTGTGTGTGTGTGTGTGTGTGTGTGTGTGTGTGTGTGTGTGTGAGAGAGAGAGAGAGAGAGATCGTATGTGCCTATGTTTATATGATCTAGGTGATTTTGTGGGTTTGTGTGTATTTGTTTGTGTGCATGCATGTGTGTGTGTGTACATGCGTGTATTTATTGTGTGGGGGTTTGCGTGAGTATGTGTGTGTAATCTTGGTTGTGTGTGTGTGTGTTTTTGTGTGTGTATGTTTGTGTGTGTGTGATCTATTATGTGTGTGTTTGCATGTGTTCTAGTGTGTATGTGTGTGGGTGTGTGTAATCTAGTGTGTGATCTAGATACTTGTGAGTGTGTGTCTGTGTGTGTGTGTGTGTATGTGTGTGTGCGTGTGTGTTTCTCCCAACACATGTTCCAGCAGACTGAGTTTGACAAGGCTCCTCAGTCCAAAGGATTCAACGTCAGATGTGTATTTGGTTTCTCATTCTTTACAATGTAGGTAAGAGCAAAACAATGTGTGCTGTTGCTTAGCACAGGTGTTCCTCAGGCCCAGACAAAAAAAAAAGCAAAAACAAGTACTGTTCAACCGAGATTGACTCATATAAAAGCCTAATGCTGATGCAATAACTCAAAATTGGTGGCCTGGCAGGCTGCCCAGGGAGTGGGCAGCCTGGTAGAATACAGCATGGTAGAATACAACAACCACAAAAAAGATCTGCTGTGCAATTTAAAGTCTTTCACAGTGTTTGGGGTAATATAATGGAGTGATGACCACCAAATAGATGCATCTAAACTCAGAATGAGGAAAAAATATACAGGGAGCCACTTTCACTGGAGGGATGGGTGATAGGACGTTGGCAATCACAGTAAACAGAAAATATACTTTAAATGGATTAATTCTAAACAAAACAAATGCCTCCCAAGACAGAGGGAGGGGGCAGAACTGGAGACAGACCAAATAGGGGAGCTAAGAAGCTGACTTTATCTTTTGGAATAGGACAGGAAGAGGAAATGTAAAGTACGCCCTTAAGAGGGAGCCGATAAGTGAGGGCACATCCAGGTGAGCCCCCTCTTTTCAAAATGTCACTTAAGAGGGTGTGACTATTCTCAGAGGAAGATTTCATTCAGAGCGCCAAAAAAATGAAAAAAGTCATTGAAAATGTTCAAGCTGGTTGTGATTATAGAATTCAATGGCAATGTCACATTCCAATACACAAGAACTGCTAATCGTATGCATTAGACCAGATAGCATGGCTATATTACCATCTCCATCATATGTTCCTTGTTTGTACCTAAAAAAAAGGTCAACATATAAAATCGGACGCGGACGATTTTAGCAGCACTTTTAAGGGGCTGATGTGATTACAAAGGAGGAGTCCTCCCTCCCATTATTCTGGGCTATGGTTTACTGTTGGGGAGGGGGGGGTTGAAGAATATGCATTTGCTCAAAGATAGACTGCTTTTCTGATTCCTATAGCTTTCATAGACGACAGAAAGGCTATGTTAATTTAATCTTTCCTGGCCCAGCATGAAGTGCCACCAGAGAAGGGCGGGGGGGGGGAAGATGCTTGTCCTTATCTTTATAATCATACTGCACACGTGCTCTCCTTCGCCCCCCATCATTCCAGACACTAATCTTTCATTTCATCTCCCATATCACACAACACAAATGGCTCAATTTGCATGACAGGATTTGTAACACGGACCAATCAGGTGTCAGAGCCCATTAAACATGACACCGCAGCGCGCTATCATAATCAGCCATCTAATGAGCACGGCCGGAGGTGCCAAACGCTCTGGATGGATCAAGCAGAGGGGCTCTCCATGCTGCCCAGCGGGGGCTGAGTCACTTGGGGGATTACAATTTTGAGGTGTGGCGAGGAGTCCCTCCCTGGTTCTGAGAGAGCGAGAGCGAGAGAAAGAGAGAGAGAGAGGGAGAAATTTCTCAGCGACAAGCCGAGGTGGGCCACACACAGATTTTTTCTTGGGGGGGGAGAGAAGAACTAGCCTGGAAGAAAGAGAGTAGAGGCTGCATCGGGGGACTGATTATTCCTCCTGGGTACGTCCAGCGTTGAATACTAATGCATATTGGACCATAGTAGAGGAGAAGCCCTCTCAGTATTACAATCTAACAGGGTATTACTGAAATTTTTCAAAAGATGTTGTTATTGCGATGTTTGCTTTGATAATACCTTTATTCAAAGATGCTTCACTTTCCTGTTTAAGATAGCCGTCTCATGATACATATCAAGACTAACTGATTGGTAATCCTACATTTTTTAATTCTTTACAATAATTACAATTGTATCATGAACAGATTGGTCAGATCTCCCGGATGCTCATTTTGATGTTCTGCTCATCGGTGTGTAGCTTTCACCTCACAGACCAAAGACACTTCCCCTTCCCTTTAGCACCTCCTCATTCAACCCTGAGCTACAGGCTGCAGCCCACCTGCCCATACCTCCTCTTCTACGGCTAACCCCCACCGCTACCACATTTGGGGGTGACCTGGAGTGGTGTTCTGAGGGTCCTCCCGCCCTAGAAGCTGTCAGTGGCCTTCGTCCTTCCCATGAGCAGAACACACAATAGGGAAAGGGCTCTGGCTGAGAGGTTCAGTAGCCATTAACCCTTACCAGCTGTTCCTGCCCAGGGTATTCTGTGCCACAATACATGCCCCCGAGGGGGCCCTCACGTCCACTAATCTAGCCATTGTTGGCCAGGAATGCTGACAGAAGAAAAGATTTTTTTTCTTGTGTCCATGCAAGCGTGTGTATCCATGTGTGAGAGCTGAGAAACGTAGGGCTAATTTCTATAGTTGCCCGTGAAGAAGGGGGAACCATGAAGAATACCCTGTTTAGCTGCTTGACAAAATTCTTTTGCTTAGAAATAAAGGAAAAACAATGCCAATTGTTTTGAAAAAGGACTCCTTAACACTATCCATGTCTCACCATGGAAATGCTTCATATTCTCAGAATGTTTGCCCTTATAGTGATATAAATCTTTGAGACTTGAATTAATTAAGAGTTTTCTGGATTTATTTTAAATGCATGAATGGACAAACATCCCAAAAATAAGCAATATTGGTTTGAAAGCAATTTCTAAATGGATTACATTTTGGGAAAATTATTCAATTTTAAAGCTTTGCACTCTGAATATATTAACAATTAGAGCATTTCAATTAACATGAAAATTAAACAGCATTTTCCAGTCAATTTAACATTGATCCATTAGGGTTTTCTGGTTTGCTGAGCAATTTTACCCCACCATTTTTAGACAAAACAGAAGATACTCTTTTTAATTTGCAGAAAATGTATGGGTTTTATTTAACTGTTTAAACGCAAATAAAATAAGTTGAACACAGACTACAGTGATTTTAATTGGGAATTTGTCAAATGTTCCTTAAACAAACAGAGTAAGTCACACAGGGGTTAAGCTCTGTACAACCAACAACAGATTCTCCTATCAGTTTGTTTCTCCCTCCATGGGTTAAATTCAATATATGCGATAGCAAGTTACAACAGTGTTGACAGCAACAGGAAGCTGCTCCCCATAACTGTCAACAGACCAAGAGATCCCTTATTAGCATAGGGAAACTAACAGAGCAGCACCTACAGAAGCAGTACACACCTTTTCATAAAAAGAGAAATGTATTTTTTTTTCCAATTTACTATTTGCCCCCATAGCCTGTGCATTGTTGTCACAGACGGAGCAGCTACGTCAGTCAATTATGTGTCCCAACAGACTTTTGTGCTAATGAGCCCAGGCCAGCCATCAGCAGACTTCCCCTGTTGCCCAGGAAAGATCACTTTCATCGCTTGCAGAACTAATTCAGGGCACAAAAGTGTGAGCTTCACCATTGCAGCCTCTTTTACTGCTCCTTTTGTGGTGGCTTTAGAAGTACGCTGAAGAGAGGGTCTAATGTTCAGGCCTCTTCATCTCCAGTCCATTGGCTGTCATTAACATACATATCCATATGAAAAGTGGGGTACGGCCTGAACAGCTGTCCAGTAAAGAGCCTGGTGGTTCCCTTCGCCCAAACGCTGATGGAGGCCTTCAAGCTTTCCTTGGGCAATAATAAACCAAACCATTTAAACAGTCTTTCAGGCAGTGAGAGAAAGCCACAGGGCCATAATGCTGCATTCACTCAGGACATCCTTTTGCTCCCATTGGCTCGCTACAGTCTCCAGTGGACTCCGTTTAGGAGGTAGCAGGAGAGTATCAAAGAAACGCAGGGACACATATGAAATTATAAATTATAAGAAAATCTCCATATCCATACTGCCATATAACTATCATGTGTGTATTGCTTCATTTCCAAGGCACTTTGAAATTTCATAAATTTAACTGTTGCAAGATTTAGAACATTTATCTATTTACTTGTTGCCCTGTGCTTGGAGATGACCCTGAGCTAAATGATTTGGTCCAGAAGCACTTTGAAGAGTGTATGGGGATGGAACTGATCCATCCCCTTGTTTAAACTTGGCTGTTGAGCATGGAGAAAGGGGTTAAGTGCCCCAGTTCACAAGTGAAGTCATTAACCTAGGGTGGATATTCTCACCAAACCCTTATATCTCATCTGACACTAAAGAGTTTGCATAACATTTGATTCATTTTTTGGGTCATCATAATATTTAAAAAATATATTTAAAATACATAATAATCTTTATTTATTCATTCATTTTAGGACTGTTCTCCTTGTATTTGTGTTCTTGTAAAATTCACTCTTAATTTAAAACATTATCAATCATTATTTATTTATTTTGTTGGAGAAATCAAGTCAAGCTGGAGTCACTGAGCTCCTAGCGTATCGATGCCATATCCAGAACCGCGCTATAAAGATCCTTTTTGAATTTTGTTTCCTTCCATTGAGTGGATTTCTACGCTTAAAATGCCCCCTTCTCCCACACAAAAGGAGGTAAGGGAGAAACCCAGTATCCGGATCTAATGAATAAGAAAAGCTTTTCTTTTAAAGGGGACTGGTTTGTCTCCTCATGGGTCGCCGATTCATTCAGCTTTAAAAAGCAGAGGAGGACTGATTGATAAATCCCCTCTTGGCGTCTGTGACCCCTGAGTCATCATGACACAATGCTCTGGCACCTTAAGGTTTCCAAATCTGTTTCTAAATCTCTGTTTGAAAAATAGAAAGAGCGAATCTGTGTCCATTCACAGGTCTCTGACGTGCCTTTATTGCATGGGTGATTATCCCCAGCCTGCATGCCCAGCGGGCTACCAGTTAATATCTACATGGTGTTTTTTATGTCCTATTTGATCCTCCTTGTTCTCCTCCTGCACCTCCTCGCCTCGTGATTCATCGTTAGAATCCAAAAACGGCACTGTAATTGTATTTGTTGCAGACATCCCCCCCTCCATAAAAGCAGCATAAGTTTTTCTTTCTAGACGGCCAGACAGAAGCCTCAGGCTGTTACCAGCGGCTCTCCCCTTGCTGCCAAGTCTTTATTTGTCATTGTTAGCTTGTTTGTTGTCTCTGCATAGTTTCACCATTAATTCAAAAAGGAGGAAATTGGTGAGATGAGGGGAGCAAAGGGGAAAAGGGACAGGAGCTGCAGCAAACTAAGAGGTGGAAGGGGTAACTTGGGAGGGATTAGGATGACTTCTTAAACACATTTTCTCCCCTTTGGCTGCAATTACACAAAGTAGGCCAGTGATTAGTGCAGCGTGGGGAGCAGAGAAAAAGACACCCTTATATCCCAATGGAAGCGCCTGATGGAGCATTACTGCCTGACAATGGCCCAGTTTTTTTCTGAAACCTGCTTACCCTCCTGTATGGCTAACCATGGGAACTCCAGTCAGGTGGAAAGTGCTTCCCCTTTTCTTCTCTCTCTTTCTCTCTCGCACGCACGCGCCCTCTCACTCTCTCGCTTCTCTATCTCTCCCTGGTAAAGCAAGGGAGCCATAGTGCAGGAGCTCTTGGTTCTGGCTGGAGGCACACTAGTCCCCCATGGTAACTGAGATGTTTGAGGATAAGCTTTTATTTTTTTTGGGGGGGGGAGCATGAGCTCCCACTTGTCTGCTGTTGTTGGAACGCAGTTAATGATGAGCTTCATCTGTTTTTTCCTCCACCTCCCTTCCCTCTCTCCTGTCCTCCTTCTCCTGCTCCGCCTCCCCCTTCTCCACTTCCCCCAATCTCCACCTCCTCTCCTCTCTGTCCTTTTCTCTCCCTCCCTTCTTTTTATTTGAAGCTAAGCGGCTGTTTAAGTGGAGGGCCTCCTCCCTCCTCTTGGGAACGCTCTCATGGGGCTCTCTGCTGGCACTGTGTGCATGACACATAATGAAAACAATTTTACGCTGCAGAGGGAAGTATCCAGGCAATTACTGATGTGACAGCCACCTGCAGACACACCACCCGTCCCCCCACCAACTACCCCCCTACAGTCACATATTGCTCTCTCTCTCTCTCTCTCTCTCTCTCTCTCTCTCTCTCTCTCTCTCTCTCTCTCTCTCACTCTC